>NW_027526460.1:134742495-134856242 GCF_048455015.1 Haemaphysalis longicornis
TGTAATTGGATAGTTCCTCGATTTTTTTGCGTCACTGGCGTACACGGAAAGAAAGAGCGACACAGCAGTGTTTAGCGTGCAGAAAACGTTCTCACATACGGGTTTTTGAAATAATGAGGTGCGTTGCCGTTTTCAGGTCATTGGAAACAAATATGATGCGTCCCACTCGGGACAAAACAAATTACTACGACGACACCATTTTGTGATGGCGATGACACTGACGCTTCCCCCCTGATATTCGGACGTAAAATATCATTTTTCTTTTGTTAATTAATTTTATCACATGACTGTGCAGCCGCAAAATAGCGTATAATTATGGTATTGTTAAATTTTTGTGATTCTGGCCTTGCTGTAACACACTATCATCACCCGTCCTAGACCCTTTCTCGACGCCTATCCATAGCCAATCTGACGGTCGTCGCCGTCGTCGCCATGGTCGTCGCACGCCCGTGATTCTCCTCTGTGCCGTGCCATTCAGCATGAACAGCCACGGTGAAAAAAGAAGTGTATTTTGGAAGTTTTTCGAGAAGGCAAGTCCGTCCTCTGCTATCTGCAAGAAATGCGGCTCCGCGCTCAAGACGCCGGCAAGCACGACAAGCCCGCTCTTGAATCACTTGATGGGCAAACACCACGTTCACTACTTGGAGATTTGGATAATTTGTAATATTTTTAACATGACAGTTTGTGATTTCTTCAATTCTTTTTAGTGTATTTACTATTTAGAGCTCAAGGACATGAGCATGTGTTTATTAGTGTCCAACCTACTTGTTCTTCCAAAAAAAGCTTTGGTATTCGATATTCGACATTTTTGTCCACTATTCGACACTATTCGATTCGAATTCGATTCGAGATCAAATTTCACTATTCGCACACCCCTAGCAAAAACACAAAGCAAATACATTGGGCTCCGCTTTCCAAACGCTGGCATTGTTTGGGCAGGCGGAACTGGCTTCAGCGTGTGGCAAGCGCAAGGGCAGGAAGCGGATATCTATAGTTTGTACAGATTAGATTTATTACAGTCAAAACAGACTTTGGCCCAAAAGGAGCATACCATAGCATACCACTGCATGTGCTGCATGCTGGAGTGTGCACTTGCACGTGTGCTTATTTATGCCAAGCTACGCCGCGGCGCGAGAACTTTGACTTTGAGGAATGCCCGTAAATACTCGATTCTAACGTTTACATTTTTGGGGGGTAAATACACCCCAGCCACAGAATCGAAAGCGCGAGTTATAATTGAGTGCTGGCTGGAACGAAACGAGGCAACCATGATAACACATTTGCGCGGCCTGCTGCCACGCCAAATTTGAAGTTTAAAACATGCAATCGAAGTTCATCTTTTTGCGCAAAACAAAGGCATCTACTCCATGCATGGTATCCCTACACCAAGCTGCTTGCATGCACACACGCACGCACCAACAAGAAAGATGAATTTCTGGTTGGAGGAGACGTGTTATCTGCAAGGCGCAAAGGTTGCGTACAGCCATTGTGGGGCGGGGGGGGTGGCTCCGCAGGGCTTTGCGGCTTTGTGGAGGCTTGTCTGAATAAGAAGTCTTGAAGATAGCAAGACACCACCCCCCCAACCCCCCCCCCAACCCCCCCGCTTGCAATGAAAAAGATAAGAGCAGCTAACGTAGTACCCTGCAGTGTGCCAATTTCTACCAGTAAAAGGATTGCCACTCTGCAACAGCCTCTCACTGAACACCTTTTGTTTATTTTTATGAGTTTTGGCCACCTGAGTTTGGACACGCGGCGGCCCAAAACTTGGTTTGCCATACCGTATGTCGCAATTTGAGGGTGGCGAGAGCCGTCCTGGCGCGGTAATAAATAATGTTCTTGAAGCCATAAATGGCTTGTCCTGTGGAGTGAACTTTTACGCTTTTCTTTTTTTTTATTGTTTTCTTTACACAAAAGTGTTGTCAGGGAGCGTAGGAAGTGCATACTTTCTGAGCAAGTTGAGAAGTTATTTTTTATTACCCTGCATGATAATTTGTTATGAATGCATTACCCCACATCTGCCTATTTATACGACAATTTATTTTAAAAGGGTAACAAAAAAAAATCCCAGGCCATCTCCACTAATGCGAAACCTGGGGAGGGGCGAACCTTGCAGTTGCATACGTGTATTCTTGGCGCCTTGGAATTTTTGCCAGCGGAGATGAAACCATTGGGGGGTAGAGGTATACAGCTTTGCTGTAAAAGCCTCGTGTCTTCAAAACACGAAGTGTTCTAGCGTGAGGCGTAAATGAGTGTCCTGGTGTTATAGTACCATGACTACATGAAATGAAAATGACGACATAAGACGCCGACAGCCCCAGCCCCTAAGAGGCTTTGCTACTTTTGTTACTTTGTTTTGCATCTTTTAGTTACTACACACACATCTGATATCTGAAGGCAGTATTTTGCCTTATTCGTATTTGATTTATATTCGAAAAATTTTAGTATTTGCACACCCCTACCCATAAGCTAAGCAGGCTCGTGGTGCCAAGCACGGGGAACCTCCACAAGGCACTTTTTATGTGGTTCAAGCGTTCAAGCCCTGCCAAAATTAATAGAAAGCTTCCATTCTTGTTATTTTTTTAATGTTTGAAAGGCAACAATGTATAAATAAAGGGCTTTACATTGCAAGTACACTGTTTTCATCCATCTTTCCAGTGTTTCCCAGTGCTGCGTTTTCCTGGCTGTAATGTTTCCTTCCCATGGTTCAGTGAAAAACACTGAAAAATGTACCGTATTTACTCAATTCTAAGCACCCAATTTTTTCCGTGATCGCAAAGCCGAAAGTGAGCGGGGTGCTTAGGTTTGAAAAACGTAACCCCCCCCCCCACACACACACACACTTTTTTTTTTGCCGCCTAATCTCAACGAGATGGGCCAATGGAATAATGTATTAGTTGGAAAACATTAAAAAATAAATGAGGTACAGACAGTGAACCTACTGCTTACGTCTGATACAGTGGAATCTCGATGATACGATTCTGGGTGATACGAATTTTGGTATGATACGAATTTCTAAAAAGTCCCGGCGAAATTGCATTGTTAGCAATGGGAAAAATTTCGGCTGTTCCGAACGGACCTGCACGGCCCGGCGGATGATATGAACGAGCCGGCAAGGGGCCCGACTGCCGAACGAGCAAGTGGCGGGTCTCTCTCCCCTCTTTGTTGCTCTTTCTCTAGAAACGGCCGGGGTGTTGTTTTCTGCTTGCTGACACCGCCGCAAAACCCCGCACGCTTCTCGCGGCGTGGCCGGCTGCAGCCGCGAAGTGGCGTGGCCGCTCGAGCAACCGCTCCTAACCGCTCTTTAAAATGCCACTCAAGGCAGACGCTAAGTTGCTTGTGCGGTAAAGGAGCTGATTATGCATGCGAAAACGGTACTATAAAACATCATCCACGGCGCTAGTGAAAGTGCCCATGAAATATCTGCCGGGGTGCTAAGCCTAACCATCTCCGGCGGAGCCATGCTGGCTGTCTCTAGCGCTTCGCAAGTCGTCGGGCTCCGCCATCCTGCTGCACGCGTCATGCGTCATTTTCTGGTTGAGGTAGGAGCTACCGCAGGCGCGAAATCGTCGATACAGTCGTGAAAATACAGTGCGCACAAAGCCGAGGTGCGCGAATCGCGTGCAAAAACGCACCATGCGGTTCACGCTTGACTTGCGGCATGTAGCGAGCTTGGGCACCGCGAGTGAGGTGACGAGCGCGAAGCGTTGCGCACTCCAGAAAGGGCTGCTTTGCGACATGGGGGTTAAAAAATGCAGAAGAAAATCACGAATTTCTTCAGGCGAAAGTAAGAAAAGAAATACACGAAAACTTTTTTCAGCGCTACATTTTTTGGTCTGTATTGGTTCATACGAATTTTGGATGATACGAATATTTTTCGCGGTCCCGCGAGATTCGTATCATCGAGATTTTACTGTACTTAGTTACCCTCACTACCGTTCGGATCCATGGTGCCACTTGGGCTGCCGCTCTTGGTATCCCCGAGCAGGCCATCTTCTATTGCGTTGAAGTGGTTTGTACTTGAAAACTTCATAAATGACTTGGCCAAAACGTCAACTATGGCCCATTTCCCCGTGTCTGAAATCCACCTTGCAATGGTTGCTTAGGAAAGGGTCGCTTAGATTTGTGCGCAAACTTTTTTTCCAATTTCTTTTTTTTACGAAAAAGTGCTTAGAATCACAAAGATATGCTGTTAACAGGGTTTCACAGTAGTCTTTACAAGAGCATCTTAACTTGCAGCAGCATCAAAGGCAATGAATGTACACAATTTGTCGGGCAGAAAATTGACCCAAAGTACCGTTTTACATTGTTGTGAAACAGTGTCCCCCTCCTCTTCGCAACACCCAGTTGTCCTGCCAAATAATGTCAGCACACAATGCCACAAAAGCAGCTTACTTGTTCATCTTCCTTCTGTGCTTGTGTCTCCTGTGGCTGTTCCTGTTGCTGACCCTGAAAGACATTCAGGCCACACAGGTGAATGTTCAAGCACCGTGAAATAAGCGTGGCATTTCTGGGGGAAAGCCACCTTGTTTTACCAGTAAATGCCACCTTAATAGACGGTCTCACGTGACAAGTGGGCTAAGAACTTATTTGAATTACTACATTTGGCTCCTTCTCGCGTAATTTGCGAACCCCTAACTAAAATCCCAAGTTTATAAAACAAGAACGCCTATTTCATATCATCGGGGTTCCACTGTATTAACTAATAAGTTATGCATCAGCAGTTACAAGAGTAAAACTGTTACGCAGCCAATACTAAACGCTGTAAAGAAAAAAACAGAAGCTATGCGTCTCCAAATAATTGTAAATTACCCCGCATATCAAACTTCTTCTTTGGTGGGGTTTTTGGTGCAAGGACATCTAAGGCCAAGAATGCCATTGCTATGATGAGGTAAAAATGTGTCGATGAAATGGGTGCGAATAGTAGTGCATGAAATTATTTCGGTGTAAAGGGAGTGAGGAGCGTGACGAGGCATGGAATGAGCTAACGGTGTATCGGGCCATGGTAAATACAGTCGAACACGGATATATCGAACTCCAAGGGGATCGCGAAAGAATTCGATATATCGATAATTCGATATATAAAATACGCCTATCTGAAGATTATCTGACAATTCCGCACATCACTGACAGTTTTCTGAAGTCGTGGAAAACGGTAGTTTAGCACTTTGACCCTCAAAGCATGGAAAATCCGAACCGCAGCATGATGACCACCGCACTTTATTTATCATTGAAATGTCTTTGAGCTTCGCTTGTTTTTTCTTCTTCGTCGTAAAGTTCACCAAATTGTCTTCAAGATTACAAACACGCACAACTGAGAAAATCAACGCTGTACACTGTGCCACAACAGAGGCGAATAACGCTGACGTAACCTCAGCTGCAGTAGGCGGTTGGGAACGTTGTCAGGCACTGAGTGCCGTTATCTTCAGTGTTCGAACCGAACACCTCCCCCATCTGGAGGCCTGCAACCAAGTTGATTTGCACCCGACACGCTCCGGAATAGCTGAGGCGGGTTGTGCTGCATTCGCCTTTACGTCAACGTTGATGCGTGCATCGCCCTCAAAACTACTGCGAGGAATTCCGAACGCCTTTTCAACCAACATCTTTTCAGCAGCCTGCACCCGACGAATTCCCGCTTTCGTTGCTTCGAAATGAATGCCTTGGACAAAACAAACATACAACGCCGCATCGGTCCCCCTGCACGAGCCACCAAACAGCTCAATCACAGAAAAAAAGTGCCTCCGGTCAATTTCTTTTGCTCTTTTGTGTCCTTTCGCCCCAACCACTATCCGCGTTATAGCTATCATGGAGCTGCCCCTCGTTGTAGCGTGAAAACAGGTGTTGAAGGTCATCGAAGCGACATAATGCCGCGGACGCCGTCTCTGTCTCACCAAGCCAGGCAGCTCCTGCGATGAGTCAACATTATCATCAACTCCACTCATCAGAGGAAGCAAACTTTTAGGGGTACCTTCGGCGCGGAATTCGATATATCGAATTTGCCCGTGATTAGGAGTTCGATACACGCGCACAACAGCCCTATACTTTTGCATGGGATTTTCAAGGGGATGTTTGCACTGTTCGATATAGACAATAATTCGATATATCCGTGTTCGATATATCCGTGTTCAACTGTAGTACACTACGGATGAACAAGGGAATGAGGTGGACAAGAATGCTACTTTCTAAAACAAACCTGCTTTAAAAAACCGATATCATAAATGTATTCTAAAATTCTGCTGAAATCGAACACAGGACTATCTGATAAAAGCATGGAAATGTGCCGTGGCGTACTGTATTTACTCGCGTAATGATCGCACTTTTTTTCAAAAAAATTTGATGCAAATGTACGAGTGCGTTCATTACGCGGGGTAAATTTTTCGCGAAAAACGTTTGAGTACAGAAAACGCAAGCAAGTTGCGGGTCAGAATTTTTACGGTAGGTCTCATGAACATAATAAAAATAATAAAAAACATAATGAAAACTCCGCACACCACCATCAGCCGCTTTGCAAAGTGACACAAAATGCAGTGTTTTCATGAATTACGGAATGCGCCGGAACAAGTTTGCTGTGAGGTGACAACAGGGCAAACAAAAAGTGGCTGCCGCTGTCACAGTGCGGGACATCAAAACAGACATAGGGGTTGACGTAGCAAGCTGAGCGCATTTTTTTCTTTGTCTTGTGAGTACATTATGTGCCTTTAGTGAGAGTTTCTTCCTCATCAATATTGAACGCCTGCTTGCCGATATCGCAAATATCAGCAAGTCTGCGGCAATAACGTAGCCATGTCTGCTTTGAAAAGGAAGGAAACAGGTACGCATGATCATCATCAGCTAGACTTGGCACACATACGGCACACTGCTGCGGCAAGTTCGGGGTGCGTTTATTGCGCGGGAAATTTAAAAAGAAAATCGAATTTTGACGACAAACTTCAAGGGTGTGATCATTACGCGAGTGCGATCATTATGCGAGTAAATACGGTATTCTTACGATACATTTCCGGGAAATAGCGTCTCCTTTCTGGTTCCATGGCCGAGCACTCAACCAAAACACGGAGGACTGAAAGACCCTCGCCACATCTGGCACAGTTCGGTGGTTGGTCACCAGTCAGGAGGTAGGAATGCGTGCCATGTGTGTGTCCTATTCGTAGTCTGCCTCGCCAGGCCTCAAAGACCCTGCTTTATTCCCTGGCAGCTGATCGGCCAATTATCGGTTGTACCAAGTGAAGCTTGTTGTTTACTTCTCCGTCCCATTCTTTCTGCCAGAGCTGAAGGAGTATGTGTTTTACTGCTGGTTTCATATCCAGGTAAGGTGCTTGCGTGATGTCAACACTGGTTCTTTCAGCTGCTCTGGCGGCAGCCTGGTCGGCTTCCTCGTTGCCAGCTATGCCGCAATGGCCAGGAACCCAGCACACTATAATTTCCAAACCTAGCTGGTGTGCTTTGTACAGAGCTTTAAGAAGGGCAGCAAATGTGGGATTCTTGGTGCCCTTTCCCGTGGACAGGGCCGTATGTTACTACCCCTTCGTTACTTCGTATGTTACTACCCCTAGTGCTACACTTTTCATACATTATTACTACCATGGAGAACACCTCGCAACAACTGCTGAGTGAAACGCCTTCATACTTTACACCACATCAGTTCTGTTTTCCCAGGAATTTGGGTGGCTCCTACATTCAAAAGTGCCCTAGCAGTTTGACTAGCTTGAAGATTAGCACCTCTACAGTCGCATATGGTAAGCGGGGAAATAAGGGCAGAAAGAAGCGCCAGTGTTGCAGATGGTCTGATACATCACGCCATCTGGACCAAAAGCACCAAGCTTGTGAGAGCTGAAAATTTCCAAACCAAGCTTGTACAGAGTAAAGACCCAACTCTGCTTCGAAAACCGACACAAACTGTGTGGACAGAAGGAAACCTGAAGCAATGCCAAATGCCTAAAGGGACGGGAAATAAGCTTGGTTGCGTTAATTGAACCAGTTGCCTTCACTTTGCACCTTCTGGTATGTGGTGACTGAACAATGAAATGAAAATAAGCTATACTTGGTGACAACTTATTAAGAATGGCACCGGAAGTTGCCGTTGTGCCTTATCACCGTAGCCGGATGTTTTTCCGCGCGGCACAAGTAGGGCATTACTGGGAATATTTTGAACATGGCGTGAGCTGTTCCCGTGATTTTTTGGACTCAATATGCTTATAAACGACACCAGTGGCGACAAACAAACTGCGTGAGACAAGGCAGACGATATCATGCATTCATAGCAAACCCCTTTCAAAACGCGCGCGCTCTGACATCACGGGTCCGGCGCTTTGGTGGAGTGATACACTACATGAGGTGGTGCCGTTCTTGAGTTGTAACCGAGTATATTGTCTAAGAAGTAGCATTATTTGAAGTATACTCCCCCTTTGCTTTTGCTGAAGACTTTAATTACTGCGGAGGGTGTTAATATTCCAAACTTTCAAATATTTATTCAAATACAGTATAGCCCACTTAGAGCAAATCTGGTTTTAACGAAATCCTGGCTATAATGAACAAATCTTCGTTTCCCATTACCATTTGTGTACATGGATTTTAGCTCCAGATATAGCGAAAAACGGATATAACGAAATGGTTCCCATTTCCTGATCCGTTCATTATAAGCGGGCCGAACTTTAATAGCTGCAAGAAGGAACGACAAGGCTTTTGGAATGGCCTCATCTCTTGGTTTTGGGCCTGGTTCACCCATTATGTGTTGTTTTAGACCATCTCTTGAAACAACACTTTAAAAAACCCTGCCAGTCCACTCTTTCATAGGGCATCCCGATTCCCAACATGAAAAACTGTCAGGGGCACAGCACTACCACATAAAAATACATACGTGCAATGCTTGACCAAAACAAAGCATGCTGGTAAGGACGAATGGCTTACCATGAGTGCTTTGAGGGCAATGTTGGCAGCCACTGACAATGCATTGCAGACCTGGTGGGAAGGGGAAAAATTATGAAAGAAGAAAGGATATGCGTGAATAGTCGAACCCGACTATATCGAACTTGCTTACATCGAATGATCCTTTACAGCAAACTATTTCTTGACCCGGTACGTTTACAATGACAATATACAGCAAAAAGTACGCTGAGATCAAACAAAAATACCAGCTACAACCGATAGATTGAATGCCAAATGCCGCAGAAGTGCCCCCCCAAGTTGGCTTTCCCTCAAGACGGAGGAGACATGCTGCTGGCACACCCCTCAAAGTGGTTTAGCCCGCTCCCCCACCTCCCTCTCCCTTCGTGACAGCGCCATGTAGGGCGAGCCGTCGACGCTTCCCTGGCAAAAGATGATCCCGGCCCACCCACTATGCTTTTTTTTTTTGTTCGTTGTGTTTGCAGTGTTCGTGCTTTCTGGGCATTTTCGGAAGTGTAGCTGTGGTGGCTAGCAGTAGTGTGAACATATAACGGCTTATTTAGTGGTTCTAGCTAGCGTCTTTCGCAGTGAAGCTGGCAATCGTAAATCGAACTTGGTGAGAAGTCGGACGTTCCCGTCAGGCATGGGATTGCCGAGAACACTTTGTTGAAGTAGGTTCTGTGCAGATGCGACTAAAAAAAAACCACCCGCTTCAAATCTGCTGCCGTGTGCAGGTTGGTAATGGCTGAAAATCATGAGTGCAATAAAGCCACCGCCGGTGTTGCCAAAGTGTGGAGCGAGCTGTCGGAATGTCCAGATGTCGTTGCTGGATCAACGGTCGGTGAGTTTGTGAGTGTGCATGATGGTGTTGCGACCACGGGAGAGTTTGGAAGACTACATTGCCGACATCGCATGGAGCGCAAATGGAAATGGGCACAACGAGGAAAGCAATGGCGACCCTCAGCCCATGTCTGAAGTGATCGGTGCACTTGCACTAGTCCGCCGCTTCTTCGTAAATGTGAAAGATCGTGGCCTCAGCTGCTCCTACCCTTTAGACAGTGTGCAGAAATGCGTACTGTCTCGCGCAAAGAGGTTATCCGACCAGAAGATACAGGACTATTTCGTGCAAAAGTAAGGCAGTTTCACCTGTAAAGTGTTTTTATAAATGCTATGTGCTTTACGACGTCCAATTCCTTAGCTTGCTTATGTCGAATTATCCCTATATCGAACTGATCGGTGTTTTTTTTTTTTTCGAGTTTGATATAACCAAGTGAAGATTTCAGGATTCAAATTTAAGAATTCAGTTCTAAAAACCGTACATTTTAAATACTTTGTACAGTGTCTATGCTTTTTACAGGGCCTTGCTGAAGAATAATGTGTGAAAGAAAGCGATATTCAAACTGAACTGGCCCATTCAAAACTATTCAGACCAAATCCCGAATCGATCACAATTTGATTTGAGCTTGAAATCTTCAATTCACCCATGCTTAAATTACAGGCAAGCAATAATAAACTGCTTGTTTAAAGCCCCTCCTCTAGAATCCAGCTCTGGAAGAACATACCACTGCCAATCAACTCTTTTTGATCAGTTTTGCAAATTAAAAAAAAAAGAATGGAAAATTTTCTTCACATCCATGCAATACTCTGCATGGTTCTAGTTAGTTTCTTTCACCTGCCGCAGTGGCTAAGGTGTTGTGCTGCTGAGCCCAAGGACACCGGTTCGATCCTGGCCACGGTGGCTGCTTTCCTTAGGGAGGCAAAAAGCCTCCGTTAGATTTAGGCACACATTAGAGATCCCGAGGCAGTGGAAATTAATCCACAGCCCTCCACTACGGTGCGCCTCATGGCCCAAGTGTTGCTTCAGCGTGACCCCACAATCAATCAATCACTCGGTCATTTTTAGGGGCGGAGCACCTTAGGACCGCACTTTGTCCGGGGCTTGGCGTCCATGTACACAGTGTTACGCATGTGCGAGGAGCACTGGATTGGATTGGATTGGATTAAATTAAATTGTATCGGATTGGATAGGATTGGAATTGTATATACTGTAGACATGCCTTGGCACTCATTTACATGCGCGAATGGGCAATGCCACGGGTGATTTAGGGTTAAGAACGATTCCCAGTGCTTCGCTTACTCGTCATGATTCACTTCATAGAGATGTGGAAATTTTTTTCTTTTCTTCCACCTCTGACACATCCCACATGCCTGTTGACAAACCTTTCTCGATGAAGCACTTCATCAGTGTGTTTTTGTACATTGCTGAATATATGGCCAACTTCTTTTTTTATTATTATTTTTTAACTTGCAAATATCTGACAACTGCTTAGGAGTGTTGACGTACCTTTTCTTGCTTGGCAAATTTTTGCTTTAGTTTCCCATGTTTGTTTTCCTGCCAGTTTGCTGAATTCACTGTGTTTCTCGTAACATAGTCTATAATTTGTTTTCGCCGCCGTTATTTGCTGCCCCGAGTAATTTTTAACAGCTCAGCTGTTGTAGCTGGCCGTTACGTGTGGCGCGTAATACGTTAAAAATACCAAGAAAATGCCGAGCGCTTGTGAGTGCGCACCTCGTGGCAACAGCCGAACGCCCCCCGCTTGCGCAGTGGCCTTAATAAAAAAAAAAAAAAGTGAAAACACCATGGAGCAAATTAAGGACGAAAAGTTGGGCTAGTTGGTTTGATGCTACTGGGTACATTGTGCTAGTGCAAGGACGGAACACAAGAGGAAGAAAACCACAGTTGAAGCCTAGCGTTTGTCCTGTGGTTTTCTTTCTCTAGTGTTCCGTCCTTGCGCTGTACATTGCACCCAGTACCAAGGAGCACCTCGCGTTGCCTAGCGGCCAATAATGCCACAGCTGGTGCAACACCTGCTCCACGGAACATTTATGTGACTCCAGGAACGCTGCATGCTCCAGCTGTCAAGAGCTACCATACACGTAATGCTTGACATGAGGAACACGAAAATATCGACGCATATGACGATGACTACTATGGTACAGTGCAAAGCGACAACGGAACACGTAAATCAACAACTTCAAACTTGCACAGACGCGTGGTGATGTGTCCTTCAGTCTCCACCTAGAAAGAAATCCTGCAGCTTCGCTATGGTTCAAGCCTTGCACGACTTAGTGCAAGCTTCGCCAGTTTTTCACAGCTACAGGACGCTCCAATTGAGTCTTTCACGATGGGACCTCCTCCTGTCTATACAATGTTTGTAATCTGTTTCTCGCAAGACTAAAACCACTTCTGACTCCCACTCCTTCCCCGCTCAAAGGTTCACAACTTCAACGGAGAGCTGCTACCAGAGGGTGGCTCTGGTCCTCCTACACCGGTGTTGTACCTCCCACCGTGGGTGTACGGACAGATACGCAAGCAGGGAGGCAGGCTCCATCTCACCTCCTCAGCACTGGTGTGCACCTCAAAGATGTGGCAGCGGTACGTGGGCGGGCCCTCCCCTGCGGCGATTGTGATGAAGCCCAGCAGCCTGCCAAGGAAAGCGGGGAACACAACAGCATCCTGAGCAAAAACCCGTTCCCACCTTTCCTGGGCAGTTTGGGGGGTGCTATCCTGTTTGTGCACGGTTTTTCAAGGTAAGAGCCCTTTTCTGGGTCTACATTATTCCCCTAGAAGCCCCCAGCAGTTCGTATCATCTCAGCCAACACGAGAATGCCTTCGCACCAATTCGTACAAGTTGTGATCGTGTAATCAAGGCTACAGGGGGTAAGAGCTGAAGCTAAATTTGACACACACAAAATAAAGACGGCATTCATTCAGTACTTATTCAGGTTGGAAAAAACATGTACTTGTTTGCGCTGAATATTTGCACCTGACGACAACCTATGCAACATAATTTGATGTAACAAAGTTTCAATATAGGGACCGGGCAGCTGGACGGGTGGCGCCACCACTCGGCGCTCCCCTCGTCAGTGGAATGAGCCGGTGCATTGGACTACACAGCCTCCCGTTGTTTTTGTCGTGTTTGCTTCGGTGCTTTGAATGTTTTGGTGGTGTTGTGAGCGTATATGTGCGGTGAAACAAAGTCTATACTGATGTGTTGGGTTCTTAGATGCAGTAATGACTACGTAAACTTGTCGGACGCTTCTAAAGTTGAGTATCGGCTGCAATGGCATGAGCGCATTTTGCAGCGATCTGCGCTTGGCTACACCCGTTCTGAGTACCAATAAAACTACTATTATTAGTGTTATTTTCTTCTTAAAGGCACTAACGGCTACGCAAACTTATTGGATGCTTGTAAGGTTGGGAATGGGCTACATTGACACGAGCACTTTTTGCAGCGTTCTGCGTCTGGCTCCGCGCGATTTGAGTAGGAATAAAACTATTAGCAATATTATTATTCATTTCTACCACTTTAAATTATCTTCACTGGTTTCAATGACTATAGGGTTTCCACGCCAGCCTTAGCACTGGGATACCTCGATACGTGTGCTTTAAATAGAAAGGCACCTGCATACGAGATGGATTGCCGTGTAGCCGTAGAAATGTTGCGGTAGTTTACACGTTCTGTAACCGTGAGCTTTGTGCCTTCGGTTTTGGTGAGCGACACTGTGACAGCATCGTAGCCTGAAAGCCGAAGTGTAAATCCCACATTTGGGTGCTCATTTTATCAAGAGCCAAAGTTATTCACCAACTCTAAAGCCCAAGCTACAAACCATCCACCATCCCTCCTCCTCCTCCTGTTTTACCACCTGCGTAGAATAAAGGCTGGCACCGATAGTCAAAAAAGTGGCAGCGTTAACGTCAACCGGTGCTTTTTAATGCTTAAGTATTCTTTACAGTACCTAAAAATCGTGTAATGCCTGGTGAAGACATCAAAAACGCGCGATTAGTTGCCTCAAATATGGGTGCATCAGCCCGAGTCCTCCAGCGCAGACACATTTCCGACACGCTGGACAAAGTTTAGATTTGGAGAGGGGGGCATGGAAGTTCAAAATTAAACAGCAATATCATCTAGCCCTCCGTCTAATGATTATGATGGTTGAATGCAAAGCTTTCTTCCTGCGAAATCGAATGGGAAATGGTCAAACTCAATGACGCTGCGATCAAAAGACCAAACAGCGTGCTGGTCAAATTCGACGCTCAACTAGTCAAAGTATAAATCCAGAAGGCAACCAAGGAAACCCATACGGTAGAGCTTTGCGATAAGCCCTCATCGTCGTTACACAAAGGTGTGCATGATTTTTCAAGCGTAGGTGGCAGCTTGTAAACAGACCGCAGCATTCAGTTGTGAAGCTGAGCTACAGGTTTCGGGCACCCTCCTGTCTTGCGTCCTTCAGCCATGCATGAATTGGTTTATGAAAAACCATTTACCAACTAGCCAGCAAACATTGCAATTCTTGTAAAGAAATTAATGCGTCTCCAGGACAAGCAATAACGTTCTACTATCATGCGGTATTTATTCTACCAAGCATTCCCGATGACTCTAGTAAGAGCATTTCTGTGAAATTAAACACGTTTCAGCCGTAGGTAATGAAGTTGCGGAAGCGTTGTCCATCACAATTTCTGTTTTGGGGTAAATCTTAGAAGACACCTCCCAACTTAGTCTTTCGCTTGTGCACGACGTCGACGCCGTTTCGTCATCAACTGCCAAAGGCCAGCGCCGCAGCATTCCTAGATCGGTTGCACACACCAGCTTTGTGGGAGCATTTAGCTGCAGTATACTCCTCGATACGCGAAACTGCATGCAGGCATCAAAAAATTGCATGAAACAACGAACTTTCACTTCCAGCTTGACTTCCGGCTTGGCGCATTGAGCGTCGTCTGCTATTTGTAAATACTGAGTATGGGCGTAAATCACACACATGGCATGCCTCGTAAAGGTCACATCCACGCTCAAGATTTACCGATCTGAAAAATGCACGTGGGGTTACGTACGCTTTGCAAGCCGCACCGCAAAAAAAACGACAGAATGCCATGCACAGTTACGCTGCGCTGACCGCCACCGGCATTCCACTGACGAGCGGTTCGCCACGGGCGGCGCTGTTCGCTGAAGCGACGGTGGTGCCATACAACGGCCGCCCGGTCCCTATAACAAAGTGCCATTTTGTACGACTTCGTTACATCGAGGTTTAACTCATCCCATCAATCAACTCGAATCGCGTCAAAATAAAGCTACAAGATTTATTATTTTAAGTACCGTATTTACACGATTGTAGGTCGACCCCTTTTATTCAAATTTGACAATCCATTGTGGGGGGTCGACTTCGAATCAAAGTCGAACCGTTTACCGCTAGTAACGGCAAGAGAAATGAGAAATCGGGGGTGCTACGAGGTGGGGACAGCTTTGCACTCTTGTTCCCATAATTATGGTCTAAAGTGTGAACCGCATGGGGTGTTTTCTGTTTGCGAAAATGCGCTGTACTGCCGCTGCCGCGAATACCACCCGCATGCTGCGCGCTAAGCGATCGGTGGCGGCAACATGGCAGCACCAGCCACGAAGAGGTGGGCGTAACTCCAGCGACCGCTTCTAACCGCTCTCTAAGATATCACTGAAGGCACAAATGAAGACGTTTGTGCAGGAAAGGAGCTGATAATGTGGTTGAAAACGACACTATAAAGCATTATCCGCACCGCTAGGGAAAGCGCCAATCAAATATCCGTCACCATGGTAAGCCTAAACATCTTCGGCGGCGCCAGCCGTCTGTCCCGAGCACTATCAAACTTCCACCATGATGAGCGCGCGTCGTCAGCCTCCTCCCGCTCCCGCGCTCGGCGCGCATTTTACCGAGGTAGAACTGGTAGAATTTAAAAGCAGTAGAAGGTGCCGCGCGCGCGGATATTCGCCGCGGGCGTGAAAAAGTCACCTGCGCAACGCCGACGCGCACGAATCGCGTGCAAAAACGCGTCAAGAAGTGTTTCATTCAACTCTAATAAACAAAATGAGTACAGTTGAACCTCGTTATAAAAGACATGGATGTAAAAGACAAATGGGTATAAGAGACACTATTCACCCACATGGTTGGCTGCCCTATCTTTCCCATTAAATTGACCTCTTTTATAACCGACATCGGATGTGGAAGATTGGTTATAAGGGACAAGTCATTCTTGAACTTTAATCGATAATCTCGCTTGTAACAGACATTTTAACTTCAGATGCAGTGCCACCAGTCACTAATTACAGTTGCTTCCATTCTGGAAACACAGGTGGACGACAGACGCCTGCAGTCGCTATTTATTGTAACTTCAGCAAACACAAAGTGGTTCAGTCAGTTATGAAATGACGATGAGAAGCCCTGCCAATAGAAATGCTACTTAATTAAAGAAGTGGTTGAAGCTTACTGCCATCCATTGGATGGAGCGCGATCGCACATGCAGGCTCTCCCACTCGCGTAGCTCCCAATCAAGAAGCATCGCAGATGTTGGGTCCTGCAAGCGTAATGAATAGCCTGAGCACACAGCGGAAGAAACTGTGCTCTCTGACTATTCATCAAGCCTGTGAACTCAACATCCACTATTCATCTTCCACAAACAGGGAAAGGAAAAAAAGCTTGTAGAATCGGTTGTAAAAAACAGTGTAAATACAGTCATTAAGCAAACAAAGATTCAGAACTGTTTCATAAATTTTCGGGGCCAAACATAAATTAGAATGAATCTTTTGAAACATGCTGTAGCGTTCTTTTGAGCTTATTTTAGTCATACAATGCCAACATTGAACTAGGATCTGATTAGTAAGTTAAAACATGGTTCCCTGCTTATAAGAGACATCTCATATAAGAGACAGAAACTGCTCCCCGGTACGTGTCTCTTATAACGGGGTTCAACTGTATTAGTGAATCCCTTGATTCAATGCACGGTGCTAACGTAGCCCATATCATATCACATTGTTCAGTACACTTCCAAACGCGTTGGTGAGAGGTTAGTCGCTCAAAAGTAAATCGCGCGCGGCCGGTTCCGTCAGCCGCCATGTTGTTTGTTTTGGTATCGCGTGGCAGTGGCCGCTGCCGGTTGCTTCGATGGTTGTCATCTCGCAGTGAATGTGTTCTTCCCGCTCAACCCACAGCGAATGGTTATTCTAGGTGCTTATACAAAAGCTTTTCTTTCTTAACATCTACCGCGCATACTGCGAGCGCACGGCTCTTGCGGGAGCATTGATCATTGATGGTAGAGCCGCGGTGTGGGTTGACGGAAGAGCTTCTCTTTGTGTTCTAGAAACTTCAACAGCGCGAACTGACAGGATGAAAGACGAGAGACACAAACGACGTAGACGGGCGCTGCGTGGCCTCCGCAATCTGCTGCCGGCGGCGCCTGCGCGATTTGCTGCCGGCAGCAAATTGCGGAGGCTATGCTTTGTGATACAATTTTCTAGGCGGTGCTCACTTTTTTTTTTTTTTTTTTTTTGAGAGATGCAATTTCGGGGGGTCGACCTACATTCGAGTCGACTTACAATCGCGTAAATACGGTACTCTTACAACGTCAGCATATCGGCACTGAAAACAGAATCCGGTTTGTCACTGCTTGCATTCCTTCACCACATTGCTAGTCTGCTTTTTCCACGAGTTCTTTTACAGGTAACTCAGAAAGCCACCATATATTCTCCCCTCACACGCGTCTCCAGTACCACGGGTCACTCGCAACAAGTTGCGCGCCCATGTTTGTGCACCACCACTTTTTCATCTTCAGCCTGTTTTCATACAGCAAACGACCGGAACAGCCTTTCTAACGAAATCATCACTATAACCTGCCCTTCCACATTTTTGAACACTGTCGCGCATTATTACCTTGCACTGTAATAAAATATGGCCCTCAACTTATGTAATACCCCTTATGTGCCCTTATGTAATACCCTTATGTAATGCCCCTTCAATGGGGTGTTTAGAGTAATAAAATGAAATGAAATGAAACCTGTACCGAGAACTAATGAACTAAATCTAGAGAGAAAAAAAGAACTTGTTTCTGGGATCTATTTAGGCCTGCCTATTCCAGTTCCAATTGGGCAGCTCTTTCAAGCGTCACCTGTTGTTCTCCTTGTGCACAGTCCAGAAGGAGACGTCGGCCAGGGGGAAGCAGGCACGCACAGCCTGGTGCGAGGGGTCCAGGATCCTGCACACCACGGGGCAGAGAGGGAGAGAGAAGGCACAGGGCTCCTTCCTGTTCCCGAGAAACTGGCAAGGACGCACTAGTCGGACCCAGTTATAATCGCATTTAAAAAAAAAAAAAAAAGAGAGAGAGAGAGAGAGAGACACTTATGAGTTCGATATGTGGCCTACTTTGACATTAATGTGCCAGAGAATGGGACGATATAAAAACACACACGATCTGTGCCTGCACTGAAAGTGGCCATCAAGTACCTGCTGTGGAGGCTTAGAAAATGCCGTCGTGGGTGCACCCCTCCCTATTGTTGCATTGCTCTCAACATTTGCATCATTCATGGCGACACCAAGACAGCAACCAAAATTGTCTATACAGGCATGGGCTGACCGGGATGACACGAACGCAAGCTTTCAGTTAGGCCTCGAACAAACTATGTAACACACACAAAAAAAAAAGCTTGAAGAGGACAAAGCTGCGGCGCCACCACTGCTGTCCTCTAGCACCTGTCCTGCACATCAAATTTGCCAGTGTCACAGGCACGGATGTTGTAGCAGAGTTACTTGGTATAGGAGTTCCGAAACTCCCCATAGGCCCAATGCATCAAAAAGTGGCCCTACGATTAGTCCACTGTTCTGAATTTCCCATACAGTGGCGCCTACTTGTGGCCACAAAACAAACTATATAACGTCGTTCGTCACTCGGCGACCTAGGCGAAAAATATTATTTGGGTGCTTACGTGAATTTGTTGTGCCGAGGAAGTCCAACATGCTCAACCACGCAATTGCTTTATATGCATGCGAACCAAGAGTAGTAAAAAAATGCAACCATGTGGTCAGCGAGATGTGTCATCACGTGTGCATTGTCGTCTGCTGCTTGTCACCCGCGGTCTTTCGGCAGCAAGTTAAAAATTTGCTTTGACAGATTTATGCAAGCTTGAAAGGATTATTTAGAGTCACTTTATCAACTCCTGGATCAGGTTTGGCATACAGTGTGATGCAGGCCGAGCGACAACTGCAAATTTAGTACTTCAGACCGCACCTGCGTTGTGCCAGAGTGCCCGCACAAGTGCCAATCGGTCGAGGTAGTTGCGCAGACGCAGAAACAATCGAAACGAAAAACCGCAGTTCTAAGTTATTATTTTTGTTATTTTTGTAATACTTTTCTAAGTTATTCATTGCTTTCTTGCAATGAATAACTTAGAAAAGTACAAAAATAAAAAATTACGCCGCTTTAAAACAAAATTGAACATTAAATTGTCAGTTTGATTAATTAGTTTCTTTTTTGAATAGTGCGTGCGGTGGCACAACCGCACGCACGATCCAAAGCAGGGGGGGGTCCAGGTGCGGGCCGTTTTTTGAGGTGGAGTTTCGGAACAGCCTATATCACAGAGTTCTGGGTTGTAGGCCTTGCACTCACTGCATCGATTATTAACAGGCTACCCACGCTTTTAAGAATCTACCTTAAGAACACAAAGTCCCTGCTAAGCCCACAAAAAGCTTCACTACATAAATATGTTGGCAAATGCGAGTTTGTTGCATCATCACAGCCATCACCGTCATCATCATCAGCCACACCAGCAGCCTATTTCCACGGCAGGGTGATGGAAAAATTTACTTTACATTAAAGTTTGTTGGCCCAAATTTTTTATGTGACACTACATTTTGCATGGGGACTGACTGCCCTGAACTAAGTGCCCTGTGAGCATTACTTGTATGAACGTTGTGAACCTCGAGCTGGTAGATGTTTGAGCGGTGGGAGCGAAACAGTGGCAGAAAGATGGAGCCACAAGGGCTCAAAATAACTGAGCGTCCGTGGCACCCACGTACACACAAAGCTGAATGAGCACGGGTGTGTGAATATTTGAAACTCGAAATAGCCAACAAAATATACTTCTTTTGAGATCACATCAAATGCAGTGTACACCATTTACAACGCAACCGCTTACAGTGCGCATCCGGATATAACGCGGGGTTTCCCTAGCCACCGGCAGGCCTCCCATAGAACTCAATACATAAGCATGCCACTTAAGACATGGTTGGCCAAAGCCCAATACCGTTTATACGTAGTGCGGTTTTTCAGCAGGTCTGCTGATCCGACTAGTGCAGCTGGGGAGTCATTTTAGGGCCGCAAAATAAAAAAGAAGAATGAAATCAGCCATGTGATGCAGTGCGCCCCCATGTCCTCTAACTTAAACCGGCTGAGATACTACCTGCCTACGAGTGTAAAACGTCAAGTTTATTACGCGCTTTTTCATTCGCGATTAAATTATTGCTCTTTAGTGTGGTCCACCACAACGCAAA
Organism: Haemaphysalis longicornis; assembly: GCF_048455015.1. Classification (NCBI taxonomy): domain Eukaryota; kingdom Metazoa; phylum Arthropoda; class Arachnida; order Ixodida; family Ixodidae; genus Haemaphysalis; species Haemaphysalis longicornis. Next base: position 134,762,722 of record NW_027526460.1, read on the forward strand.
CAAACCTAAATAACCTCACAATACTTCAAAAACGAGCCATACGTGCAATTGCAAACCTAAAGTATTCTGCAAGCTGCGCAGCATACTTTAACAAACATGAAATACTACCAGTACGGCAACTTTACACCCAAAAATTATCCCTAGAAGTACTCCGCCAGTATAATACTAATGAAACATTGTTTGAGTTGAACTATCATGTACATAGAAGTCCGTACGAACTGCGAACGTGCTTGATAGAACAATGCCGTTCCCGGACAGGCTATGGGTATGAAAGGTTAAAATGGCAGATTCCTCACCTCCTCAACCAGTACCCTGATATTCTTGACATCATTCGATATCGTAGCCCAAACAAAGTATCTAAAGTTATGAAAGAAAAATTGTTGAGGCAAATAAAAATTACCGGTGACAGCAGTTGTTAGCGCTCTAACTTTGTCACTTTCCAGTGCCTGAAGGATGTGTGCATTGTGATTGCTTTGTTTCTTGTTTTGTTGGTTCCGATATCAGTTGTGTATTCATATTTTGTTCTGGTATGATTACGCCAGTGCGAACCTTTTATTTTATTTTGGCAAACGGATGTAACTCACTTTTTGTATTTTTTGTTTTGTCTATTTTTATTATCTTCTTCCTCTAATTGTTGTTCCTTGTGATCCCGCTGCTCCTCTGATTGTTACGGGTGGCAGGGCCCCGCCAGGCAGTTTTGTTTGCCTTTTGCCATGCCATCCAAGGCAGTTTTGAATTGTCTAAAATAAACGGATACAACAACAACAACAAAGAAAAAAAAAAGCCCCCTTTAATTCGCGTGTACTTGACAGCCCGGACTGCCCTTGCTTGATGCACCTCCTCGTGCAGCAAGTTGTTTCTACTTGAACGTTGTGCAGATAAGCAACCGCCCTTCCCCGTTCCGAACATCAGGAGATTGCGAGCCATGTGAAGCCGAAGGTTTCTACTACTTGTACGTTGTGCTTATCAAACAACCACCCTCAACACTGCGAACGCAAGTTGGGGTGAAAAAACAAAAATCCTGCTAGCCCCATGGCATCCGTTATGGCAGAGACATTAAGAAACACAGCTGTGCTTCCTCAAAACACAAGCAAAAAAGAAGTTAAAGCCGCGCTCGCCGTTTGTAAAACCGTGATTGCGGTTTGCAAGACCCCGCAGCAGCGGGTGATATGAAAGAAAAAAAAAAAAGGCAAAATAAAGACCGTGCCTCTGTTTTTAAGCGCCGTGCATTATAGTGATGATAAACAAAGAATGACTTGAAAGGTAGGACGAATGTGGTTGTATTGATGTGGTTGCATGTTTTGCTTATAGTACGTGGTACCGCTTATACTGTGGGTTTTCGTAGCTCCCGCAACATACATTATATTAGCGGTCTACACTGTAGCAGTGTTTGAAAACTGCCAATATTTTCAAGGTATTTTAAAGCCTGAAAAATGAAAACAGACAGTTGTTTCAGTGCAAACATAAAATTGCACTTAACCGTTGCATATCCCTTGCAACAAGTTAGGCTGAGTTAGGCATTGGATGTACTGCACTCGAGTGCCTACAACCACCACCAAAATGCACTGGTTTCCCATGAGAGCAAGTGGCAACAGATTCACCTACAATGCACCAGTTGCATTTGAGCAGAGGGCAAGAGGCAGGCGCTTGTGTGTCTTCTGCCAATGCCACCCTCATGCATCTCTTCTTGCGTACCGATTATGTGTTCCTGTTCAAAGGGCCCGAGTCAACACTTTTCAGATAAGGATTCCCTAGCTGCACACTTCTAAAGTCCCCGGTTTCCTGATGAAATTATGTGCACCATTGATTTTTTTCTGAAGCCTGTAAAGTCCCTCCTTTTTTTTTCTATACAGGCCTAAAGGGGGGACACTGGTCTTAAAACAACTTCTTTTAATTTTCAAGTGAAGTGTGTGAAATTTGTCAGCCTTGCTGCTTTTCCCTCACTGATTTCAAATACCGTACTTACCCGATTTTAACGCGCCCCCGATTCTAACGCGCACCCGATATTCCTGTCTAAAAAACCGAAAACACTTGCACCTCCGATTTTAACACGCATGAAACTTGAGCAAGAAAAACGAATGCGAGAGAAATGGGCAATTTATTTCCCGAAGTAATCTCACTCTTCTCACTCCTCGTCGCTCTCCGCTGACCACAACATCTCATCCTTGGTGCCGTCAAGCGCGCTCGCGATGCCACTTCTGAATGAACGTTCAACCATGGTCGATGGGATCGTGGCCCACGCCTCGCACGCCCATCCGGCGAGTTTCTCCAGAGGCGCACGCCTCAGCCGACCGCTCGTTTTGAACGCGTGAGAGCCGCTGCTGCCATTACTGTTATCAAGCGCGCAAGTGGAACGATTTGACGATTTTTCTGAACATCGACAGAAAAGCCTCCGCACCTATGCTTCCGGCGTCCGAAAAACATGGAGGAAGAAAAGTCGTTTCTAGAAGCTTTGACACCATCTAGAGATGGCGATGGCGATGGGTGGGACGAAATTTCCGCTGTTTTGGCTTCGCATCTGATTCTAACGCGCATACGATTTTTCGGCCTATTTTTCCAGAAAAAAAGTGCACGTTAGAATCGGGTAAATACATGCCATTTTTTTTTTCAGCTGGTCAATTAGTTCCAGAGATAATTAGATATAATTATCCATTTTTGGTGGAACAATAAGCAAAGCAGTGTTGGTCATAAAACTGTAATCTTTGTGTTTTCTAATACTAGGAACCCTGGTGAATGCAATAATCACAGCAGTTTTTTGATGCATTGGTTGAAAATAATTTTACAGCTCATTAAACTTTGGCGGCACCAGTGGCAAGGAACCATGTTGAGTGCCCATTCCAAACACCGAAGTTTAATGAGCTGTAAAATTAGTTCCAGGTGACGCATCCAAGAAGCGGTTCGATTATTGCCTTCACCAGGGTTCCTAGTGTTGGAAAACACAAAGATTACAGTTTCACGACGAACGCTGTTTTGCTTATTGTTCCTCCGAAAATGGCTAATTATCTCTACTTGTTGTAAAAACTAATTGACTGACTTAAAAATAATGCCATATTTGAAATCAGTGGGAAAAAAAACAGCAAGACTGGCAAGTTTCACAGAGTTTACTTAACAATTAAAGGAAGCTGTTTTAAGGGCAGTGTCCCCCCTTAATAAAAAAACATTCATGCTTAGACAACTAGGTAATGCTTTATTGACAAGAGGGCGCTGATGCCACGGCACTAAAAAATCCGCGCACACAGCCTGAACTCTGTGCCTGGGAGAAGAAAGAGGGAGTGGAGCAGGCACCTGAGCTCCTTCTGGCTGACCAGCATGTGGGACTCGGCCATCTTGAAGACGTTGTGGGCCATGCGTGCCGCCAGGATCAGCCGCATGGTCTCGCACACCAGCTGGTCTCCTGCAGATGATGGGAAAGGGGGCACCACGCGTACCGCTACACTGGCTACCAGGGGAGTACCGACCGCAGTGCAGACGACGGTCACGCAAGACACCGAAGTCGTCGCGAGCCGTGTTCAAACATATGAAAATACGGAAAAGCAGGCAGCTAAAGGAGATGCAATCTTAGGTGCACAACAAAGTGCAATAAACAATTGCGCTTTTTCACTATCTTGCAGCCTAGCAGAATCACAACTGCTTGGCTCATTCTTTGATTGCCACTGGTTTGGCATATTAATGTACTTTTGGTCCCACAAATCTGCAGCCTGCACTTGTAGACGCGCATACGAGGAATTTAACAGGGTTCTTTTGTACAGAGACACTTTGAACACGAAAGGTTCGGGCAGACCAGATATCATACAAGCAGGGCATTCATGAACTTGTTATGACAGATTCAAGTGCCGCTCTCGGTAGGTAAAAGGGATCTAGTTTTAGAAAGGTCAAAACCTTTTGTCACAAGGAAAAAAACAATGAGACAAGTAAGGAAAACATAATCTTGCCAAGGCCAGTGCACGAGGCTAGCTTGTAGTTACGATACAGATGTGCAACGACAAAGTATATGCATGAGGCTATAAAAGACATCATCCCTCCCCTACTTCCACTGAGTCGGTGGTAGCGACAGGAGGGCCGTGTGCATGCAGATACAGTAATGACCACAGCCAGTAAAGAGTACAAGCTAGGCGCAAGGAGGGAGTCTTGTGTGGGGGCATAGATGTTGCACAATGTTTTGCATCTGAAACCTAAATATACGTGCACTGGTGTTTACAGCATACCCAGCTCCATGACATGATCGGATCTTGCCCATAAAACTTCATGAGCTTGTCCAGTTTTTTTAGCTGATTTCAAATATCCATTTACTTTTAATGTGAGATAACTAGCTTCCAACTTAATTAAAAATCTGGCTTGACTGTTCTTGAGAACAATAGTGAGAAAAAAATATCCAACAAAAATTCCCAGCAAGGCATGAATAGACACCAGAAGTTGTGGAGAAAGAAATGTGGGAAGCAGTTTTTTGTTTTGCAATCACATGCAAGTTTATGTCGATTCTAGCTTCTAGGTTTGAAGTACATCTGCTAACCAATTAAAAACAATGCTAGTTAAACAACTACTGAAGTATAAAATGCAAAATCTGCTTCCCTTACTGCATGGTTTAAACATTCACCTTCCCAGCGCAAAATAAATGATCTTCCTAGCTGCACTACATGCTGGGACGTACCTCTCGAGAATTTCCTGTCACTGTGATACCACTTGTGAGGAAAAAAAACGGGGAATTATGGAAAAATTGTCTTTTATAAGTACCTGTAGCTGTTGTTCCAAGTACGGAATTTTCGGAGGAAAGCTGTGCAAATCAAGAAAAAAGAAAAGTGATACCTAAAAAAATGCTTTTTTGGGCAATTTTTTGGTCCCAAACACCGATGTGCATTGTGCTCCCTTAAGTACTACCAACTGTCCCTCCCCCTCTCTTTTTCTCTGCACTATGGAAGTGGATGAGCTGCCATGTTTCGTTCAAACGTTTCTGCCGTCAACTCTGCTACCGCGCTTTCACGGCCCGTTGGCACACTGGCTGGTGCTGTGTTATTACTTTGCTTCCCAAGCTATTTCTAAGCTCCTCCTATAGTGATAGTGCTTTCGTCCGACGCATGGCGGACACGATCCTTTTCCTCGCTTTCTTCAAGCCACTAAAGCGGAACTGCCGTAATGATATTTTTGATGGTGAATGCTCAGCCACCACCCCTTGGTAATGCAACCGCATCATCACGGCGCGCCGATACCTCCGTTGTTATTTTGCAGCGCACAAAGTTGGTGTGGACAGCCAATGAGCGTTAGGAAAACGTGTATAGGAATGCACGTATTTCCTTCCTGTGGCTGTTCTCGCCAAAAGAGAGAGAGAGAGAGAGAAAAAAAAAAAAAAAACAGCATTGGAGATAGAAGGAAACAGGTCCAGTGGAAGCGGAACTAGGCGGCGGCACTCTTGAAAGGACGGCGCCACTTTAAAAAGGTGGCTTTGGACGTAATGGAGGGGCTTTAGCTTCAGTGGAGTGATGCACCACATGAGCTATTGCCATTCTTAACTTGTTAACTTGTGCCCGAGTACGTACAGTTGAAGCTCGTTACAACGAACACTGATATAGCGAATTATCGGCTATAGCAAACTGAATACAAACTTTGGTTGCTCACGCTTCATTTCAATGACACTTCTTTCGTCTATAACGAAAGTGAAACTGTGAGAGGCGCGTGCACTACAAGATATAGCGAAGGAAGTTTGACCAGTAGGCTGAGAACCTACGTGTAAAAACTCCCGGTGTTCGAAACTGCAGAAGTAGAAAAGGCCCCTTTGTTTGGGGACGCTGCGGAAAACTTCATCCTGCTGAGTGCTGTAAGCAGCCAGCAGACAAAGATCCCATCCTTCCTCGAAAAGATAGGAATGCAGGCCTGTTTTGTGGGATGAACTTGCTGTGTTGTAATTTCTCGCTTCAGGTACTCGGTCATTGAGGTCGAGATGCCACAAAGAGAAAAATAAGGTTTACCCTATCTAACCTTTGTCTAGCATCGTCCTGTGATTTTCTTAGTCGTGTGGCCCGTCTTTTGCGCTAGTAGTACAACGTATCCAGTAAGGTTTACCTTGTTTATAGTAGGTTCGAAGATTAAAATAATGCATTTTCGTGTCAAGGATCTTTGCGGGAGCCAGAAAACCGATTGGTTTGAACCGATCTTTAGCTTTACTGTTGCAGTGAGCATCGGATATAACGGACTACATAAATTACTGTCCCGATAATACTATAACGAGGTTCGACTGTAGCCCTGGTGACGAAACCAGCCGCTACCAAAACCTCAACAGCCACAGAGAAGGCACTGTAAGTGATGCGGGGAGGAAGAGGCGGGGAAGAGGCTCACCCCTGTCACAGGGCACCTGCATGGAGCCAAGGAAGCGCACGGTGAAGGCCTCCCAGAAGGAGCACGACGCATCCTTGGCCGACTCCATGGTGATAGAGGAACCGCACTGGTCAAAGGGGTTGATGCGCCTGCACCGGGGGAAGAGGGGGGGGGGGGGGGGATGAAGCGACGACGCGCTGAGAAGCCGATCATGTGTGCCACAGCAACCTCTGCCCCATGCTGGAACAATCTAAACGGCACATCACCTCAACCCTCGCAACACCAAGGGCAGATGGCAGTGCTTGAAAGATGTCCGGCAGAAAAGGGCGAGGCGACATCACCACACAGAAAGGGCGGTTACGATGACTTTGTTACAACCACAACTGTGTCGCACCATTTCTCCGTAATGAGGTTTAACTTGGTTTAAAAGAAGCACCCAAATCGCCACTCTTGGTAGACTGGTCCAGGCTTGGACTGAGGACAACTCCAAGAGACTCAAGATGCCTCTGTTGAGACAAGGATATGCCCCACCAGCTCCCCCAAGGCAAGAGAGATGAGGCTAGAATCTTTCCTTCCCACCACCTACAGAGTTCTATTCTGGTGTTACGACAGGGTGGGTGCAATGAGGGACGCAGAAGACGCAGTGGGCTGTGTTATAGTACGCACACGGCCGGGCCATCCTTGGGGGAGGAGTGTCCGCCGGACGAGGTGCCCCTGTCCTCGGCCGGGGAGAACATGTCGAACTGGATCGGGGTGTTGGCCAGCTCCTTCAGGTCCTGCTGGCTGGCAGGCTTGGGGCGGGCCACTGCCTCCCTCTTGCCGCCGCTGCTATCAGCCCACGAGGAGGAAAGAACACGAGGTAACAGGTCTTTTACGGCCCTTTTTCTCTAAGGTATTGTGAAGGAAGGGCCTTAGCTGAATGCACATCACTGAATGCACTTCCATCTTACTGCACACAATCGCAGCCTTCCATAGCGAGTTGCACACGTTGCACATTACTGTCAAGGATGGCACTACTGTCAAGGATGCACTACTGTCAAGGGTGGCACGGTAACACAAATAGTGCCCTTCCGTGAGCACTGAGGATCAAATGCGCATGAAACGAGGCACTTGGCAGTGATCTGAAGAGTGGGCTGCACTCATAATCTCGTATGATTCATGAGATGTCCATTACATTGACACCATTAGCATTCTTGGGCCCTTCGCACGGTATCTGGGTCTGTCGGTACCATGTAAAACCATTTTCCTGGGCTGGGGCATTAATTTCACCTCCAAACAAACGAGAGGTGGAAAGGAGGGACGGTGAGAAAAGAGGGGGGGTGAAGACTGGAAGCAACACTGAAACCTATTCAGAACCAGCCCTGACCCACAACTTTTTTCTCAACGCATGCTCAAACCAGCACTCACCGTTCTTGGCTTTGGGCAGCGGCAGTGGGCACATCACCGGGCACAGCCGCATTGGGCAGTGACGGGGTTCGCTCGGTCTGCAGTGGACAACAGAGTTTCAAATGGGCCATCAATGAAGGTCCAGTTTCCACTGGTCCTTACATCGGTTTGACGTCAGCACCGCGTACTATTTTCTCCCACTCTCGCTTCCCCGAAAGTTGAGAGGCTCGCTACGGTTTGTTTCATGCGCCACCTTTGCAAGTTTGACCTCACCACCTTCTTCACTGCCAAGTAACGACTCATCATGGCTGCTTTCACATGTGATGGGCAGTTACTTTATTGATATGCACGCCAACGTTCAATGTCTCAAGAAAAAAATCAATACCAGGTAGACCCGCTTGTGATATACGTCTTCAGAGCCACAAATATTTTCACTATAGGGAGCATACAACCCTTAACACGTAGAAAGGTGTTTGCAAAGGCAAACAATATATCCAGTGATCTGAGCTTCACCATACTGACAGCTCTGGATTTTTTATTGCTGCAAATGAGGGAAAGCACACGAAACTTCTCAAGAGCAGGCACTTTATCTGGGTGTCTAAACAATGTGGCGACGCACAGAACTTCAATGTAAAAAAAAGACTGCATCCATCTATCATCCATCCATCTAAGTAAACTCAGTAAACAAGGAGCCTCACGCTGTTTCAATTCAGGTGTTCAACGCTTTAGCTCTGTCTACATGAAGATGCTAGTGCAACTGCTTGAAGCAACAGCCCGCCTGACATTAAAAACTGGGAAAAAAGAAGGCGTTAACGCAGGCTGCTTCATTCTTACTTATAAAACAGCGCTAGAAACAGAACTACAGAAAGGGCACACAGACAGGGCGCTGACTAACAACTGAGTTTATTGTCACTGAACGGGCAATAAATACGGAAAGAAAGTGACACGTGAAGAAAGAAATAACAACTGAAGAATACAAAAAAACAAAAAAAAAAAAACACAAAAAAACAATCAGTTTCAAAAAGTATAGTAATCTTGATTACCAACATAATCGTAGCCACTAGCACGCCTTATCTACATTATCACCAAGAAAGTGAATTTCTTTCCCCATGAGAGCAACAGATGAAGCGCTTACGCAATCATGTTTCCGGGTATGCATTTCCCAGGCTTCTCTAATCTCACGTCGCATCGGGTCGCAGGATCGCGCCAGCGCGTGGCTTTTCTCAAACAGAGGCGAACAGCCTGGGCATTTGGCAACGTGAGTAGTGAGTGTGCTACCAGTGGCATTTCTTATGTCGCACGTGTACTCCCGAAGACGATCGTTGAGGCATCGCCCCGTTTGTCCTACGTACGACTGCTTGCAAGACAGTGGTATCTCGTAGATAACCTCCCCCTGGCATTGGACATAGGGCTTCGTATGTTTCTTCGCGCATTTTTTCGTCGCTGGTCTCTCACTGTTTACCTTGCGGCAAAGGCTACTTAATTTTTCAGGAGCAGAAAACACGAGATCAACACCCGACTGCCCTACTATTTTCTTAAGTCTGTGGCTCACCCCGTGGATGTAAGGGATCACGGCTACCTTCTCTGGATGGAGGTCCCTGTTTCTGGGGTGGTTTTCTCAGTCCTTTCAAGATTTTGTAGCCCACGCCGCAAAGCAGCGAATCAGGAAAGCCAGCCCTTTGCAGACGGCTTGTTTAAGCGTCAAGGCTGCTCTGCGGAGGGCTGGCTTTCCTGATTCGCTGCTTTGCGGCGTGGGCTACAAAATCTTGAAAGCTTATCTCCCCGGCCTGGAATGGCTAATAAGGTTCTAAGACACAAAAGTGGTTATTTGATAAATAAGAAATACAGCAGCATATTTTTCTATGACGTATAACTGAAAATATGCCCCCCTCTATCTCTCCTTTCTCTCTCCGCTCAACCAGTCCATCATCATCACCCCCCCTCCCCCCACCACCACCAGCAGGCGTTCCGATGCCCACCCCTAGGTGTGACAAATTACGCCTTCAGGTGGACCTTCCTTCCAATTCTCCTAGCAACCAATTCATTCATTCATTTGTTCAAACAGACTGGAAGTTTATAACCGGAGTCCCTCTCTCCTGCTATCCCAGGCATTTTACGTTAGGTCACTGGAAATGTTGTATGTCGGTATGACAGAAACCTTGGTTCTGTTCAGTGTTTATCACCAATAAAATGGGCACTTATCCTCTTCGCCGGCAACATTTGGTTCTATTGGAACGTGTCAAAAAACTGATTTAGAAGAGATGAACAAGCTAAAAATCGAAAAGACTGCATTTTTTGAGGAGAGGAGGAGGAGGAATAAACGTGTATCTGAAGCTGTCAGCCCTGGGGAAGAGTGCTCATTTCAGGACCCCTTGAGTCTGTCCGGCTTCTTGGCTTCACTGCGCCAGCCAAAGCTGGTCGTCAGGGTCCCAGCTGGACAGTGCTCTCTCCCAGTGCTCAGGGGAGGGGAAAGGCAGGGGGGGTAGGTGGGTGTTCTTATCACAGCCCCACATGATATGGTAGAGGGTGCCCGGAGCCTCGCAGAAGCGGCATTGCGAGGAGTACAGGGTGGGGGCCAGAATGTGGGCTCTAGTGGGGTGGGGAAATGTGTTTGTCTGAATGCCTCGGAGGTGGCGCTCTTGTTCTTTGGTGAGGCGTTTGTGCGCAGGAGGATATAGCATTCGTTCCAGACGGTAATGCTGAGTGACTTCGTGGAACGACAAGAGCGGGGATACCTGCCGCCGCTCGCCGAACTCCTGGCTTGCCTGGTGGGTCAACTCTCGGGCACGCTGATGGGCAGCTTCGTTGCCAGACACGGCGTAGTGGGCTGGAGCCCAAATAATCCGTACGGGATGTCGAGGAGGATGCTAGAGACGAATTTTTCGGGCAGGTCGTGATATGCAACCGCTGGAGAAGGGTCTGCAGGCTTGTTGCCGTCTGTGATTATTATTTCTGCCGAAGTTTGTGCAATCGCTAGGGAGATGGCCGCTTCCTCCGCCTGCAGAGAGTGGATGGTGGGGATTGATACGCATGTAACGAGGTTTTCGGTAGTAGAAACCACAGCGGTCATAGCTCTTTGCCCGGGATATGAAGCGGCGTCTGTATAGACTGTGGCAGAGTTTCGGCCGTATTGATTAAGAATAGCTTTCACTCTGGCTTCCCTACGAGCCTCATGATGTGTCGGATGCATGTTGCGTGGTAGTGGGGCCGCATCAATGAACTTGCGAACCTCATCGGGAAGCTGAGTCGCATCCGCCTGCAGGTGTTGCAGAGGAGAGCGCAGGTGTAGTTGAGACAGAATGGCTCTGCCGGTAGGGGTAGAGCTCAGGCGTAAGAGTTGGCTCAAATTCTGGGCTTCCAATAATTCATCCAAGGTATTGTGGACTCCCAACTGCAAAAGTTTCTGCGTTGAGGTGGTAACAGGTAGTCCTAATGCTAGTTTGTACGCCTTGCGTATCAGGGCTTCCACCTTGTCCTTTTTGGTATTGGAGAGTATGGCGTAGGGGAGGGAGTAAGTGACCCTAGACACGATGAAGGCTTGAACCCGCCTGAGTACATCCTCCTCTCGCATACCCCTCGTCTTGGTACTAATCCTGCGGATCATGTGCGATACTTGCTCTGTGGTGTTCTTAAGTCTATTGAGCAGTTGGGTGTTCGAGCGATCCGCTTGGAAAATTCGGACCTGTGGAGTCGGAACGATTACATGGCCGTCCGTGTGCAGGGAGATGGTTGGCGACCCAAGAGAGAGTTTCTTCTTTCCTGAGACGATCAGCAGCTCCGATTTCTGCGGCGAGCATTCTAGGCCACACTGCCGTGCATATTCAATGACTATGTCAACCGCCTGGGGTAGATTGTTCTCCATGTCCCCTACTGATCCATGAATGGTCCATATGTTAATATCGTCCGCATATAATCCATGGCGTATGCCTGGTACGGCAGCCAGGAGCGGAGGAAGACCAATCAGGGCTATGCCCTTGTTGCCGAGGAAAACGGGGTCTGATTTCAGGTCACCCACCTTGAGAATAGCTTTTCGGCCTTTGAGGAAGTCTCGAACGTAGGTGTAGGTACGTTGCCCGCAGTATAGGCCGTTTAGCTGTTTGAGTATGGCTGTGTGGCTGACATTATCGAATGCCCCTTTTAAAGGGACCCTGCAACACTCTTTGAGCAGTGCAAGTAAACCTGCGCGACGTTTAGATTACACTGCCAGGAATACCTGAGTCAAATATTACACGTGCACGTGAAGCGGTGAGCGCGCAAATCGATGTGAAAGACTCGAAAAAACCAACCGCTCTCTCTTCAGTTGTCCTCATTATGCAACCCCTGGCATGGCCTAAGGGACGTCACATAGGCCATGGCTGCCCGATCGGCTGTCACTGGACAACTTTGCGGCTAGATTCTCCCATTTCCGTCGTCGTCATCGCTGTGTACGAACCTCTTCTATGCCTGAACCTGTAGGCACAGTTTTGCCGTTTCTTTTGTGTTTTGAGTGCGCGCGGAGCTTGAGTGATGAGCTCTATACTTCCCTTTCAACGGGACCACTCGACTACAAACGTTTATTGCTTCAAAAACGCCCTACCAGCCCGAGCGCGGACTTGCGAGCAGGCACCCATGCCTGCTTTTTTGTGGCACCAGACCGGAAATAGGCCCCTCCGCGTTGCGGAGAAAAGGAGAAAACTACCCGGCATGTGATATAACGAAGGCCGCCGAAGAGAACGCTGCGAGCCGCCCCCCTTTCCGGGAGAGGGCGCGCAGCTCTCGTCGCGTTGTCCGTGGTCGAGTTGAGAGGGAACGATTATGCGCGATTTCTCATCGCGCTTAGTTTTGTTAATTGTGAACGGATTTTCATAATTCTTGTGGGAGGAGATTTCTGGGACAATAGACTTTATCCCAAAATACATTACTAGTAGTCGATGGCAAGTGTTGCAGGGTCCCTTTAAATCTAGGGCTAGTATGGCTTTTGGGTGGTCCCGACCTCTTCCTTGAGTTGAAGAAGTATGTCCTGGGTACAGAGGTGACTGCGAAATCCACGCATGGTATGAGGAAACATGTTGTGCTGTTCGAGATAGTTCTGTAGCCTTTTGTGGATGATGTGTTCCAATAGCTTCCCCAAACACAAGGTTAGGGAGATGGGGCGTAGATTTTCTGTGCTCGGTGGTCTTCCAGGCTTTGGAATAAGGCGCACTTCTGCCATCTTCCATTCTTCAGGGAGTCGACCTGACCTCCACACCGTGTTGAGATGGCCCGTGAGCTCAATAATAGACTCGTTATCTAAGTTAGCCAGCAGCTTATTTGTTATGCCGTCCCCTCCTGGAGCCGTGTTGCGCCTGATGATCTGAAGGGCTGCTTTGACTTCGTGGATGTAAATGTCCTCATCCAGTTTAACATTGGGCTGCCCTGTATATGGAGGTAGTGGTGTTTTGGGATAGACCGGGAGGTATTTATCCAGGAGAGACTTCATGAGGTGAGCGGAATCCCCTGGGTGGGTGTGAATCACCTTTCGCATGATGTGGTTCGATTCTGTCTTGCTTTTGGAAGAGTCGATTAGATATCGTAGCAGTCTCCAGGTTTTTATGTAGTTAGTGTTCCCTGTAGACTGTCACAAAGGGACAACCAACTTTCTTTACATAGGTGAGCCGCATAGCGGGCTGCTTCCTCCGTCAGCAGAGCTATCCTTTTTTTTCAGGCGACGATTGAGGCGCTGGCGTTTCCACCATTTGATTAGGCTCCTTCTTGCTGCCCATAGGTGGAGAAGCTGTGGATCTACACAGGGGGCCGTCGTGGTAAGCTGAATATTGTTTGTAACGCGATTCATGTCTTCGCGAATTTGGGTGGACCATTTCTTTAGTGTGAGGGGCTGGGTGGCTGCACTGTCAAGTCTGGCTTGCTCCCTTTGTTTGCGAAATTTCGGTCAGTCCGTTAACTTGGCTGCAACTAGCGGGGCAGCGTATATATTTCCATGTATTGTGGTGGCAAGGACGAAGTGGTCGCTTCCCAGGGTTTCCCCTGCGTGAGACCACATAGCCTTGACCTTCCCAGTGGTAATCGTGAGATCTGGGGACGTGTCTTTAGAGACACTGGGGCTCTTCGATTTACAGTCTCGGACTCACCGCGGATAGTCCGCGGGTAGTTCGAGGATTTCCCGAAGCCATAGGGATACATGGGAAAATCGAACGCCGGACTGCTTCTCGGGGAGTCCGCGGTGAGTCCGAGACTGTAAATCGAAGAGCCCCACTATTGCCCAAACGCGTGGGAGCATGCAGGTCAGATAGCAAAATCAAGTTTTCTTCTTGGAGGAGGGAGTGCAAGGTGGTCCCTCTTTTGTTGGTGTAGCTGTAGCCCCATAAGGGGTGTGCAGCGTTAAAATCTCCCATGATAACAAGTGGATGAGAGGATGCAATGCGCTTTGCTTGTTTGATTACATGAGAAAGGTTACTCTCTTGGCCTCTGGGGCGACAATAAATAATAATACGTATAAGCTCTCTGCCACTTTAAACTTACTCGGTACGATTTCAGTGAGTATTCCTATCTTCTCGGATTGCTGGAGTGGGTGCTGTATGGCTGTGAGTCGTTTGCTTATTAGCGTGGAGAGAGAGCTCGTGGGTCCATCTTCATAGGTGACAAAGCCCGAAAGTTTCGCAGGGGAGTTTGTTTCCTGAAGTGTAATGATATCGGGTGAATCCTCAGTGGTGGCAATGTACTGAGCTAGTGAGCTTGATTTGTTCTTGTAGCCCCTACAGTTCCATTGCCATATGGTAAGCTTTGATTCCTGCTGAGAAGTGCGCCTATTCTTGGAAAGGGCCATCTTGAGAGGTGGCGGCGTTGTCTGTCAGGGCTGATGGCCTGCTGTAAGGCTTGAGCTCTCGGTGAGAGTGACGAGCAGTGACTGCCTGCCCCTGCCCTAATTTATCTAACCGTTGCGTGATTTGTTTTAACATCAGCATCATTTCCTTTACGGTTTCGGCGATTTGGGATTTCTCTTGCGCCAGCGGGAATTTTGTCGTACGGGGGGGTTGGGAATTTGAACTGTAAGGGGGTATTTGTGCAGGCTCTGGTGTGGTGGGGTCAGGTTTTCGGCGTTTTTCTGGTGTAGGGTTTATCCCTTGCCTGATTTCTGCCTTGAGTGCAAGGAGCTCATTATGGAGTTGTCGATTTTCCTCCCGTTGTTGTTTAATCTCGGCAAGAAGCTGAGCGTTTAGTCGTTTTAGCTCCGCCAGCTCGTCACGGTTGGGGGGATTGGGGGGAGGGGGAGGAGGGGTCTGAGCACGTGGAGAGAGCATCTGAGCCCAGCTCACCTGCACTGCCGTGGCGTCTTCAGCAGATCTTCACTTAACAGAAGGTGTTCTCCTTCGGGACCCGGACCTGGATCAGGTCTTGTTTCTCTCCCTGGAGGGACCTCAGGATATGGAGCGGGATCTTGACTCCCGGCTTGTACGGCGACCCTTGGTGACCTCGTGTTGCTTTTTCCTCAGACTGACTGGTGGAAGAAAGCGTTTCGGGCACTCCTTGCTAGCCGTGACGTGTTCCCGGCGCAGAGTGCACACTTGGGCTGGCAGTGGTACGGAATGTCCTTTTGTCTCAGCAGGCCACAGCACTTGCAGTGGGCGTCCGTGAAAGCGTTCGGCTTGGGGCAAACATTGGCTCTGTGACCTGTTGAGTGACACAAGTGGCAGAAGGCGTGGGTCCGCTTGTATAGGTAGCACCTGGTCTCAACTCCTCCGATGTACACGAAAACGGGGATTTTCTTTCCAGCAAATGTGATCAGCATTGTGCCCGTCGCGCCAAGTCTTCTGCATGTGAGAGGCTCACAACCAGAGGCAGAGAGAACCGCCATTATTTGCTCTGGTGTGCCGTCAAGAAAGATGTTGTGAATAACTCCCTTACAGGAATTGTCGGGTGAGATTCCGTAGGTGTTTACTGGAAAAATTGTGTCTTCAATCTTCAGCTGTTGAATTTTGCTTAGTGCTTTCGCCGCCGCGATGTATGGGGTGCTAACGACCTGTATGTTTTGAGCCTCATTAGTTCTGATCTTGAGATCCGCTTCTCGCCACGTGAGCTTTGCTTCGTGCAGAATGCAGCTGGCAAGCGTGTAAGGGCTGACTTTACTCAGTGCTAGGCCATTGCGTGGGCGAATCACCATCTTGCAGTCGTTCTCCGGAACTGGAGGTGGCCTTGGCTTCCTTGAAACTTCGCTGGAGTTCCTGGTCGGTTTTATCGCCGGCTTGAGTGGGGCTGTACCTGCATCTGCAGTGGTGGAATTCTGCTTCTTGCGTTGAGCACGTCGGGTGACTTCTATCCATGGTGCAGTATTGTTTTCGTTGTCTTCTTTAGTGCAGGAAAATGCTTCTGACGGCTGCTGGTCCATGTCATCTACGTCGCAAGGCAATGGTATTTGGCTTGGAACGACGAACGACGAAGCCTCTGGGGCTACCACATGCAACGACGTCACATCCATAGGCGACACTGAGCCCCGCCGGCGGTGTTAGGCGTAGCGGTGTGCTACCGCCTCGAAGCTTCAGATGACGGTAAAATGGCGAAAATTTGACTTACGGCCTAAAGTAGGATATTGGCGCGATCCAGATAACTTCTAGCGCACGATGGTAACACTTTCAAGTGATACTAAGGAACATTTCACAAATATTCCAGTTTTCTGTAGAGCTCATGAGAACGGGACAGCTGTCCTCCTCTTCTTCGTCTAGCCCTTTTAGAGGAGAGTTTGAGTGAGTATTCGCACAGTTTGCAACGCAACACTTCTTGCGTACACGATGAAGTCACCGTCTTGGTGCAACTACATTATTAACGCTGTCTGCTTGACTGCCCACTGCTTAGTTTGGAGAAATCCTACAAGATGGCGCAGCAGTCCTGTTTCACGGTCCCTATACGCGAAGCATGTGCGAACAAGCCAAATGGTACCCTACCTTTCAAGCATTCTTTCTTCCCGATCACTGGTTTCGTTGTTTTCTATGTACAGTCTACGCTCGTTACAGCAGATCCGGCAACAACGGACTTTCGCTTACAACAGACCATTTCTGTTGGTTTGTCTGGCCCCCATGCATTTTAAATGGAGTCCACTCCACTCATAACGGACCCAGCTAGAGCGGACTATCGGCTACAACAGACTAAATATTAGGCGAAAATTGTTTCGACTGAATGTTTATAGCGAACTTCTGCGGGGCCGGCACCCAATGTGCTTTTTTTTGTTTATTTTGGCAAGAAAACTGTTATGTCTGGCAACATTGCTGGCAGCCGGTCGTTGGCGCAGCCAAGCCAAGCCAGCGCCAGTGGCTTTCTTTTGTGCGACCAGCGGCATGAGCGGCAGGGTAGCTGATTTCGCTGTTGGATAAATTAAGCGCAATTAACGCTGTTGAACATGGGTGAAAAACTGCCGACATCGCCAGAAGTACAGGCCTGTCTAAGCAGACGATCCGCTCTACCGTCAAGAACAAGGCCGCTGCCGATAAACGCGACTTCGGTGAGATTGAAAACAGGGCTATCGAATATTCGAAGTGGTGCACTCGGAGGCGAGTCTGCCCTCGTCAGTCTTTTTATGTAATAAAAACTCTGGTTAAGTGAATTTCGGGTTTTATTATTCCCACGCATGCATCGTTCCCATTCCGTTCGGGGAAAAAGGAAAGAAATGCTTCAAGTAGGGGGGTTGTTCGCCATCCATTGTGTGCAATCTGCCAGTAAAAGTGCGCCGTCCAACTGGTATAACTTTCAATTTTACAGCTGTCCGTCATCAGATTATTTTCATTACAGCTGTTTCCATGACCAGACTAAAATCGCTAAAAATGTAAGCTGCCTTGAGGGAATGTCAGGCAGCGATCCGATTTGTTGACAAACAGTTTCGGGAAAACCTGCCTCGTCATGAGGGCATTTAAAAGAGCCTAGCTAATGCTGATGGCCACGCCTGATGTTTTATAGCTGGTTAATAACTGCGCCTAGTTATATTCTTGCTTTATTTGCTCAGCTCATCGTGCGCCTTTACACGCTTGACCGCATGCGCGAGGCCTTTTCCAAGTGCCGGTGCTAAGCTTTGGAAACGGTGTTTACGCGATTCTTTTCCCTCGCGGGAACGCTGTGCAGAGGTGCTGCAGGCGTGTAGAAAGAACAAGGTGTATGTACTATGCATATGCAATATCGTCAAAGTACCCACTTTAGGGCTCATACCCCCCCCTTCCCGTCAGATACTGCATACTTCGGCTACAGCGGACGTTTTTTTCCGGATTCAGAGGGTCTGTTGTAACGGGCGTAGACTGTATTGTTGTTTTCTGCGTATCAACTTTGCAAACAAAAATAGTTATTCACACACGCCCAGAGCTGGGATCTCCCACAGCTGTTCCCTTCAAGGTGCATCGACTGTTGATATCAACTTGCACCCCCCCCCCTCCCTCCCTCCCTCCCTCCCTCCCTCCCTCCCTCCCTCCCTCCCTCCCTCCCTCCCTCTCTCTCTCTCTCTCTCTCTCTCTCTCTCTCTCTCTCTCTCTCTCTCTCTCTCTCTCTCTCTCTCTCTCTCTCTCTCTCTCTCTCTCGCCGCTGTCCCACAGGGAAGAGGGTGGAAGAAGAGAAGGGTGTTCCTACCTTGGCTGCCGCCGTGTCGGGCGGTGGAGCCTCCTTGGGCAAGGAGTGGGACCGGGTGGCCGCGCCCTGCGGTTGCTGGGACTCGGCGGCCAGGTTCATCACCGTGGTGATCCACTCGTCCCGCTCCTGTTCGCTCAGCGCCTGCAGCACCACCGCTCTGGGCAATCAAGGGAAAGAGGAAAAGGGCAAGGGTTTATTACGCAGGACACAACCGCGCTGCCCTGAAAAACACAAGTGGACAACATCGGACAACGGCGGACAATAACAGTGGACAACGGACGGGAGAGAAGAAAGAGGGCTGCTCGTGCCTCAAGTCTGAGTAAGCACTCCGTTGCAACTGCCGTGGAGGCCCACGTAAGCAACAGCCCCGAAAAGGTTACGATGTAAAATTCACACACACAAAAATGGGGAGGAAAAAGTTTCGGTGCAGGTGAGGGAGACTCAGAGAAAGCGTTCGTACTTCTCCCTGCTATGCGGACGGAAACGAAATGACACAAGCAACTGTTCACATCTTTGGGGAAGTGTCGGTGAAATCAGTGCACACTGCAAAGAACACTCAACGTGTAATGTCGGGCAGATGTGGCTTGTTTGCCGTGACAACAGTGCATGGAAGGCCCTTTTGGTTCGCAAACGCCCTTGTCTTGGCTGTTGCCGTACAATAGCTGTCAGGGAAAAGTGTGCAACGCTTCCTCCTATATCCCTTTAACAATTACTCGTGTGCCATTGCACATAAACAGCCCTGTGCTCCAATGTTTTCGAACTGCGGGTCGTGCATTCACTTACTCCAAAGCACCGACTGGCAGCACAGTGCCTGATGACCTCAAACACCAACTACTTATAGCTTTCTTTTTTATTAAGCTTTTGAAGCTCCAGTATTGCAGATAGCGTGGATACTGCGGATGCAGTGGCCACAGCAGTAACAATTATAAGTCTTACGACACAGCAAAGTTTTGTAGCACCGACTAACCCTGTGTGTTGGAAAAACCTGGCAGAAATGGCTTCTCCCTTACGCAGGGACTGAAACTCGGCAAACCCGCACTTAAAGTGCACTTCATTGCAGAGGTACATTTTTTGATTTGCACAAAGTACAATCTACGTTCGTTACAGCAGATCCGGCAACAATGGACTTTCGGTTGCGACTGACCATTGCTGTCCGTTTGTTAGGTCCCCATGCATTTTAAGTGGAACCCATTCCGCTAATAACGGACCTGGCTATAGCAGACTAAACAACAGGCTACAACGGGCTAAATTTTGGGCGAAAATTGTTTGACTGAACGTTAATGGTAGACTTTCACGGTGTCGGCACCCGATATGCTTTTTCCTTGTTTATTTTGGCGAGAAAGCTACTATGTCTGGCAAAATTGTAGGCGTAGAACAGGTTGTTGGCACAGCAAAGCCAAGTGAGCACTGGTGGCATTTTTTTTTCTTTTTTTCTTTTGTGCAACCTGCAGTAGAGCAGCTGGTAGCTGATTTCACTGTCGGATAAATTAATACCCCTGCTACGCTAGCATCCGAATGTCATTTGAACCAAATGTCATTTGACTGAAATGCCAAGTTGTGCTGCTCCACTGGGTTTTGAAGAGCCATTCAGCTCAAATGACATTCGAGCCAAATGAGCACCCAGAAAGACATTTGGGGCTCTCGAATGCCATTCATAGCAGTCTCACGCACACAGCGTTCCCAGTCAACATAAACAAATACATTACTGGCGCACCTAAAACAAACAAAATGTTCTTAATTGTGGGAATTTGTTTACTTCTCATTCCCTGAAATCATGATATCAAGATGTAATAATTTCATACTCTCAGCTCCAGTGCCAGCAAGCGACAAACCAGTGTGGCCAGGAAGCACAAATAAACCTTGATTGCGATTCAAGATTAAGGACTGCCGAGGACACCTAGTGACAACCGTGATGCCAGTGACATAGACTATTGCGAGCCTGCAGGCTCAACTGCCAAGTTCCAACTGACCGCACATGACTTGTCTTCATAGTTAAAAACTTCTGGTCACCGACCTAGGGTTTATTAAAAGTGTAAGAAAGATGTTTCGGCTTCCGTGTGGAGGCCTTGTCGGTGACCACAAGTTCTGAACTATGAATCTTTTACTGACCAGATGAGATTTCATCAAACCTTAGATTTTGTGACTTGTGTCTTGTGGCTTAAGACTGGAGCTGGAGCCACGTGCCCTACCACCCTGGTGCCACAAGATTCTTCGACAGCCTCATGTGACACAGAAGCCTCAACCAAGAATGCTTACACACAATCTCCGGCCCTGCTGTGCAATTCGTACGTGCATTAAAGCCACATACAACTTATCAGAGACAAAAATGCATACACAGTAGTTGCAAACCCAGAATAGAAATCCGCAATCGGCCAGCCAGCAATGCTTGGAGAACTAACAATATAACAAGGACACGTTCGCTCCTCACTTCTTGCCACTGCTGATCTGGAAGACGTTGCGGCGGTCTTCATCCAGGGCATGAGCGACGGTGCCCTGGTCGATTTCCAACACGGCACTGCCCACACTCTGGAAGGGGGAACAGTGGATAATGCATTTGAAAAAACAAGCGCAGGCACCCACAAGCATCAATATCCACACATTAACGTAAGAGGACAAAAAAAGAAAAACCTCATAAGCCTTATTAAAGGGACCCTGCAACACTCTGAGCAGTGCAAGTAAACCTGTGCAACGTTTAGATTACACTGTCAGGAATACCCGAGCCAAATATTACACATGCACAAGAAGTGGTGAGCGCGCAAGTTGCTATGAAAGACGCACAAAAGCAAAATAACTAATTGCGGTCTCTTCAATTTTCCTCATTATGCACCGCTGGCATGGCCTTAACGACGTCATTGCGGCCATGGCTCTCCTATTGGCTGTCGCTGGTCAACTTCGAGGCTTATTTCTCGCATTTCGTGTGACGATCCTCTGTCATCGACACTGTGTACCAACCTCTTCTATACCCGAACGTGTATGCGCAGTTTTGGCTTTTCTTTTGTGTTTTGAGCGCGTGTGGAGTTCGAGTGACAAATTCAATACTCCCCTTTTAACGAGACCACTCGACAACAAACGTTTATTGCTTCAAAAATGCCCTACCAGCATGAGAGCGCGCTTGCGAGCAGGCAGCCATGCCTCCCTTTTTTGTGGTGCCAGACCGGAAATAGACACCCACGTTGTGGAGAAAAGGAGAAAACTCCCCAGCCTGTGATATATCGAAGGCCGCCAAAGAGAATGCCACGAGCCGCCCCCCTTTCCGAGAGAGAGCAAGCAGCCTTCGTCGCATTGTTCGTGGCCGAGTTGAGAGGGGATGATTATGCACAATTTCTCATTGCGCGTAGTTTCGGTGCTAGTGAACGGATTTCAATAATTCTTTTGGGAGGAGATCGCTGGGACAATAGAATTTACCCCAGAATACATCTCGAGTAGTCGATGGCAAGTGCTGCAGGGTCCCTGTAAAGAAGCCATGAAGACAAAATACAATTTTTGGTTCATCAAAACGACTGCTTTGTCACGATAACACTGGCACCAATTTTGTCGCAAACTTCAGATATGTACCCGCCGCGGTGGCTCAGTGGCTAAGGCGTTGCGCTACTAAGCACGAGGTTGCGGGTTCGATTCCCGGCCGCGGCGGCCGCTTTTCTGATGGAGGCGAAAAGCAAAAACGCCCGTGTGTACGAGATTTCGGCGCACGATGAAGATCCCCAGGTGGTCAAAATTAATCCGGAGCCCTCCACTAGAGCACTGCACGGGCCTGATTTTAAGGCCCGAGCTTGGCCCGAGCCCGCTTTGTGAAGCCCGAGCCCGACCCGGGCCCGTAACACCAAGCCCGGGCCCAGTGAGCCTAGCCCGGGCCCGGCCCGGGCCCATCATCTCAAGCCCAGGCCCGGCCCGGGCCCGTCGTCTCAAGCCCAGGCCCGGCCCGGGCCCGTCGTCTCAAGCCCACGCCCAGCCCGGGCACGATCTTTTTTTTAACCTTCAGAGGGCCCGCATGTATGTGACCAGGCCTGGTTTTAGACGTTGAAGATAATTAGTTTATTATATTTGGTCGAGTATCTTCGTAGCGGGAAATCAGACGGAGCATCTAGTCTGTACAAGCACGCCCTGAATTGTAACGCAAAAAAAGGGTTGAAAAGTACACGTAGTTTAGCTCACACCGTCTGCAGTTCACGCCACATGGGCGTAATAATAGCTCGTATTCTTACACGAGAGACACCATCACCTTTGATGGCCAGACTCTTGGCAACTTCATGTGGTTGTTTCGGTCAAAAGTTGGTATTAATCAAATTTCTTGCTCTCCATTTGAATCCACGCGTATGTGCGTGCGTTGAAATATTTTCCCTGGAGTGGTTGTTAAGCGGTGGTGCTTCTCAAGCACGCGAGTTTGATTTCCAGCCACGGCAGCCGCATTAAGATTGGTTCGGCATCTAAAACACACGTACATAGACATAGGTGCACAGCTTTAGGGTGGCTTAATTAATTCCTTCCCCTCTAGGACATTCCTTGTAACCGTATCTTTGATATGTTATACACCAAAATATAAAATCTTGATGCAGCACATGAAATGTCATTAAAGTTACAGTATAGTGACTACAGTCAAACCCGGTTATAACGAACCCGGATAGAGCGAATTATGCTATATATCGAACAAAAATAATTCAGTTACGGAAATACATGGGAAACATATTCCCTATAACGAAGTTCACATCCGATATATCGAACTCTGGGCGCCTAGAATGGCCGCCGAAATGCATGATCTCGGAGCGCCGATTGAGATGCTGATTGGCCGCGACCACGGAGCAAGAGCCGGGACTGAGACATTGCGCCTCGCACGGAGCGACGTGACGCCCAATACTTTCCGTAACTGTTTCCGACGCACGGGACTCGCGACGGAACCCGCCCAGTCAGCGAGTCCGGACCAAGACAGCAGCATCGGTGAACTGTGGGAAGAGCTCGCCAGCCTTCGCGATGATGTCGCCAGTGAAATCCGTCCGACGCTTATAATGAAGCGTTTAAGGCAGTCGATGTGCTCCGCCGATGCTTCTTAGATTTTTGAGGACGCGGACTCGAACTGGTGCAAACAATGTTTCGTGTAGAGAATCCTATGCTAGTTGAAGCCGCCAAGACGAAAGTGAAAACAAAAATCACCGCTTTTTTTTTGCAACATAGCAGTTAAGGCGGAAAGTAGCTTATTACTTGCAATAAATGGATTATTTTGCAATGGGAATGGCTACTGTACTGTGTTGGTTTCTGCATACGCGGACGACGGAGTTGGTAAGGGGGGGGGCCTCCCACGGATTGCGAACTCGTAACAATAGGCTCGTTATAGGCGAGTTCGGCTATATCGAACTATTAGATATATCGAACTAATCGCGGTGCATATTGCAGTTCGCTATAAACGGGTTTGACTGTATCAGCCCTAGCAAAACACGTTTTCAAAACAATGTGTACAACTAACACCAAGAAGCGCGTAAAATTATACTCAGAATATTCAATTTTATGCTCTTTCTACACTTCACGTCGGAACTATTAACGGCCGGGCCTATGAATTCAAGCCCGAGCCCGGCCCGGGCCCGTGGCGTCGAGCCCGAGCCCGGCCCGGGCCCGCGGCACTGAGCCCGAGCCCAGCCCGGGCCCGAGGCACTGAGCCCGGGCCCGGCCCGGGCCCGCCGATAATCCACTTCGGGCGGCCCGGCCCGGCCCGCGGGCCGGGTCGGGCCCGGGCTTTCGGGCCGGCCCGGGCCCGTGCAGTGCTCTACCCTCCACTACGGCGCGCCTCATCGCCTGCGTTGCGTTGGCGCGTTAAACCCCAACAATCAATCAATCAACTTCAGATATGTAATGGTGATGCTAAGGAAGGCAGAAGAAGCAGTGGCAAGTCCCCAGCCACTTCACGGCGATTTCTCTGTAAAGTCGCGGAATCTTGTTTGTAGGATTTGTAGCCGGTGACCAAAGCCAATCGCCAAGGAACATTGTCTGGGCGATTGTAGTGGTGGGGCCTCTAGTTCTGTTTGACTGTAGTATCACTTGCAAGATAATGTGCAGTTACCACAAAAAATGTTTTTAACTGCTGACCCATATTACAACCCTGCATCATGAAATTTTAAAGCTTTGCAACATTTCTTGCATCTTTTTTGGTTAAGAAAATATCTCGCATGGCTCGAATAAAGCTAAGTGAGTTACCAAGGGCTGGTTCAGTAAAACTGCACCAATTCGCGTTTTGCCTTCGTGGCCCTTTAAATTAAAGCACTTTATGAAAAGGTGTGAACTTGACAAAGCCATGGCAACAGCCACTGCCAGGATCAACAGCTGAAACTGAGCCAACTTTCATGCCAGTGGGGTAGCCAGAAATGTTCACTGGGAGGTGTTTTTTGAAATATTCTTTCCACCAGAATACAGTCGAATCTCGCTACAACAAAATTGACGGGGCGCGCAAAAAATTTCATTGAAGCGGAAATTCGTTGAGGCAAATTCTGCCCTAACACACCGCAGAAGGGCAAGAAAAATAGCCTCGTATATTCTTCGCATCATTGACATACCAACGATTATCTGTTTTTTACCCGCACGTAAAGAGCATATTACGGGAGGGGGGAGAGAGAAATATACCGTATTTACTCGCTTAATGAACCCTCCCCCCATTTTTCTTCTTCAGAAGTTACTTTTTTGTCACGTTGAACAAACAAAAAATGCAGCAGGAATATGTTTTTATCTTAGCATGGTTGCTGATGCAGTAGACGATCGCAGTAACTTGATAATACCCTTCAGTGTGCGCAGAGATTCTAAAAACGCATTCCAACAAAAAAGAAATCTCAACAGTCGCCGGAGACGTGAGCGCGAATGCCGTGGCTTACAATTTAAAAATTGCACGCATGCGGAGCGCCACCTGCCGAACACAAAACAAGCCTTGTGCCATAAAAAGGTTGCGGCGTGCGAACAGAGCACGAAATGTACTCTGCACTCCTTCCGTGCTCTTTGCTGTTCTGGCTGGTTCCGTCTGCGTGCGAACAAAGCACTAAATGTACTCTGCACTCCTCTGCTCTTGCTGTTCCGCGACTTCGCCATTACGCTCCATGTTTTTGTTGTTGAGCTGTGTTCCGCCCTTTTTTTTTCAGCTCCTGATGGGCACCGTACGATGGGCCAGCACATGAGCTACTCAGCCGGTTTTAAACTGAAGGTGGTGAAGCATGCGTTGATGCACATGGAAACCGCGCAGCTCGGCGGCACTTCAGTGTTGGCCTAGTGCATGTACGCTACAGGCAAAAACAAGGATTTTTGGTGGTAAACAGGGATCGCCTTGTGTTTCGTGGGCCCAAAGAAGGGAAGTTTCCCAGTGTCAGAAAAAAAATTTTAGAGTGCCTTGATGGCACAAAAGACAGTGCGCTGTGGGCCGACAACAAATGTGAAGCCGCAGCAACTTCAGTTAGGAGAACAGCTCCATGGCGAGTAGGGGGCCACTAGCATGTCGGGAATAAAAAAGAAATTTGATTACATAAATACCTACGTGGTTTTACTAAAACGGTAAGGCTCTGACCGCACTTCTCTTAGCAAATTTATTGTACGAAATTTCAACTTAAAAAAATCTGTTGCAACTTTTTCCCGCATAATGCACCCTGCACCCATATTCATGCCAAATTTTCTGGAAAAAAAGTGGGTTCATTACGCGAGTAAATACGGCATTGCTGTACAACAGGCAGGCGCATCTCCCGAGCTGATTACCGTATTTACTCGCATAATCCTCGCACTTTTTTTTCGGAAAAGTCAATGCTAAGTTAAGGGTGCGAGAATTATGCGGACAAAAAAAAAAATCCGGTGCACAGTGTTGCCAATCTGCCTCCTGCCGATCCCGCTAAATGTAGCGGTCGTTTTTTGTATATGTAAGCTCAGTGTTGCCAACAGCAGCTATTTCTTTTTATTTTATTATTTACAACGTAAACAGTCTCTCGTCGATCAGCGATCATGAAATTGCCGCCTTTGCTTTCTGGCGCGCGCCCTATCTCGTAGTTGTCATGTGCGTGCCCTACCCCTGCAGTAACGCACATTGAAGTTGGTGACGCCGAAGTGCCTGCCTGCGGCGCGGTTGCCGTGCTCGATCCAGTACTCTATTGCTTTCAATTTGAAAGCGGCACCAAGCACAAAACAAAAAGATCAAAAAGTTCTCAAAATGGCAGCGAGCTATCCACCGTTAACGCGAGTGACGGGACCACGACGACGACACGACACGACAGCGGGCTGCGCGACCGCCGTCTAGTTGCGCGCATGCGAAACCGGCTCAAGGACAGTGTGAGCAGCGTGTTAGGGCGCCTGGATGGCCTTGGATACACAGCACTCTCCGCCGAACGGAGAGGCGGCGGGGGAGGGCGCGCGTTGGAGAGCGCGTGCACCATGCGGGTTTTGCGAGCAGGCAACTTTCGCCTCTGCAAAGTTGGGGGTGCGAGGATTATGCGAGGAACCAAAAAATCCAAGTTTTGGTGGCTCACATTAGGGGTGCGAGGATTACGCGAGTGCGAGGATTACGCGAGTAAATACGGTACTTGCAGATAGCCGCTAGGCCATCAAAAGCCTGCCCTTGCTTGCGGCAGGAGCCACCTTATTATCTTAACCTCTGACTGGGCACAGCGGCATCTGACCTTGGCAAGCAATTTGCGTGCACTTTGATTAAGATAGGATGAGGCGGGTTCAAGACTAAACTTGAAAACATTATTTCTGCTTTCGACTTTGAAGGAAAACTGCCTTGACAGCCGCTCACAATGCATTCATGACGGCGCAGCGGCAGCCAGTCACATTCGCATGATTTCAACTGGATACGGATTGGCAGTAGCTAAGGCTCAGCGAGCCAGTGATGTGCCTCGCACAGCAAGCCACATCATTATCAACAGCAAACAATCAAACAATGGTGTACATCTACGAGTTTGTTTTTGTTTGTTGGTGGCAGTGTGGGCGCACGGAGCAAGTAAAACTAGACACCCTGAATGTATATAAAAGCTACAGATGGCTGGCATTATGCTTATTTTATTGTCAAATAAATGTTGAAACCCAGCCCCACTGAGCGAAAATTTCTTCACAGTGAAAGAAAACCAGACAAATGGTTCATTGTGGCGAGGACTTTGTTACATTGACTTCTTCAGCTAGCTGACGGGAAATCAGAAATATTTCGTTGGAGCGCAACTTTAGTTGAAGCGGAGTTCGTTGTAGTGGTGTTCAACTGTAGGTCAAATTTTGCACTGAAATTTTTCACACATTGCTCTCAACGAAAATCACAGAAGAGTTTCCCATTTCCCGGCGCAAAGAACATCGCCAGAGTCACCCATCCACAGCTATGTTAGATAAAGAGATGTCGCTACATTTGCCACACCTGTAAATTCGTCGAATTCAACTGTTTACTCTCGACAGTCCTGTGATGTCTTGTGCAGATCTGTGGAGTATCTAAGTATGCGGCTTTCAAAAAAGTGGAATCAGATGTTAGAAGCACTCATCTTTGTGCACTTTTCCAGCCCCTGTTTGTCTAGACAAAACATTCAGAATGATTCAGTCCTAACTAGGCCGGTTCATAGTGGTGCTTCTGCGCCCTCCCCCTGACTGTGCCTAAGCAGCAGGCCTGTTTGACTCTATCAGTGGGAGACTAGGCCCTTCATACAGAGCGTGTGTGTAGCAGCAGCAGCTCACCTCTCCTCGAGGGATGTGCATCAGGTGGCATCCGAGAGTGTAGAAGTAGGCCCGGTCCCACCGGCTTACCATGCCTGCTATCCTCCTGCACACACATGCACACGCAGGATGGCCATGTTAGCACCTGTCTTAGCACGAGCAGCAAACATTGTACCTTAAAAGCGATTTGATCAGCCATATTAGGGATAATCAAAGTAAGATATGTCGCGATAAATGTGTGCTGCGATGCGCGCGAGCAATATCGCCTTTTTTGCGCAACGTTTCCCAAGTACTTGTAGTAGTCATGCAAACAAATCAGAGTTTGGAATAAAGACCTGTTCTTTTCAGGAAGATTATTAATACCAATGCATACGTATATAGTTTTGCGTATACTGGCTGTGCTGCGAGGAATATTGGATGCCCTCAGTGTCAAGAATACTAAAAAAATGTGCATGCATTGAAGTTACGTAGAATATAATACCAAGCTTTAAAAAGCTAATCTGTATCCTTGTGGTATGTAAACTTTTGACACTGAACACCTGCTCGTATGAGTGCTAAGTTGCTGCTCCAGGCAAGGTCATAAAACATAAGAGAAGCCGAAAGTCAGTTTTCAAACTTATGTTGAAAAAAGTGCTTCACTTGTTGCCATGGTGACAACATTGCATAGGGAAGTTGTCCGGTGCGACAGAGGCAACCAGCTAATCTACTTTGCATTGAAAGCCATCTCCTGCTCCATTAGGTCTGCAAACAGGGCTAAGTACTCTTCACAGAGGAGCTGAAAATGATGTTTTGTGGAAAGAAAAAGGCTGGAAAAAAGGCAAGGCATTCCAGAAACCCCATGTTCAAAAGGACACAAAAGGCTACAACCCTGGTGAATTTTGATCAATTAAATCTATGTTGCAACTTCAGAAGCCGTTTTCCTCAAAAGTTTTTTTTGCCACTTGCGTCGCTTATTCCACTGATTTCTTCCTGACCTCTAGGTCTACTTTGGTTCCATTTTTTGCATTACACTCCTTGATGAACAGTTCAGGTCGTGACAGTCTTGGTTTTTCAGGTTTACTTTTGAACTTTTTATTCACATAGTCATTCAGTCTACATGCCCGTTGTACATTCACCTCTGAAAAACTGAAAACTGAAAAAACATTGTGTTGTAAAAAAAAAGAAATCTGGGACTGTCACGACCTCGTCCGTTCATTTGGTAATGCAAAGCACTTAAACAAGTTTTCTATCACGTTTTATAACCCGCTCAAGCTCGGTACAAAGTGAACAGAAAGAAAATTTCATAAATAGAAAGTTTTCAAAATATTTCTCTGAAATTTTAATAGTGTTTTCACAGAAGCATTTCCAGTCAACGCGGAAATTTTCAGCAAAATCCACAAAGAAAAAAAAAAGCTGATTTAGAAAGCCACTTCCAACTTTAAACTCATGGGTTCAGTTGACGATTCCCTGTATTTGTACATGCTAAAAGAGCCCATTCACCTGTTTTAGCACACACAAAGGCGCAAAATTTTTCCATCATGAGGAACAGACAGCGGCAAGTAAAGCTACCACCTGGCTCCGCCTCTACGAATGCCAGGCTGCGAAGTAAGTTAGAACCCTTCCACTACTGTGAATATGGAAGACCAGTGAAGTTTTATTGGTGACGGCAAATGGAAATTCCGCAAGATTTACAATTTCACTGCGAACTGCGTAATCGTGAAAAGTAACTGAAACTGAGCATGACGTCAGAGTTGTCTTAGCGGCCAATTGTCATATGATTTGTGTTAGGGCAGTTTCGATAAAACGAAAGTTACGGCCATTTTCTGCAAACTTGCTCCCTTTCGAGACGGCCACGTATGGACGGCAGTGGGGAATTGTGCAACGTTTACAACTTTACTGTGAACTAACTAATTATGAGAAGCCCATGTAACTTGCTGTAACGATCGAGTCATCCCGGCAGCCAACTTTGGTACAAGTTTTTTCAAAATACACCTATGTTAGATGAAAAACCTTATCTTAAGTGTTATCGCGTCATAAATCTTGTCTTAAACGTTATAAAAAATGCAATAATTGAATGCAACAGGAGAATTGGTTTTTTGATGCATCATTTGAAACTAACTTTACAGCTCAGTAAACTTCAGGATTTGAAATGGGCCCTCAAAATGGTCCCTTGCCACTGGTGCCACCAAAGTTTACCGTAAAATTAGTTCCAACCGGTGCATCAAAAAACAGGTTCTCTTATTGAATCACCAGGGTTCATATTATTGGAGAATATAAAGATTACAGTTTTATGATCAACACTGTTTTGCCTATTGTTCCACCAAAGATGGCTAATTATCTCTAATTATCTTGGAAACTGGTTGACCAGCTGCAAAAATAATGGCATATTTAAAATCAGTAGGAAAAAAGCAGCAAAACCGGCAAGTTTCACGGAGTTTGCTTGAAAATTAAAAGGAGCTGTTTTAAGACCAGTGTCCCCCCTTAAACGTAAGACGAAACATCTGGATGGACGCAGGTTTGGTTGGAGGCTAGCCATATACAGCGTCATCTTAAAGAGTACCCACGTGCGTTGGAAGAGGTAGCCTGACTTGTGGGACAGAGTAGTCCGTGCCGGCTTTGCGGCCGCTCCTTCGGTGAGGTAAGCGGCCCGCTGCTCCCCCATCTTGGCAAGCACTTGGGCCCTCAAGCTGTCCCGCCCCTTGTGCATACCCAACTCTCGCTGCAGGCTGCAAAGAGGATGGACAGGACAGTTAGAGCGCTCTTTGCAAAGACTGGACAATCCAATGGTCGCCCAGTTCCCCCACTACTGTAACAACACTGCCCGACAATGTTCACCTTGGGTGTCTCTCGTAAAAACCGCGGGGAATTTCACAAAACTACAGCAAACAGCAGAAAAGAAATTGCCAGAACTTCTGGAATGCCCTCAAATTGCTGTTTCGGCGTATTGTTCACTTTACGAATGACGCCAGTTTTGTGTACTCAACAAAGTTGCGGTCACTGACCAAGTCAATTGAAAAAAGTTGACGTTTCGGATCCCATACGGAATCCTTGATCACAATTTTAATCCAAATTGGGATCAAGGATTCCATATGGGATCCTTGTTATGTTCCGTATGGGAGCTTTGTTATGAACTCACCACCTGGCCAGACGGACTTCTGTCAAACCCTGGACTAAGCTTTGTGTACTTAATAAAGTCCACTGGGGAAAACGTGTGCTTTGCGATAAACTACCAAACGAACAAACGTCGAAGAAGCAAGCATACCGGATGACGCGCCGAGCCAAGACCCTGTGAGTCAGATGCGGTGACATATCGCCTGTGCATACTTACCCTATACCTCAGTCCACGTTAGAACCATCTCATCAGATCGAGAACATCATCGATCAAATCAGAATACGTTAGGTCAGTGACAAGTGCCCTACACTCTTTCCGTATGACACAAATAGCCGCACGCAATCTGATGCTATTAGGAGCTTGCACACATACCGCTTTCAACACAGGCAAACACAGCTGTGTGCAACTAGACACATACTGCAGCGGCGTTTACATCGAGAACTGCCAAGAAATTGCCACTTGAGAGAGAGAGAGAGAGAGAGAGAGAGAGAGAGAGAGAGAGAGAGAGAGAGAGAGAGAGAGAGAGAGAGAGAGAGAGAGAGAGAAGAGGGGAGAGGGCCACCCACTGGCCAAGGCTGTGGGCGATGTTGGCGAGGAACTGGTCCTGCTCGGCGGTGGTCAGGGCCTCGTGGGCGATGCCGAACAGGGACTTCATGGCGTGCACGTAGCCCAGGAGGGGCTCGATGAGGGCCGTCTTGCGGCGGTACTGCAGCGCGTTCAGCTGCGTGTACAGCTTCAGGGCCACCTGCAATGCGGGAGGGGAAAGGGCAGTTCCAAAACACGTTTAGCCGGTCCACTGGGCGGACAGTCTGTTCAGAAACAGCTCGCGTACACGTCCCCTATCGGCACTATCTCCAGTGATGGTCCCGGTTATGTCACAAGCACTACGTTGATTGATTGACTGTGGGGTTTAACGCGCCAATGCTTCACAGGCAATGAGGTGCGCCGTAGTGAAGGGCTCCAAATTACTTCCGAATACCTGGGGATCTTTAACATGCGCCGAAATCTTGAACACACGGGCGTTTTTTTTTTTTTTTTGCCTACAAGCACAGCCTACCAAGGTACAAGCCCAGCTAGGTATAAGCCCGTAAATTCCTGTGCACACCCAGCATCATCGACTGCTTCGCTTGAAACACTTCTGCACTTGCACTGCTTAAACGTACTGCATACCACCCTGGATTGCAATAGGAGCATTTTCGTTACAGGGCTTGCAAGCAAGTCCTCTTCCCCCTGTAGGTGGTGTACAGCATGGAGGCCAAGGCATGGCCATTATTGAGCATCTGGCACCACAACATATCGTTTGTCTCTGCAAATACCACCAGTGTTCTTGCATTTCTTTGTGGCAGCACATTAGTGCATAGCCTCCTGTATCACGTAGGTCGGCTGAGGTATTTTGTTACCCGCGTGCGTCTTTAAATAATGCTGGCTTATACAGGAGACTATGGTTCGTGAATGCTGGCATAGCTTGACAAAACAACTGCTGCGATTTCTATTTCGGGTTTCATAATAAATGGTGTATGGATAAATAACACGACACTATGTTCCAAGCATCATGGATTCCTTAAACACATAGAAAATTTCCAGAAGTTCTTCAGGCAATGCTCGCGGGCAAACTTCTGACAAACATTCGATACATCTAACAGTTCCTTCCTTATGCGTTCCAGCCATAGTAAAGCAGTCTGCTGCCTTTCTTTTTCTCCTCTTGTAAGCTCAGTGAACAAAATGTGAAGCACTTCTAGTTGAGAAATGAATTTTTTTTAATGTGTTCAACTTGCATTTTTGTTATACACTGATAAAACCAACCTCACAAATGAAACAACATTCAGTCTTGGGCACTTTCTAGTTACTAGTACAGTCGAACCCTGCTACAACGAACTCCGCTTCAACGAAATTTCCGCTTCAACGAAATATTTTCAATTCCCTGTCAGCTAGCCATAGAAGTCAACGCAACAAAGTCCTCGCCACAGCGAACCATTTGTCAGGCTTGCTTTCGCTTCAACGAAATTTTCGATGATTCGGGCTGGGTTTGAACAATTATTTTGCAATAAAATAAGCATAGCGCCAGCTATCTGTAACTTTTTATAAATTCAGGACGCTTAGTCTCACCGAAAACGTTGCGCGGTGCGCCCGCACTGCCATCCAAAACAGAAAATAACTCATAGGCGGACGCCATTGTTTGATGGTGATAACGATGCGGCTGGCCGTCTTTACATGACGTGCAGGCCCGGTTCGCCAAGCCGGAGCTACAACCAATCCGTATCCAGTTGAAATCGCACGAATGTGCTCCCCTGCTGGCGCGGTGCCGTCATGTATGCGTTGCGAGCAGCTGTCCCTGCCGTTTTCCTTCTACCATTCTTCATAGCCAAGAGCAAAAATCATATTTGCGTGTTTGGTCTTGAAGCCAAATCATCCTATCTTAGTCGCCAGCGCGCGTTCATGTTAAGTCCAAGCGCGCGCGTCTTGCTTGCCAAGGTCAGTAGCTGCTGTGCCCTGTCAGAGAATAAGATAACGGCACTGCTCCTGCCACAAGCGAGAGGGGGGCTTCCGACGGCCTAGCAGCGTATCTGCAGTAATCAGCTCAGTGGACATGCCTTGTTGTACAACAATACGTTTTGCGCCTGCATTTCTTCACCTCCCTCCGTAACGCGTTCTTTGCGTGCAGTGAAAATACAGATAACCATTGGCATGTTTTTTATCCAAATAAACGACGTTATTGCGCGTCACTCCTTTTTCTAAGCATTGTATTATGCTGCCAATGATGCTGAAACATACGGGGCTATTTTTCTGGCCTTTCCGTGGTGTGTTTGGGCAGATTTCGCCTCAACGAATTTTCGCTTCAACGAAATTTTTCGCGCGTCCCGTCAATTTCGTTGTAGCGGGATTCAACTGTAATGCACTACCGGTAGCTAGTTACCTTTTCCAGTAACTTGCAACTGCAGTAACACTGTCACTTTTTTTCTCCCAATAACCGCAACAGGAAATACCACCACAGTTGCTTCCTTGTTTTTAAAGAAACATCCCACAGCAATACTCGTTAAAGGCCGATGTACAGCTCGCGCTTTCCAATTTTCGGACTTTCTTCTTTCCCATATATCCTCTCCGCCCTTTTCCTTTCCGCAAAAAGGCTCCCCTCGTAATATAGGAGAGGGGAAGCTAAGAGTTGCCTTCCCCGAAGACAATCGAGACGGCAGATCAGTCCTTAAGGTACGATCTTAAAGCTGTGCCTTCACCTTGAGTCGAGCGGAAGCAAGAAAAGAAGAAACAGACACTCAGGCCTCTGCTGAGGGGCTCAACAAGAGGGGTCACCCATATTGACACACAAGGTGCATCAACAAAAAGCTGATGCAATTAAATTAAGCGCACACAACAATTGTCGGTGTTGAGCTTGAATGTGCCCCCTTTAGTGTCCATCTTCTAGGGCTTTTGCTAACTACCCACATGCCCTCGTACGTTTTTATTAAATAAACTCAATCATTTCGTTTGTGATTCAATAGTTTGTACAGTAATGAAAAAGTAACCATGTTGCTTTCTCGCAGTAACTGCAACTGTAACAAGTTACTTTTGCAAACTCTGAACTGAAACTGCAACAGAGTTACTTTTGGCTTACGTAACTGTAACTGTAAAACTGTTACCTTTTGCTGGTAACGTGCCCATAACTGGCAGCATCTCTTGCATTTGGCGTCATTGCACGAGTGAGAAATTCTTAAAAATTCCTGTAATTTTTTTATTATACCATTTATCCCCGTTTTTATTCGTACTAAAAAGTCGGCTATGCCCAGCTCCTGTGTTCTCCAAATATAATGCAGAGAATCCACTACAAAAGGCACAGTGCACTGTCAAAGCTTGGTACATTCAGGGCACAGACCAAGAATATATGTAGCAGGCAAAATGGCCCATTGCAGCAAGTGCGGTGAGCGACCAGATAATGTCACAATGAAAACCAATGCGCAGTACAAAGCCTCGTAGATTTGGAAACAAAGCAAAGAAGAGGGTGGTGGCACCTGACAGATGAAATGATAGCGGCCACTATTCATTCTGGGTCTGCGCAATAAAATGCCAATTGCAGCGGCTGCGCCGCTCACTTAGTTTTGCCCAAGCACTTGTGACAATATCTGGCCGCACTAGGGAGCGTAGTTTTTCCTCCCGTCTTGTCCTCGCTCTGTAATTCAGACAATGCAGTTTCACAGGAAACTGAGTTCAACGAGGAGTGTTCCCTGACCTTATGAAAGCGCCGGTCAGCCAGGTAGACCTCCTCGCTGAGGTCCAGTCGTTGCCGGTCAGTGTCCTTCTTGCGTGACTGCTTGCAGTAGCGCCCCAGCGCCTGCTCTCGGTCTGCGGCAGTCGGAAAGAGGAAACTCGAGCTCCCGTCTCCTCTTTCTCAGCTTTTGCCTTATCACTAGCCCTTTAACCCTTTGAGGGTCACGACTGTACATGTACAGCATCGGCAAACACATTCAAAATGGTCAATGACGTACATGTACGTCATTGCCTGTATGTTTAAAAAGCGCGCCTTTTTCGCCAACTTCTCTTCTCTTGCTTGGCATGTGCTGCCACACTTCGGAAATACGTCAAATTTTTTTCTTGCGCCGATGGCTCTTCTTTTTATTTTTTTATGATTTACTTCAGTGGCGCGCCGGCTATCGCTTGCACATCCGGTAACGAGGGGGTGCGCTAGGTATCGCCCACCGGGCGCCCGGGCGCCTCTCGCTTCTTGCGCCTGCCACAGACCAAGGTCGCCTGTGAAACTGATGAGGCTCTTTTCTCCATTTTTTGTATTTTATAGGAGCGGTGCGCTGTCTATCGCTTGCGCATCCGGCCGCGCACGCCCGCGTGCGCAGCGGCTGGTTTTGGTATCGTCCTCCAGGCACTTTCCTTTTTTTGCGCCCGCGAAACTGATATCTGCCTGATTTTGATCCACTCAAAAGGTGCCGGCTTGTTACTCTCTTGTTTTTATTTAGAATTTTTTTTTGTTACTCGTGAATAAACCACATGTATGTAACAACACAAACAATTTTTTTGTCACTTTATGGTCGCCCTAAAAATATTACGATATTTTTTTCTCGAAATAGATTCATCCGAAGAATTTAAATCAACAATAAAGAAAATCGACCCTGGGGGGTCGCATTTGGCGAAAAAATTCGACCCTCAAAGGGTTAAGGGGGCGACACTGCCCTTAACCTCTTAATGGCTCATTAAACGAAAAAATTATGTTCCAAAATTGCCAATTTTTTTAATGATGCGATATGCTTCAGTAACGTCTTCAAAACATAAAAATATTTGCGAAAATATTTTACGGCAGATAATAAAGTTTTATTGGTCATTCTTCACTCCATATAATGCCCTACACCTGGGGCATTTCAGGTGTAATCACAAATAAATTTCTGAAACTCCACAAAGCAAAGGTTGGGAGTCCATTGCCGCGCAGAAAACACACTATTCCTCGACAGTCGCTCTCACTTTCATCATTTGAACGAGACAGATTTCCCGCACCAGAACGCCGCACGGATGAGGCCATGTTTTTAAAACGCGCAAGAAACAAGCCACACATTCCGCCATCTAGTGTGCAAGCTCTCATTGAATACAAGTGCCAATGCCGAAACCCATGCTGCCATCTATGTTTTAAATAGAAAAGCACCATTTGACGAGCTGGGCTCGTCAAAAGCCTCTTGTAGCATGACAAAAGACCCATGATGACCACAGCTCGTCATAAGCAAAACAGCGGCAACTGCTCGTGACGAGCTCAGGTCGTCATAAGCCCTTACGGGTTAAAACAGCTTCCTTTTAAAAGGGGTACTGACACAAAATTTTGAAGGCGAGATAACTTTGGAGATAGATTGGGGTGAACACACATACATCATCTGCAAAATATCAGCGGTGAATACAGCCTAGAACATATTTAAAATCAATTTTAAAGTGTGCGAAACGCAACCGAGCAGCCAGCAGAGGACCTCGCGCAATCGATATCTCGTGGAGATTTCGTAAACAAACAACATCCAAACACGTCACGAGTTCGTGTTTTCCGCTTCCGCACTGCCAAATCTATGATGAACTGCAAGTCTAATTTTTAACAGATTTATGATTTCACTGCCACGTGCTTTCAAGCTCTTTCAGAACTTTAAAGGGAAAAGAAAGCACTTTGAGAGTCAACGCAATATGATGGTAAAGAGAAACCACCAACGGTAACGTTTTTAAAACCATTTCTGTTTGACACACACCAGAATGTTTTATTAATGGCAGGGAAAAAAAAAAAGAAATTCCTCGCAACGTTATGATAGAATGGGTGCACAGGCTTTTTCTAACCGAATTTCTCACATGCAGCAAGACAAATGAATGAAAAGCTTGTCATTGGCAGTTCTCTCAAAAGTGCAGCTTGCAAGACGCGGTCCCAACTAACTTCAGCAGAAGTTCCTCCCCTGCCATGTACCAAAAGTTCCATAAAGTATCCTCCCATGGTGAAACTGCCTCCGAAACCACTGCACTGCCTGACCACCTTTGCTTATTCATTTGCTCGCACTGGAATGCATCATTACGACTGCCACCTGCTTGTCGTTGGGATAACAGAAAGCCAAAGTAGCATCGAGCTCGCTTCTAGAAAAGCTGCTGTTGTGTCTACGAACGGTTTCCCTCAGGGTGCAGCTGTGTGCCCCACTCTATTGTTCCCTGCACTGCCCTCACATGCACACCCAGGCTCACCTGCTGTGGCCCTGTTGTACTGCTCTTCAAGGTTGAAGATTTCTGAAAAAGAGAACAACAGGGTAATTCATAGTGCATACTTTTAACATTAAAGTGTTTTATTCCCGCATACACCAAGATTTCGCTGACGTCATATCCATCACGGAAGTGACGCCACTACAACGAAGCAAGCGGCCTGTATAGGTTGCACCCCTGCACACAGGGTCTTCTTGTAGGGAAGCAACCTTTAGTACTAAAGAGTACGTTATACTTAGGGTTGCTCGTTTTCACGGTTTCATATCTTAACACGAAAGTGTTTTATGCCGCGATACCCCAAGATTTCAGTGACGTCACATCCGTCATGGATAATGACGCCAGTACACCGCTGCCAAAGCGACCCGCCAGCAGGACGTCGCTCGCCAAGCACACCCACAAGACAGCCACCGACCCGCAAATCATGCTCAGCTGCAGATTTCGCTGCACATTTCACTTTCGTGTTTTACTGATTACTATGGCAGAGGAATCAACCTCTGCTACCTTTTGACTGCACTAAAGTAAATATACCAAAACCCGTAAGACCTGCATTTTAGCTCTAAGAAGTTTTGGTTAGCACCAGTGCATTTCGAAAAACCCATATTAAGGTCTATTAAGCAAACAAAAACACTTCTGATGCAGATCTTTATTGCAAATTCATCTTAATGAGTTCTGCCACATGCACATGTATTCAACCCAAAAAAAAATTTTTGGAAGAAAAAAAATTGGGCCCATTTCCCCGCGAGGGGGACTCGAGTAAATGCGTCGCATAGGGGGTGGGTGCATTGCGTTAACGTTTAGTGTTTGGGGAGTTGGTGGTAGTGAATGCGTTGTATCAGCAGCTTCTTGACGTAGTTTGAATGAGTCAAGGGTATAAGGCGCGTTCGTAGCCTCCCATTCTGTGTCTGCTTTGTGGTGCAGTGGGTAGAGCACGATGTACATTGCGTTCAGCCCGCAGGGTCGAGGGATCGAAACCAGGCGCCGGATAGTATTTTTTTTTATATAGTGTAGGGGGAGGGGTGCGGACTACGACTACGGACGTCAACGCGGGTGACATCGTGAGTTACTGAAATGCTCTGCATTTAAAAATGTTTGAATGAAATTCTTAATCTTGACACCTACTCTGGCAACACAGAGAAAGCACGCCACATATCAAAGCCTATTTTTGGCTGTTCCTAAGCAGCCCAAGGAGGTGGAGGAACGATGAGACGGATCCCTTTAACTGAGCCGTTACGACTTATGACAAACTGGGAGGACTCACCCTGGAGATCGGACTCGAGGAACTTGGAGAGTGGGAACACCATGCCGTCCCCAATCTGAGCACTGCACATTTGGTGCCACGAGCTGATCTGGGGAGAGAAGAAAAGGCAGTGGCACCCATCCCGGGTTAGATTAACACACAACGGCGAACTAGGTAGTGCACAATCAACCACCTGCTTCCATACTACGCAACACCAACTTCAACAAAGCAATTGCTTCAGGACTCTGGCCTTTCCCAGCACCATTGCTGAGAGGAATTTCCTCAACAAGACACTGCAGAAATCTGTTTGCAAGTTCAGCACTAGG
Organism: Haemaphysalis longicornis; assembly: GCF_048455015.1. Lineage (NCBI taxonomy): Eukaryota > Metazoa > Arthropoda > Arachnida > Ixodida > Ixodidae > Haemaphysalis > Haemaphysalis longicornis. The sequence goes on from NW_027526460.1 coordinate 134,801,993, forward strand.
ACACCTGCTTTTGTAATGTAATTTAGCAGCAGATTTACCGCGGAACATGAGGCTCATAAGGCAGCGTCGATAATTTGCACAGCTGGGAAAATCTATGAACGGATTGTGTCGTTCTTGTGTTAACTTTGCCACGTTTTTCGACTGGACCGTGCTCATAACTTCAGCGCACCAGAATCTCATTATTAGAGGTGTTGAAACAACACGAGCGAAAACGATTACTGTCAACTCGTTTGCAAAAATAAACGCACACAAGCCTCAGAACACAACCAGGAGCTCTTTCAACTCCACTCATGCTGGGTTTTTTTTCTCGGCTGTGTGCTGATGCACTTCGTGTCCATTTGACGAGCTCTACACACAATTTTATTCGTCTTTCCCTTCCACCTTCAACCTCGGTTTTATTCCTTAATCTCACCCGCAAATTTTTTATCACCCATTTCTCACCTCACTCTTACCCCTGTCCTCCCATCAAAACAAAACGAAACGAAAATAATTTCCGTTAAAACCACTCTTAGACGGCACACATGACTACCCCCTCTGCCTCCTGCTTTTTCCTCTGCAAAATGAACACGTGCAATTGGCACATGAACACCACGAACAATTTCAGAAACTCCAGTCTAGATTTTCTTTCTTAATATTATCCCATTGTAGCCATGGGTGTATCTTTAGTGAACAAACAAGCAGCATTGACCAAGAAATTGTGTGAAAAACAAAAAGTATGGGCAGGTTCAGCTTTTGGGGGAACTAACAAAAGCTAGATTCCACATTGCAACGTTAGTCCCACAGAATGTGACAAAAATAGCGAATATGACAAAAAAAAAAAAAAACGGGGGGGCCCTTCCGCAGCATTCTGTGCCAGCCTTCAAGTACATACTACAAAGCCAGGAGAAGCAGAGCACAACCACAAGCCTCAAAAAGTTGTATGAGTGGCTTCCATTCGATACTACTCAATAGTTGCTCTGCAGATTGAACTTCCGTATGTTTGTCCCGCATAAATTCAAAGCGGCCTCCACTCAAAAATGCGATGCCAGTAGCCTCTTTCAAGGCAGGTTTCCAAAAGTGGTCTGTCACTGGACCACTCAAAGGGACACCAATAGTTTTCTGCCCCCCAAAAAAAGCTCACTCAGTACCGCTAAGGACAAGTTTCATGTTCAACAAACTAGAATCTGCTCATTCCTCGCAAGCAAGCACACTCTTTCGCCTCATCTTTTTGACAAAACATCCAGTGGATCCAGTTCTGTGAACAGCGCTTGGTCCCAGTAAGAAAGCAGGGAAAGGGAAAGGGCATGACAGAGGGAAGACAGCCACGTCTGGCCCAGTGAGACTCACATCCTCGAGGTTGCTGGACAGCTGCCTCAGGGTGCAGCGCAGAATGCTATCGGGGTCCGTGTCCAGGGGGAAGTCCTGCACGCATTCACAGGGCCAGGCAGTGACAACACTCGGCTTTATATTTGCGCGTGCTATCAAGGGAACGGGTGATCACACACATCTTCAAACAAAGAAAGACAAGGAGAATCAACCAACCACAATTCCCTTTACAGAGAAAGCGGAGCCTTCGCACGCGTAAGCAAGCAGGAACAGCAATCACCAGAGTTCCCCAGTACGTGCCAGTTACAAAACTCCACATTGGAATGCGACACCCAAATACAACCTACTTCGATCAAGATTTCGCCACAGTCACCGACACCCCCTTTTCTTGAGACATAAGCTCCTTAACGCTACGGCATGACATTTTCCATTAACTATGTAAAGTCACCATTTTTTCACCACTTCAACAATACCAAGCTATTTAGCTAAAATTAAATATTTCAGTGTGTCATCTGCTAGTTTAGCCTGATGTTGACACGCGGCTGGCCAATATGTACTTGACAAAAGCAGGGGCTAATCACGGGGTTTCTTTTGTACTGAGAGTTCCAGACCTCCACATATTGAAGAACTCTGGTGATAACACCAACAAAGGAAGGAATAGATAATAAAAAAATAATAATGTAAAATATAATAAAAACCAAGTTGCAAGAGTTCTCTCGTTGGAACCTAGCAAAATGAAAAATTTATTGATGCAGGAATACTCAAAACTTTACACACTGCATGAGAAGCATTTGCTATTTCATTCAGTCCACAGCACACCTTTGCTGATCGACGTAATGCAGTTTTCCTAATGTTTGAAAATTACGAATACCAAAGTGAGTTAGCTTTGCCGCAAGACATGAGCATCTTTTAAAGGGGCACTGAAGTAAATTTGTCAAGCTCCCGTTTTTACTTGCACTGCGTAGATTGGCTCAAATTAACACACTTTTCATCCTTTATCCGGCTGATAAGTCGGTAATTATTTTATAAAGCCCGAAAGAAGAAAAACTACCATGCGCGGTTTGCGGCGGCAGCACCAACTAAAGGCTGTGACGTTAGGAGGAGCTGCACCATGATTGGACGATGTTTAAAATTAGCATTCAAACAAGTTTCGGTTTTGGTTCTGTAAAACAACATGCTTGACATCCGACGTGATCGTTGGATGGGCATTCTTGATATCTCAGTAATCGTCGTACCGTGCTTCTGCCATGTTGTCGGCTGTAAATTGCCTAAAATAAGCCCCCCAGGACAGCTTGGAATCATAGGGATCACTAGCCGAGGCCTACGCAGTGCATGAACGCCCTCCGCGTCACCGCAGACGCTCAAACGCCATGCGCTTTTCCCCCATATTTGGAGCTTGCCTCACTCATGCCTGTATCGTAAAAAGCGTGTTCACACCAGGTCAAGGGTCTGCTGATTCTGGCCTGTGCCCACTGCCCGCAAGGAGTCGGTGCTTTTGGCAACAGCACGCCAACGAGAACTCGCTAGCACGTCAGTGTCAGTCTGTGCGCGTTCTGCGAACTCGCTCGTGGAGCAGTGCACGTTACGGCCCAAAAATGGTGAACTCAGTATAGAAAATATAGGCCGAAAACGAAAAAATCAACTTACAAAAAAAAAGAAAAAAGAATGTAACCTCGGGGATTTGAACTTGCGACTTGCAAAACAAAATACCTAGCACTCCAGACCACTCGGCCACGGGCAAACCCTGCCGCTATTGGAAATATAAGGTATATAATGTATAACCAGTTTACACTTTTATTTAGTTTTAGCACTTCATGTAGCTTAGGTGATTATTTGTTGTATAGCGCTCGTGCAGTAAGCGTCCCCCAAATTTCCACAATATCTCACGTCAAGCAATTGCATTTCTTAGACGGAAAAGCGTTCGCAGATGTGTGGTCCTGCTGCTGACTGCTGTGCTTGTTCACCCAGCACAAAAAAGTGCTTCCGGCTCTCTAGTTTTGCTCTGCTCGGTAAACGTTTCGGTTGATTTTATTTCTTTATCACCTATATTGACTTTCTGACTCTTCTCCCGCCTTCAAGCGGCCTTAGATTTTCCTACTAGCGTAAAGTCAGCAAAGCGTCGCATGTGCACTTGTGCAGTGCTTGTGTGGAGTGACCTGTACTTGGAGCTTGGTACATTGTACAAACTAACAAAGTAAAGAAAGGCACATTCTTCAATTCACAAACGTGTCGTGGCTTAGTTTCAACTGAGTGAACGAATTTGAACAACTCGTCGGCGGCCGGCGGACTAAACGCTGGGCCGACTGACTCTGTCTGAAGGCCGGGGAGCCGTGCAGTAGCGCAGCCAATTGCCAAGCCATCTCCTCCTGACGTCACACGAAAATGCCACAGAAAAGGGCGAGGATGCAGAGAGGAGAACAGCATTTCCGTATTGATTTTTCTACTAAATAAATTCGCATAAACGCACTCAGAGTGGTCGAAACATGGCTTATGGACTCCAGACTACAATTTGCGCTAGTAATCCCGCAATGTTTACAAATCACTTCAGTGTACCTTTAAACTTGTCGCACCCCACACGTTTTCTTTTGCGTGCCTCGCCCACACAACACCAAAGCTGCGCAAGAAAGCTTGCCACACGTAAAGTGAGGCACAAAACAAGCGCACACATCTACTGCACGTTAGCTGAAGCAGAAAGCTAATTGCACAAAAAATATAAAACGGAAAAGGGCTATCTTTGTTCATGGTGGCATGACCAGTGAAGACAACTGCAACCAATCAAGGTACCCGTCGTAAAAAAAAAATAGGATGAAGAAAAATGTTGGGGAAGCTGTATTTCACCATCACAATGTCTCCAAACTTTCTTGTTCGACTGCTTTGCAGTTGTGTCTTTATCCCGTAATGTTTTATATCATCTTTCTTAATCATCCGCTACTATATGACAACAAAGGAAGCCGCTTTAACCTCAGTCCTTCATGGGCAAATCAACCGATTTCAATCTAAATTTTTTCCCCTCGCATTTTGTGCTACCAGTGCAACACAGAATCGAGCACATTAAGGTGCATGTGTGAGAAACAGTGAATACAGAGTGCAGACATGTTAAAATGACACCAGTTGTTCTTATTTCAGTGCTCTCCCATCACCTCTCACCTGCCATCTTTCTAGCAGCAGCCTCAGAATGAAGCAATATTGAATGGCCTAACTTTGTGGGCTGAAATCTCCACTGCTCTCTCTCTCTCTCTGCCTATTTTTGGTCGAAGTGGGGGCACTCTGTGCTCTACTCATCCATGAAAGGTTGTACCAACAACCACCCACTAACCCTTGTCATGGGACTTTGCCAACACAGTGCTACCAAATGTTGCCTAAAAGGCCGAGAATTCAGCTTGGTTTACTGCTAGATAAGCTAGTAGCAACAACCTCACAATCCTGAGCAGATAACAGCAGGTAGCATTTAACAATGGTTATACTCAGCAAGCAATGGAATGGAAGATGATTGGTGTGACAAGGGACAAGAAGAGAGCGGAGTGGATCAGGGAATAAACGCGTGTTGAGGACATATTAGTAGAAATTAAGAAGAAGAAATGGACGTGGGCAGGGCATGTGATGCGAAGGCAAGATAACCGTTGGTCATTAAGGGTAACCGAGTGGATCCCTAGAGAAGGCAAGCGTGGCAGGGTGCAGCAGAAAGTTAGGCGGGCAGATGAGATCAAGAAGTTTGCGGGGATAAACTGGTCGCAGTTAGCACAGGACCGGGGTAATTGGAGATCTATGGGAGAGGCCTTTGCCCTGCAGTAGGCGCAGATAGGCTGCTGCTGCTGCTGCTGATGATGATGTACTGGATGACTCTGTCCATGAACACATCCCGCATCAAGGCTCAGTGGCTAAGTTGGCGCCGTGCTTCTGAGCCCAAGGACACAGCTTTGGTCCCCGGATGCGGTGGCTGTCTTTCAGGCAGAAATGAAAAGCAAAAACCCTCGCGCATCAAGATTTTGGTGCATGTTAAGGATAGCCAGGTGGTGAAGATGAATCCAAAGTTCTCCACTACGACACACCTCAAAGTCCCAGCGTAGCAGCGTAACCCACAAACTCAAATTTTAGGCTACCTATCACTGGCTCTTTTTTTATAAACATTAGTTTTCAGCTTGCCTTCATGTTTGCTTGAGTATATTTTTTTTGCTCCCCTTTACTGACTACCATTTTCGGCTTCTCTGCAATTTCCCCGTCCCCCCCGCCCATCCAGAGTTGCAAGTGAATCGAAACCCGCCGCGGTGGCTCAGTGGCTAAGGCGTTGTGCTGCTGAGCACAAGGACGCGGGTTCGATTTCCGGCCGTGGCGGCCGCTTTTCTGATGGAGGCGAAAAGCAAAAACTAGGGGTGTGCGAATATCAATTTTTTAATTTCGAAGCGAATACGAATAATAAAAACAAAGTTCGAATCGAATCGAATATTTTTCGAATATTTTTCGAATACGAATACTTATTGTTTTTTGTAAAATTAAAGTTTTCACCATCTAGAGACACAAAAACTGCAACTTTATTGCACAACAAATCAGACAAAGTAAAATTAGAAATTACACAATACCATTGCACTCAACAGGTTAAGGTCTGCACTCACTTAAATGCTAACATGGAGAAAGGTTAACTGCTCGACATGTTCGGGGAGCAGTGACAACCTCCTGCTCGTCACGACTCCACCAGATACCGAAAGCAGCCGCTCACTTGACACTAGTGGCTGGCATGCCCGAGCCCGTGCACATTGCCGGCGCGCTGATACAGTAAAATCTCGATGATACTAATCTTGCGGGACCGCGAAAAATATTCGTATCATCCGAAATTCGTATGAACCAACACAGACCAAAAAATTGAGCACTGAAAAAAAGTTTTCCTTTATTTCTTCTCTTACTTTCGCGTGAAGAAATTCGTGATTTTTTCTGCTTTTTTTAACCCCCATGTTGCAAGCAGTCCTTTCTGGAGCACGTAAAGCTTCGCGCTCGTCTCCTCACTCGCTGTGCGCAAGCTCGCTACACGCCGCAACAGTCAAGCGTGAACCGCATGGTGCGTTTTTGCACGCGATTCGCTCGCCTCGGCTCTGCGAGCGCTGTATTTTCACGCCCGCATCGACGATTTCGCGCCCGCGGTAGCGCCTGCCTCGGTCACAAAAGGACGCACGGCGCGCGCGGCTGAATGGAGGAGCCTGACTACTTGCGATGAGATCGAGACAGCCGGCTTGGCTCCGCCGGAGATGGTTAGGCTTAGCACCCCGGCAAATATTTTACGGGCGCTTTCTAGCGGCGCGGATGATGTTTTATAGTACTGTTTTCGCATGCATTATCAGCTCCTTTACCGCACAAGCAACTTCGTGTCTCCCTTGAGCCGCATTTTAAAGAGCGGTTAGAAACGGTCGCCCGAGCGCCCGCGCCACCTCGCGGCTGGAGCCGACGCCATGTTGACGCCGCCGGCCGCGCTGCGCGCAGCGTGGGGGTGGTATCCCGGCGGTATCAGCACGCGTTGGGCGTGCGCAGAGCGTTTTCGCGAGCAGAAAACAACAACACCGATACAGTCTGCGAAAGCACGTACCGTTCGCCGTGTATATGCTTCGCGACTTTGCTGCTGAGACACGCTCTGAATTTATTTTTATTTAGTTTTGGGTGGTTCGAATATTTCGAACCATAAAAGTGTCGTTCGAATCGAATCGAATACCAAAAAATTCAAATCGAATATTCGAAGTTTCGAATATTCGCACACCCCTAGCAAAAACGCCAATGTGTACGAGATTTGGGTGCACGTTAAAGATCCCCAGGTGCTCCAAATTAATCCGGAGCCCTCCACCACGGTGCGTCTCATCGCCTGTGTTGCATCAGCGCATTAAACCCCTACAATCAATCAATCAAGTCAATCGAAGAAAACAGGCTCACCTGAGCGTCATACTGCCGCATGTGGTGCGCCAGGCCAGCAGTGGCATCGGCCATCTCCTTCTGCACGCACGAGAAGCAAACATTGGCAAGGGCAACAGCTGGGCGACTGGATGCATGGAAACACCGCCGTCAAGCAAAGCCTCATTCCTTTGCGCTTTCAAGGAGGCTTTTTTAAAGTGCAGAGCACCTTAGGGGCTCGCCTTGTCGTCGTAGCTCACTCGCTGCCCCAAGTAGAGCCCCCCGGCATTCCGGCATAGCGGCTGTCGTCGCGGCGTCCCGTACAGGCTTCGAAAACCAAGCGGTTTAAATTGTCATAACCGTTCGAAACTTGTGAACCGCTGGCACTTGTCATACACCTCCCTGTTGTTTAGCGCAAAGAAAACAGTAGGTACATTTTGACACAGAATATTTGTAATTAACCGGCAGCGCCCACGTTCATTTAGTTAGGAACGCTCATTGGGTTGGTTTTTACGATAGTAAGCGAAAAAAAGTGGCAGTGCAACGCCGTCACGTGTGGGAGGGAAAGCAAGCGTAAAAAGAACAGAACTCCCACTGGCGCAGTTTCAGGCAGGGGGCACGAGAGCACTGCGAAGGCGGGAAATATGAATTCCTGGGGCCTGTGGCCGCCTCCCCTTCCGACAGTACTGAACATACAGGCTGCATAGAAAGCTCTGTGTAAACATGTGCACAGGATCTGCATGAACATTCTTCAACACTACGTGGGCCCTGGTGAATTTAAAACCAATTACGACCTGGACGTAGTTCCTATTCCTTCTCATAGTTTCTTCTTAGTCCCTGTAACAACGATCCCTTGGTTTTAACGCAGCCGCAATGCAAGTGTGTGGCCAGCTACTGTCAATTTAAATTACCAAGGCATGCAAGTATCACCCACAAACTGTGATGAGAAAAGCTTAAGAGTGCACAGAGCCTGTGGATGGCCTTGTACATCGAGGCACACTTTCTTCCAAAATCGCAATTTTTTTGAAAGCGTGCCCTCCACCTCTCGCATAAATGACTCCCACCACCACAGATTTTTGCTTATTTTGATTATTAACTTTTGCTTATGTGTGTAGGTCTTCCAGGAAGTAAATCCCAAAACTCCCGTACAAAAGCCCACTCGTTTTAATTTAGCTACGGTAAAATTCAGAGTTTGAATCAAACTGCAAAAGTGTCCATGCTAAGCCATGTGTCTGGTGCTTGCACCTGCGGTGTCCATTCGGTACACTCAAAACAGGCAAATTTTTAAATGAACAAGAACTCAGTGTTCCAACCCCGGTGTAGTGGCTGTTACTGTTTACTGTTTTTGTTACTGAAGTGGTTGGCCCTGAACGTCTCGCAAAAGCCCATCAGACGATGACAGTGAACAAGCACGGCACTTGACATGGGCAAAAGGGGAAGTGGGAGAAGCAGCAAGCACTGGTCTGAAGTAGGCAGAAAAAAAGAAGGGGAGGGGGAAAGAACTCTGGAACTTCCAGTACAGCCCTCACATGTGAAGACCAGCTGCTTCCATGCAGGTTTTGATCCTGGTGGCACGGCAATGGTGAAAGAGGGCTTTAACCCGCCCTCTTTCGTGATCTCTAGTGCGAGATCCCTAAACGCTAATTATGCACTGTCGCCAGCAGTTATTACTCCCAAGTACGTACTGCATTTTCTGTTGTACAAGTCACACGGCCCTTCTTCCCAACATTCTGTAGCTAAGTCAAACCCCCCACATAAGCAGCACTCCCGGGACCCTGCCATAAACACCCCTTTCACCCAAAATTCCACGCATAAAGTGCACAGCCTGTAATTTCAGAACAAAGCTGTGGCTAGTGCACCAGAAAGCCCAATGCAAGTTTTCTCGACTTCTCAAAGCGCTTCACACAATAGCACACCTCCAGAGGAAAAAGGGGGACAGGCCAGCACGTACCTCTGCGTTCCAGATGCGGTTGGCGTGCTCGTACATCACCCTGACATAGTTGTTCAGCTGGTGGGCATCGTGCTCAAACAGGTTCACCAGGGACCGCGTCTGCACAGGAGGAACATCCCGCATGAGGTTCACGCTGCCCGATGGTGCGACACCCAGCGCTAGACGAGCGGCGTGACAAGCCTGGCACGTGGATCAACAGTACCAGCCCATTTTGAAGCAGAAAGTTACTTTTTTTAAGACAATAGTCTTTCTTGGGCTACTTAAACACAGAAATATTGGTCTGTCTGTCTACCTGTGACTCGAGATTCAGCCAGCCGGCCAAAGTGAAACAGAAGCTGCGCAATAGTCTTATATACCCACAGCCAAATCTAAACATCTACGTCTGGTATTAGTGTTGATACTTGTGAGCACTGTTGAACAAGAACAAGACATTACGCAAACATAAGGCAGAAAATCAATACACGAGTGATATTTGCAGTCTCCCTTTATTAAAAAATTCACAGATGCCTGGTTTTTGCGATAGCAAATGAAATACTACATCAACTGCAGAAAACCGTCACCTGCTGTTGCCAGCGCTACCTCCTGGCGGCATTTAAAAAAGGCAAACGGCAACAGCAACGAAAGCTTCCAACTAGACAGGTTCCACATTCCACTTGGAACGTTCCTGGAGTGGGGCCACACGGTTCTGTAAAAGTTGTAGTAAGGTGCCTCAATTCACGCGCGTCTCCGCTGTACGGCAGCGCTGGCATCGAGACACCCCACTTGGAGCAGTAGAATGCGGTAAATTTAAATTGACTTGAGAAATCCTATAGCATGTTATCTTGGGAGGAGCGAGATTGGAGAGGAACAGCATGCGAGGTTAGCGGGAAAGAGAAGGGAGGCATTTACTTGCCAGGGGCGCCAGTCGACCATTGTCTTTCGTCGACCATTGTTTTTCGTCGAAAGCAGCAGATACGCGGCCAATATTTAATTGCTCATCGACAATTTTACGGCTAACAGTGAGATCAGAAAGCTGTCCGAAACACCCAGTTCCCGATTGTTTTGAAGTGTGCCGTTTTCTTTAGTTCTTCACTATCAATTTTCCAGCACATACGCGAGCTTAGAGTTGTTCGAATCTCCCAGTTTCGTTGTTTGTGGTGTGCCGCCCTTGCATGGCTTTGTTTTTTCGCTGCCAAGAAAGAAAGGGGCATGAAATGTGAAAAGCACAACGTGAAACGAGCGTGCCATCACCACTGTATTTGTGGTGTTCTCTAGCAAGCTCTGGAAACATGCACCTCGCTCTCTGCCTGGCTCACCCAGGAGAAAATAGTAGCTGGTCCCAGCTGGTTTATGGTTAAATTCTCAACTGGTCCTAGCTGGTCCCAGCAGGGACCAGCTGCCTCTGTTGTGCCACTGCCGGGCAGTGTCACAACCGAGGCAGAATGGCAATTTCGACTCTTGCATTGTGTGGTTAGTAATACAAGTGCACTGGCTTGCGACAGCTACACGCTGTTCTGCTCTCAAAACAATAAGGCTGTGGCTAGCGTTCCGTCCAGGCGGAACGATATACAAGTGCTAAAGTTCCGTCCAGACGGAACGGAGCGCTGCGGGTTATCCTTCCAACCAGACGGAATACAACTGAGAGCTTAGCGTTCCGTCCAGACGGAGCCGGCGTGAAAATTTATACAGTTCCGTCCAGACGGAAGAAAAACCGGCTGATTAGACGCTATGTTCAGTTTTCAGATTTGCTGTAGAGGTTGCACCTCGGATAATTGCACTCTTGTACCGGGTTCGATTCTTCCCGGACATGCTTTATTATTTTTTTTTTTTGCGTGGTTGCGTCAGTATTTTGCAACAGATAACTTCGCGCCCACTTTACAATTGATGCAGTGAGAGCAGTAGGCCTTGATTTTGCACTCAACCGACGCTCACTAGAGCCAAGGCCGACGTATCCATCGCCAGAGTTGCGATCATCTGTTGTTCGTAATGGTGATCACTAATTAACGGTTATTCTGGCTAGTCAATGAGCGGAAGCGGTTCGTTCGGATGGGTAAATATCAAAAAAGACTGCTCTCGCTGCTTGTTGTGAAGCGGGCGTGGTCGAGGTAGCGGTTCCGTTTGACGGAGTTAGGGTTAGTTTGTTGAAGTTAGTACTCGGTGGAAGTAACCGTAGTTAAGTTTAACCGTGGTTACTAAACTTTAACCGCAGTTATCGCAAACTGCGGTTTTGGCTGTTACACGCAAAATTTTGAGTGTGCTTGGTGATCGCGGTCACTTGGTTGTGAGCGTAACAAAAATAAATTAACACACTTTTAACTTCCCGATAAAAAAAGAGAAGCAGTGTAGACAACAGGAAATGTCATTAAAACAGTCGCTTCACACCAAAACGCAACGCACTCGCGCGCGGCGAGGTGAGGGGCTTCCACAACAGCTCGCAACCAGCTTGGTTTTCTCGCATCTGCTCGGTGTTGGGAACTTTAGGCTTAGCGTCGCGGTGGATATTTGATCGCCGCTATCTCTGCAACTGCGAATTACAATCCATAGAACAATTTTTCACCACACTAACATTCACTTTCTCGCATGTGGAAGTTCTTTTCCGCAATAAGATTGATTTCGAAGAGCAGTGATAAGCTGTTGCTGCCGTGGTCTGGGCCGGTTCGAGCCGCTTCCAGTGCCGTGCGGGCAGGCGCGCCGGCATGTTTGCAGGCACGGCCGACGTTCGCGCCGATCGTTTCCGAGTGCTGAAAACGCACCATGATTGCCTGCTTTGGTGAACGACGCGCGGAATTTACAAAGTTAGCACGGATTTTGTCGTAGTTGATCGGGTGGATCGGGAAACGGGCCGCTGCTGACGGGCAGTCGCGTTGACTGCGAGAGCCACGCAAAGGACGCAAGCACCCCTTGGGGGCAGCTTTGGGGCGCCCGCTATTTGAGACCCTTCGTCTCCTCCGAATGCCAGGTTATTTTTTTTTTCGCCTCCGCTGATGCGCCGCCACTTGCATCCAAACTGACTTGTGTGATTTTGAGCACTGCGGCTGCGGGAACTGCGGTTAACGTGACCGAACTGAGGTGGCCAAGCTCAGTGTGCATTAACCATGGTTAACGGGGTAACCGCAGTTTCGTCTGTCGTGTAACGCAGCGAACTGCGGTTTTGTCTAACCGCGGTTCACTTAACCGTGGTAAACTGTGCCCGTGTAAACCAGTTCCGCTCATTGACTAGCCAGAATAACCGTTAATTAGTGATCACCATTACGAACTACAGATGATCTGAACTCTGGCGATGGATACCTCGGCCTTAGCTCTAGTGAGCGGTAGCGAAGCGGCCGGTTGAGTGCAAAATCAAGGCCGACTGCTCTCACCGCGTCAATTGTAAAGTTGGCACGAAGTTAGCTGTTACAAAACGCATGCAAAACCACGCAAAAAAAAAAGTGTTCCGTGGGAATCGAATCCGGTACAATAGCGCCATTATGCGAGGCGCAACCTCTACACCAAATCTGAAGAGTGAGCATGGCATCTAATCAGCCGGTTTTGCTTTCGTTTGGACGGAACTGTACAAATTTCACGCCGGCTCCATCTGGACGGAACGCTAAGCTCTCAATTGTATTCCGTCTGGACGGAAGGATAACCTGCAGAGCTCCGTTCCGTCTGGACGGAACTTTAGCACTTGTATATCGTTCCGTCTGGACGTAACGCTAGCCACAGCCAAACAATAAACGAACAAGACATATGCAGGAAAGAAAGAGTTTATGGTGCACACTTATGGAGTCCACTTTGGCCTTGCAATCTGCTGCACACTGCTTCAACCTGCATCAACCTGCTTCAACCCAGCAGCTGTGTTAAGTATGAACAATGAAGCACGTGGCTTTCAGTATTTGCTACACATGCTGGCGGTGGTCTGCTTATGCACGGTTGGAATGAGGTATGAGAGTTCGCGTCAAACCTTGGTCAGGCGGTAAGTCTTTGACACTACAACTTATAAGGCAACCTCAAAAGGCCGGCATGCTGGCTTCACGCTGACTGTCAGCTGAGCCAACATCATCTTCAGCACCAGCCAACTGCAATGCTCTGAGCCACAAGATGCCTCTACATTGTCATCACCAGCTCAGCACTATGACCGTGGCACTCATGGAGAGCTCGAGGAGAACACCATAAGGCCAAATTACCATCTAGCGCACATTTCCTGGCCTCTGCTGCCAATGCCTTCATAAGTGCACTAAGTTGTTTCAAGAAAACGTTGGTCTGAGGCACCAATCGTTGCTTTAATTGAATCAACGAAGAGGCACAAACAAGTCAGCCATCTTTCAGTCGCACTCAGTGATAAAAAGACGATCTTTTGCCACCGATAACAATATTAGAGCGAAGCTTTCAATGCCTCACTGATGTCGTCTGTAGTCCAAACAAAACACACTAGAGGAAAGCTGATGACGATGATGATAATTATAGGTAAGGTGAGGTAAAATTAAGGCTGTGTCTAATCTCACGGCAACCGTGAGAATTACCTCTGTGAAATTCACACGGCAGTTTTCATAAAAGTTGGCTGGCCTAAAATTCGCTGAATAATGTCACCTCCCAACGTAACCTAACAAAACCGAACCTAGCGTAACCCAACCTAACGTATCATAACCTACCCAAATCCAGCCCAACTGCAACAATCTTAACCTAACGCAGCCCACCCGCACACGATACAATATATATTTAACCTAATCCAACCTATTCTAGAAGTCCTGTGCATCGATCTTCTGATATATTAATAACCAGGATAAAAAAGCATTAACAAAATCACCATGAGCAAAAACTTTAAACATTTCAAAAGCTAAAGAAAAAAAAAACTTCAGCCATTCGGGACTTGGACCTGAGCTTTCTCGTTTAAAAGCAAGTGCTATAACACAGCGCAACAAGAGCATTCGTAGTAACGAGTTTTTAGGAAATAACTGTCCCATACATCTCCGGGGGCATGGCATGCTTAGCCAATCAGAGGTGACTGCCATGAGAAATTCCTGACGGTAATTCTCACGGTTGCCGGGATAATAGCCAATACGAAAAATTAATCCACTTCTCATGGTTGGAATCGAACCTGAATCCCTCGTGTTATGAAGCCAACATCTATCCAACTGCACCATTTTAGCATAGCCGAAGCAGCTTGAATTTGGAGAGAAGTGCATGGCCGTGTAAAATTAAGACAGAAAAAGCACCCCTCCATCTTACGACGACGATAACCTTAGTGATCGTCACAAATAAATAAGGTTGCTCGCTTCCAAGTTGCTTTGCTTGGTGTTGGGCTTCATTTTGGAAAGCTTCAAATTATGCCCCTGTCGTCGTTTCAACTGAAGGGTAGTTGATTTTTCCCTGTCCGTTACTTGCTTTTTGTTTCTCAACAACATCACCCGAAAAAAGTTCCTAAGATGCGGGCACCAGTCATGCTTCTGTCTTCCGGGTTGCACTCCGTTTTTCAGGATTTCTACTTATAGGCAAATGCAGTCTTGTTACCGGTAACTGGTTGCGTTTTTCGGTAACCTGTAAATGTAACTAGTTACTTTTAAGTCAGAGGACCTTGTAGCTGTAACACTTACTTTTCTGTACCAGGAAATATTATTACAGTTACTTGCTTTTATATGAAAAATCATTCAACAGCAACACTCGTTAAAGGCCGACGTGCAGTTCGCGCTTTCCACATTTTTGGACTTTCTTGTTTCCCATATCCTCTTCGCCTTTTACCTTTCCGCAACACAGCTGCCCTCGCAGCTTGGGAAAGAAGGCCGCTAAGAAGACTATTTTTCCTGCAGAAGACCGATGTTGGATGTGGGTCTTTAAGGTGATTTCTTGAAATTTTGTCTTCCCCTTCAGCCAAGAGAAAACTGACAATTAGACCTTCACAGGGGAAAAAGCTGGTCAAAATTTGTAAAGAAAGACCACGGCTGAGGGGATTGTTGAGAATGGGGCATCCATAATGACACCAAAGGTGCGTCAACAAAAAAGTCGATGGAACAAAATGGGGCGTACATGACGATTGTTGGTGTTGGGCTCGAGTGTGCCCTCTTTTAGGTTCTCTTCATTTAGGGTTTTACAACGTACAGTTTTTGACTTTCCGCATGCCTTCAAATGGTCCTATTAAACTAACTCTATCATTTTGTTTGTTATCCATGACTTAGTTGTACATCGTAGCTAACAAATAATGATGTTACTCGTTCACAGTAACTGTATTAGTTACTTTTGTGGCTTAGGTAATTGTAACTGTAACACTGCTATGTTTTCCTGGTAACATGCCCATGACTGGGCAAATGGTATATGCAGGCAATAGCTGCAGGCGCCAACGTACCAGAGAATTGAGAAGACGTTTGCTTATTACGCCAAGTACGCAAGGACGCAATTAAAACGCGCTTAAAGCAGTTGGGTTTTAGATTATGAAGAAACTGCGGCGCCAAAGTGCCCTGTTTGTAGGTGCATGTATGCACCGACTTGCATCACACAAACGTCTACATACTGTCCAAAGCAAAAGTGTTGACTTCACACGGGATGCCGCCAAAAATCATCGCAGTGCCACCTTGCGAAAGAGCGCTTGCTGCTGGACAATGGCTGTGCGGGCTGTTCCAGATGCACACACGTTCGTTTGCTCTCACAAGCCCATATTCTTGCAGTAGACGAAAACCAAATGGTGTGGCTTCGGCTGTGTAACTCTTTTGTAAAACATAGTGGGTGAGCAGCAGACTTGGCGGTCTGAGATGAGCCGATCGGGTGTTTCTTTTCTCGTTAATCTTAACCCTGGATTAAAGCCCATGATGGACTTCATTCGAACCAAGCCCAAGTGTGCAATCGTTTACGTTTGAGTCACAGTTCAGGACACTTTGTTAAAGGAGCCATGAAGAGAAAATACAACTTCGTTTAATCTGAAAGAACTAGGATTCAGTATCTCACTCAGATCCATTGCAGCCACAAAAGATGTTTGTTTAACGAAAAAAAAGCAAAAAGTATTTTAAAACTTTTAAATTTTGCGCCACAGTGACGTGTTATGAGCAAGAATGACGTCATACAGGCCAACAATAAAACATACTTTTCAGTGCGTTAACTGCACGTTAGCATTCAAGTGATGCGGTCAAATGGAACTAGAGGCCCCATTACGACGTCCAGTCATGTGTCGTCGCGACAGTCAGTTAGGCAGCCGCCAATCGCACAAACAAGGTTCAGTGACGTCATAGAAAAGTTGCGGGAAATTGGCTAGGGGGTCGCGACTGCTTCACACGTTTTCTTTCATATCTCCGTTATTTGTTCGAAGATTGCGATGATATTGGTATCATTGTTGTCGGGACTAAGCAGTCATTCTAATAAACCCAACTTGTATTTTGTCTTCATGGCTCCTTTAAAGGAGCCATGAAGAGAAAACACAAGTTTGGTTCATTTAAAAGATTGTCTTGTTAGAATCATACTGACACCACTTTTAACGTAAACTTCGCTCAAATAAGCTACATAATTAGGAAAAACGGGAATGGTCATGCGACCCACCAGCTCATTTCCCGCAACAGAACCTATGATGTCACATGAGCTAAGCTCTGCGATTGGCGGAGGCTGGCAGAAGCAGACGCAAATTAGGTAGAGCTTACAAACTAGACGAACGAGCGATTTGCGCTTAAATTTAGGGCACATTCTTTACAAAGCAATAAGAATGATGGGACAAACAGTGGAAGTTACAAAAGCACATGTAAACACAGAAGTACTGATGCGTTCTGCTGTTCGTACTGCGCACAGCATGCTTGGTTTAGCTGCACAGCACTATGGGGCTTGGGGTTGTCTCAGACGACACTGGCCGATTGACGCAAGCAACGGTGTCTTACGTGACCCCATTTGTCGAGCGAGCACTGTTTCAGGGAACGAATATTTTCTCCCAGAACAAAAACAAGCCAGGTTTAAATGCGGGCAAAAACAAACCAAACGCTTGCCACGGTATGGTGGCGCCATCTAGGTTCGGGTAACGTAAAGAAGCGCGAGAACAAACCAACACCGCTGTACAGGGTGGAGACAACCTTTGAACGGTCCCGTGCCGCCGCAATTGGGCCAACGGGCTCAACGCGTTATTCTTTTCGTTTCCCACGAGACCTAGCTACGCGAAACAGACAATATGATTCAAACTTCTTCAGTAAACCGCGTTGCGGCGATAATTTTAGCGCGGTTTTGACACAATGACTTGCTTCGGCGGCGAGCGATCAACCGAAAATGGCGGCGCCAGCGTATACGTGTCTCTACCCTGTACGGCGGATGCGTGAATGAAGGTACTCTAGGCTGCAGAGCGGTCGGTTCCTGTGATGTCATTTGGGACCACGAAAACGCACGATTGAGAGGGAAAATCAAAATTTTAACCTAAATTGTTTAATTTCTCAGTGAATAAAGCACCGTTTGTATCCAGACAAGAGCTGGGGGCACTATAAAACACGAAATCTTTCGAATAAAACCAACTTGCATTTTCTCTTCATGGCTCCTTTAAGGACTGACGCCGAGAAGGACCAACGAAAACACAGATGACCGTTAATGCGCCCACAGATGCTAACTTGCATTGCAGTGAGCAGAAATTCTGGCGCTCACGGAGCACACTTCAAAGAGGCGTCTCACATGGACAGCCAAAGTGGCCCCATTCAGTCTTCCTGTTTACCAAGTGTGTATTGACTCATGTGAACAAACGAAGATGCGTGAAACTAATGAGGCTGCCCAACCAGCGTCCTGGAAGCCCACTTTTGTGGTGCGGTGCTTCAACGCCTTACGGATACTGCTCGCATGGAGCCAAGACTTTGCTCCCGACAGTACATACAATTTTGTACTTGGGATCCAACATGCCATTGTGTAGAGCAGTTCATCTGTTTTGCTTCCTGGTTTGTTTTACCGTTTTGTGAAGTTTTACGGCTGCATCATAGAACTCCTTAAAGTGCTTTGTCATCTCTCTTCCAGTCCCTAGACAATTGTACCCGGCTCGAACGCTGAAATCACTTTACTTCTGCATTACAGGCAGTAACACGTACTGAGCCTGTTTACAGGATCTAGAAGAATAAAAAAGCACATTTCCTTCTAAAAGGGTTGCACATTTAAAAGTGAACATTTCCTGCCGTGGTGTAAGTAAGGTTGTCTACGAAGTGAGCTAGCGGCTAGCTCCTTACAACAACGCGATTATTTTTTGTTGTTGTACGAGGCATGGTGCGAGCAGCGCAGCGTTGTTCCATTTCTTTAACAAACGCAGGAAACGCGAGCCCCGCCCACCCGCACGGTTATGTGCGCCTTCGGCGCCCAGTCCCGCTCCCGGACAATTTACAAAAGAAACAAAAAAAAAAGCAGCCCAACGAACCTATCTGTTATTCGCTGTCAATACGACCTCGGTTCACCCAGCAGCTGCTTGGCAGAACCGACCCCCGTTCGCGCCTGCGAAGATTCTGTGCGAGCGCGGATGCAACTACGGCTCTTGCCCTTTGCTCTTTCTGAACAATCGCGTTACTACGCTCCTCTTTTTACCCCTACATGAACGCGGCTGTGCCAATCATATCACCAATTTAAACCTCGAAGCGAAGGCTATCACTTGCGTGGGCGGCCCGTGAGCGCGCACGGAAACAAGCACTGCACGACAACACGTAGTTACCACTGCGTGCATGCGACGGCGACTACGCGGGCGTGTGCGACGGTGAAGTACGGATACAACGTACGCACTCACGCGAAAACAAAAATGACAGACGACGCAAACACGGCACACGACAGGCACACAGGGAACGAGGCGGGGAGAGAAACCACGGGCGTTTGATTGCAGTAGCGCAGTGCCGCGGTCGCCTCACCTGCGGGTTATCCTCCAGAGCGTCTTCCAAGTGAAGCGCCTCCGGTCCTTGCATCGTGCCGATGGGCCAGCTGACCGGCTATTTTGGAGCCGCACGTCGTCGGTGGACGAATTTGTCTGGCGCAGACACCTGCTGACGAGCGTCAGCTGCGATCACTGAGCTGGATGCTCACTGCAGCCCATCGGGAACCGTGGAGAGGAGTTCGCTTGTGCGGCTGCTACTTTCGAACACAGAACGCGCGGAACGATCGTTTCTCCCTGCAATTGCAGTGCAGTAGAAGAGAACTGCACTTACGACTACGCACAACGCACAGAAATGCGCCTACGGGTTCGTCAGCAATAAACAAGCAAATGCATCCGGCTTGCATTTCGGATTGGATTGACTGAGTGTCTTAGTGAGAACTCTCATGGAGAAATAAATCTTTCATGTAGAGTTTCGGATTCACCACGGAGAGTCCGGGGATTGGCGGTGAGCGCGACCACGGGCGGCGCTGCGGAGCGCGCCTCCGTGACGTCGGCTTAGGGATTCCGCATTTGTCGTCTGCTTCACTCGGGCTCGCTCTCTATGCTGTTTCTTTGCGCGTGGTTGAGATTTTGTGCTTGTCCGCAGCAGATCTCGCGAATGCGCAACTTTTTTTCGTAACAAAAGATTTAAAACAGCGTAAGCTAGCTCAAGGCGTGATTTTAAGTATAGTTTTTGATACCGCTCCGGAAAAAAAACATTGCCGGCGTCGCCCATGCATTGCTGCGAAGCTGGTCCTGTGTGGAGCGCGAAGAGTCGGAGCTAGGCGTCAGCCTGTGTTCAGCAGTCTTTCGAACAAAGGTCACAGCCGCAGGCTGACAACCGGCAACAGCGAAAATGGAAGACCAAAACAAATTCCAGGCTTTCGGGGCTGTCGGCTTTGGCAGAAGGCATTACGATTCCAGCTAATCCTATGTAAGGTAAAACAGATTTGGCAATCTTGCCTAACACTCGAAACTATTGTATCAAATCACTTTACGTTGTCACGGCATGAAAGTGTGCCGACATGCACTATGGGGCGCAAATAATGTAGGTTGATTTCCAAATAACCTGCTGTGTGTATAGGCGCGTGCTGGTTTTATACCAGGCTTCTAACCAGTATGCAGGCTTATTGAGCAAAACGAGTAACCTGTAAGGCAAACATACAGTAAGGCTATGTTTGTTCAGATTTGGAGGAATGTTTCGGTACATTTACCACAGCCATATCATCCCAATATTCAGATAGGCGTTATAGTAAAGCTGCACTCAAGAGATGGAGGACCAGGAGGAGGAGAAAACTTTAATAGTAAAATCGAGCTGATTAGTGGGCAGGCTCCTCAGTCCAAGACGAGAGGGTAAGATTCATTCTTCAATTCACCGAATGTCATCCCGAGTAGGCCAGGATTTGTTCTTTGCGACTAAATGGGTTGGAAAACAATAAAGAGCTGTCTGGACATATTCATTGGTTTCGAATTGTGTTATACAGAAAATTGGCATGTATACTATTTATTGCGTTAGTTAGCAAGTATATCAAGTTTTCAACACCGTAATCATGTCATAACTTTTCGGGTTGAGATCGAGTTCGTTACGATATCGATGGTTCGATAGAAATTAGGTGCACAAAAGCCGCCTTCGAGTACTGACGACAACGTTATCTGCGCCGTAGCACAGATCTTATTGCATTGAATATTTACACGAACTTTGAGAGCCTCGCAGACATCCCCAAACCTCCTAGGACGTTTAGGACGGTGCAGAAAAATGAATGCGTTGGGCACAGAAAGAAAAAAAAAACGTTCATCTAACAACAACGAAAGAAAAACCCCCGTTTTATTTCCTGCTGTGCGACCCGCAGCTTGATGCGTAGCATTAGACTGTAGAGTCTTCATAAGAGCATCTCAGAAATAGTTAAGGGAAGCATACGCATTTTGAATACTTATCGAGGAGCTCTGAGCGCTGAAACTCGCAAATACGCTAGATAGGACGAGGGCGCGTTACACACGATTGTCTGAGCGATGCTCTCTGAAAGTCGTTCTCTCTCTCCTCGTGTGTTGTAAAATTGTGCAGGACAAAGCTTGAAATTATTCAGAGCCGTCAGAATCTGATTGAAAACACGCTTTTTAAAGCACCAAAGCATCAAAGCGGGCGATTTCTAGCAAAGGCACTGCTGCCAGTCAGAACCGGACGACCGCGGCGCGGGTGTAGCAGCGGGGCGAGTGTAGCAGACGACAGCGGAGCGGGTCCCTAAGCTGACGTCAGATCCAGGGGGCGCCACTCAAACATCTCACCGCCAATAGCTCTATCTGCGGATAATCTAAAGAATGCCCCACGCCGCAGAAATATATGTAACAAAGCATAGAGATAATATACTGAACAAAGCAATGCCGGATTTCTTATCGGGGAGTCCACGGTGATTTTAAGAATCTAAGTTAAAGATACCCAGGGTACAACGTGAACCAGAATTCTACTGAACCAGAATTCTGAGGCAGACCCAAGCAGCGTCTGCCTTAACGTTTCCAGATATATTGTAACTGCTCATCGGTGTGCCATAGCTGCCCGGCTAGGCTGCTAGGCTCGCGGTAGTGGCCGACAAAACTGTTCAAATATATGGTGCCAGAGCCTTTGAGGATTTTCGAAAAGCATTGAAGGACTGATACAGCTGCAGACTTTAGTTGGCACGTACGTGCATCTCTCTTTCCATTGTGTTTCGATACTCTTACGGCAATTGATTGATTGATTGATTGATTGATTGATTGATTGATTGATTGATTGATTGATTGATTGATTGATTGATTGATTGTAGGGTTTTACGAGCCGACGCAACGCAGGCGATGAGGCGCGCCGTAGTGGAGGGCTCCGGAATAATTTTGACCACCTGGGGATCTTTAACGTGCGCCGAAATGTCGTACGCATAGGCGTTTTTGCTTTCCGCCTCCATCAGAAAAGCGGCCGCCGCGGCCGGGAATCGAACCCGCGACCACGTGCTCAGCAGCACAACTCCTTAGCCTCGAGCCACAGCGGCGGCTGGCAAGTGAGGGGGGATATGATTCTAGGCAGAAATAATTGGTGCGTGAAATTGCCTACAAAGCGCGGAGACGACAGCCTCTGCCTTTTGCTGTGTACCAGCGGTCACGCGGAGTGGAGTTTGAGCTCGTGGATCCTTCCCTTAAAATGTAATATACGCTTCATTAAAAGGGCTTTGGCGCCACTACCACCAGGCAAAAAAAAAAAAAAAAAAAAAAAGAGGCAAACGCTCTAAGCGACAACTGCAATCTTTCGCTTTCGTGCTGCTTTGCGGAGAGCAGCACGGCTGGGTTACCACGTGGACCGGCCGCAGCGAGCGACCGCTATGAAAAATTCGTGACATCGTAGCGCTAATAGACCCGACAAGAAAGCGGCAGCTCGGGTGCGTGTCGGGCGAAGTCGATCGGTTTGCGTTCTTGCATATGGATGTTCGTGGTTCATCAGTGGCCAAGGCGTTGTGCTGCTGAGCACGAGGACGCGGGTTTGATTCCCGGCCACGGCGGCCGCTTTTCTGGTGGAGGCGAAAAGCAAAAACGCGCCCTTAGGTACGAGATTTCGACGCACGTTAATTAAAGATCACCAGGTGGTCAAAAATTAATCCGCAGCCCTCTACTCCACGGCGCGCCTCATCGCCTGCGTTGCGTTAGAGCGTTAACCCTACAATCACAATCAGTATACAGTTAAACCTGGATATAACGAAATTGACGAAAATTCGAAATTTTCCGTTACACCCAGGTTGAATTAAGCAGAAACGAAACCAAAGCTAGACATCAGTGATAAACTCACCCTTCAAGGATTTATTTCCCTTCGAAAAACTGCGTGATTTGTGCCTGCTGCTCAACGAACTAGGGCGCTGCAAAGACACCACTCACCCTTGTACTCACCAACGTAACGCAACTATCACTTTTGTCTTTGGCACTTTAAATGCCTTAACACGTTTCAAGGACCAAACTTATGTTGAAAGGGCGCTTTTTAGCGAACTTGATGCTTTTTGCCGCACTCGACATTTATGAGAGAGTGCTAACTGGAATACTCCACCGGGTGGCGACATTCTTTTTTCTGGCCCGCGGAAGGAGCATTTAAACTTGCGAGCTCCTCTTGAAACGACAAAACGTTTCGTTTTCTGACAGCAGAACTCATTGCCGACGAACCGACACCACAGATACCAGTGGAGACACGCGACTACACGCCGGCAGGCAGGCCTAGGAATTAACCGACACCGCAATCACACTGGACAACCACGGTATATAGCTTGCGATGCGGGCGAAGTTCGCTAAATTAGTGCATTTCTCCAGCCGATTTTTAAGAAAAAATGCGAGAAACAATGGCTCATAAGCGTAGCGAATTCGTCCCGTAAAGGTTAATCGTCGCAACGCGTTCGTTACATAGAGGTCCCGAGCACACGGATTTCAATTGGGTTGGCAATGGGGAATCAAAAAACTTCGTTACATCCAGGAATTCGTTACATAGGTGTTCGTTGCATCCAGGTTTAACTGTATGGATGTTCAGCCCTCTTCGTAACCTAGCTTCTGTTCAAATAGTCTATAAAGTCGCTTCATCTTTCTGCCGATGAAGATGTTAAGGCTACGTCCAGTACCCTTGAAATACGTATATATATATATATTGTGAGAAGCTGAACAGGTTATATTTTAGCAAGTGGACAATCGCCCTTTCCTGGGTGTGCATCCTATTATCATCGCATCATCTTCATCTCGGTGGCGGCAGTGTCATCGACATCGCCTTTCTTGCTGAGCCTTCCTGGCGCTGTGACCGCACGAATAAAGACTCCCGCCTGGCGACTCCCAGAGCCTCTCAATATATATATATATATATATATATATATATATATATATATATATATATACGATAGAGAAGTCAAACTGAAAAACATAACATTTATTCTAACGTTTCGACCGGGGGCCGGTCTTCTCGGACCTTCTCGGCCGTCGTGAACCAAAACCGAAGGAACTGACTAGAATCAGGTGACTCTTGTGGTCAGAACAGACCAACCGTGTCAAATTTTTTTCTAAAGGCTAGGAAAATTGTTGAAAAGCGAGTACGATATCAGTGCCATCTCAGTACCCTCATTCTCTATCGCAGATGTGATGTTGTTCCGAAAGGGCTCCGCATTTACGTTAAAGCCGCCACCTCCGACATGTCTCAAGAGCTTCAGGCTAGGTGGGCGCTATGCATACATGAAGCATCCAAGGAACTTTTGAATATTGTTATTGACCACGATAACTCACAACTAGAGCACATCATCAGTGAGGAACGAAAACTCACTAACCAGGTAGACTTGACGCCCCATGAAATTAACCTTTTAAAAGTATTTGCAGAAAACAAAGAGCGCCAACTAATTCTAACAAAACAGAAAAAGCTGCTGCGGGACGGCATAACTTCCCTTCCTGAAAAAGTAGACACGTCTTTTTTTCCTTCCCATGCAAGCCCCGAAAATATTCCTGACCTGAACCCCTCCCAGCTCAAAGAGTGCCACATAGTAAATCTTTCCGACACCCCCCTCACTGAAGACGAAGAACGCGTGCTATCAAGAGGCTTGAGTTTTTGCCCCGCAACCGGCAGACTAGACGAATTCCAACTCTATAAGGATCTAGAGAACTTCTCCCGAACGCTTAGGCTCAGCGAATATTACTATGGCAAATCACAAGACCCTAATATGGACACTAGGCTGCCATCACTACGCCATTGGACTCCTCCCCCACAAAGAGACAAATGCTTAGACATCTACATCAAGGCGGTACAACGCGACATTCTAGCTCAATGTAAAAATCGATCACCGCATCACAAAAATTGTCACGATTTAGTCCCGCGTTCGTGAACCTGGGAGGGTAGGGGTACCCTCCAGCCGAGAGACGACATGCAGCGTGCTGGTGGTGACGGTGACTGACCCCCCAGCAGCCGTCCTCGGAGGTGTTTATTGCCCGGCCACACACAAGGTTGCCCACCGTGCCTGGTGGGGCCACTGAACTTAGCGGCCAACGAATATCAGGGATGGGGGGCGCCACACACTTGTCACACCCCTCACCCCCAAGTTTGTTTGTCCGACACAAACACAAAACACCTGTCCCCCCGGCGAGTACCGGTCCGGAGGTCTCCGCAGTCTCTCACTCCGCCGGAGCACAGGTGTCGAGGCCGTTGTGGCAGCATTAGGTGCTGCCTGTGTCACGCTCGCACCAGCTGTCAGCCTTCCCGGTGTCGAAGGACTTGCGCGTGGTGCCGCAGTGGCGCGAGTAGCACCAGCCCCTGGTGCTGTGCTGGCAGCGGTCGGTGAAGCTGGCTCCCCTTGAAGGAGTCCAGGCTGAGGCAGTGCAGCGGGCCCGTGGCCAGGCAGCCCGGCTGCGCCAGCAGGGGCGCCAGCACCTACTCGGGCGCGTACGGGTCCCCACACAGCATGCACAGCATCAGCCGCATGTCCAGCCGGGGCCCCGCGACCGCGGGCAGCGCCTGGTAGATGTGCAGCCGCTCGATGCTCTCCACCAGCGCGCACAGCGCCTGCTCCAGCCGCACGGGGTCCAGGCCGCCGCCGTCGTCGTCCACGAAGGGGCACTGCAGGCTCTTGGCCCGGTTGACGACCTCCTCGCGCAGGAAGTCCCCCTGGCCCGCAAACACCATGACCAGGGGCAGGCCGTGGAAGGGCAGCCGGTTCTCCTGCTCCAGGTTGGCTAGCAGGGTCTTCTCGAGGCTCTCGCGGATGTACTCCAGCCCCGGCTGGCTGGTGCACACGCACAGGCAGCTGTGGGGCAGGGGCTCCGTGTGGAACGAGTTGTGCGGCAGGCCCACGTCGCCGTCGATGATCCTGACGACCAGCGCGTACTGGGCCTTGTCGTCGAGCCGGAAGCCCTGCGGGAGCACCTGCCGCATAGCATGCGCCACCTGCTGGGCGCTGGCCCTGGCACTCAGCACCACCAGGTGCAGCAGGCGGCCGTTGGTGCCCAGCACCCCGCCGCCGTTGGTGCCGGCCTCTCGCCGGTGCAGCAGCTGCTCGATGACGCCGTCCATGCAGTCGGGCTGGACGGGGCAGTGCTCCCCCTGGCACCTCAATGCTTGCCGCCGTGCCGGTGAATGTCCCCACCTCGGGCTGGAACAGGGCCTCGAACTTGGTTAGGAGGCCGGGGACGTCTGCCACTGCATGCACTGCTTCCTGGTACTCCGGCAGCCTCACGCCCAACGCCAGGATCCAGTTCCGGCCCAGCAGCGTCGGTGACGGCCCCTTGGTCAGGTACAGGGGAAGCGTGGCCTCCCTGTCGCCAAGGCGGACGCTGACCTGGGCTTTACCCTCGACTTGGGCGAGCTGTCCGGAGTAGCTGCGCAGCATGACGCCCGACGCCTCGACGGCCACGCCAGGGAAGGTGCGTCTGAATACTTTCCCGGCCATGACAGACACACTGGCCCCTGTATCCAGCTCCATGGAGATGGGGCGCCCGCAGACTTCGACGGTCAGCCAGTATGGTGGCACCGGCGGCTGCACTGTGGCCGCGTGCCACATGTCGAACATCTGCGGGTCTTCGGCCACGACGTGAAGCCTAGCCGCTGCACCCGAAGCTGCTGCCGCACGCCCCCGCCGCCTACCCTTGCGCCGACTCCCTCGGCCGTGGGCTGGCGCGGAACCTGTGCTCGGCGCCGGCTGCTGCTTCCGTCCGTCCGCCGTCGTCCCCCCTCGGCACGCCCGAGCAATGTGCCCAGTTCTCCCGCACGCAAAGCACTCCGCCTGCGCGAACTGGCACTGGGAGGGGGGGTGGTCACCACCGCAGCGACTGCACCTGCCATGCCGTGCCGCCATCTTGTTCACCGCCGCCTCCGCCGACGGTGCGCCGGCCGCACACGCTAGCTCGCCCGCGTCCTTGGCCGCAGCCTCCATCGCCAGCGCTGCCTTCACGGCGTCGTCCAGCGAGGGGTCGGGAAGCTCCAGGAGTCGCGTCTGCATGGCGGGGTCGTTGATGCCGCAGACGAAACGGTCCCGGAGCAGCGAGTCGAGCTGCTCCCCGAAGGCGCAGCCGCTCGCCAACCCTCGCAGCGCTGCGACGAACTGCCCGAGCGTCTCTGCGTCTCGGCGGCTCCGGTTATTGAAGCGAAAACGCTCCATTAACGTCGACGGAGCCGGGCTGTAGTGCGAGCGTAGCGTCGCGAGCAGCTCACCCAGCGACTTGTCGTGCGGCGTGGCCGGCTTGAGCAGGTCGAGCAGGAGAGCGAAGACGCGGGTCCCGCAGCTGGCCAGGAAGATGTCGCGCTGTTTTGCCTCGGGTGTCTCGTTCGCCCGGAAAAACACGCCGACTTGCTCCTCGTAGACCGGCCAGGCGGACCCTTCACCCTCGAACGGCTCGAGCCTCCCGTACAGCGGCATGGCGTAATGGCGGCTGGCTCGAGGGGGCGGTGTCTCGGCGTTCTCGGTGGCGGCGTTCACGGTGGCTTCGGCCGCTCCGCGGGCTTCTTCCCTCGTCGCCAGTGTCAGTGGCGACGAGTGGCGTCAGTGGCGACGAATCCCATCCTCGTCGCCAGTGTCACGATTTAGTCCCGCGTTCGTGAACCTGGGAGGGTAGGGGTACCCTCCAGCCGAGAGACGACATGCAGCGTGCTGGTGGTGACGGTGACTGACCCCCGAGCAGCCGTCCTCGGAGGTGTTTATTGCCCGGCCACACACAAGGTTGCCCACCGTGCCTGGTGGGGCCACTGAACTTAGCGGCCAACGAATATCAGGGATGGGGGGCGCCACACACTTGTCACAAAAATCTCTCACAGAAAGAGGAAAAGGCATTAAAAGGTTTAAGCGAGCGCTCCGACATAACAATCAAACCCGCCGACAAAGGTGGCGCAATTGTTATTATGAATAAGCAGGACTACATCACTGAGGCGGAAAGACAGCTCAGCGATACTTCTTTCTATAAACCAACTGTCACCGATCAGACTCCGCAATTTAAGAACAAGGTAAGCCAGACACTGATTGCGCTCGTCAAAGACAAAAAACTTCCGGAAAAAACTGCAGCCTCACTTCAAGTTTTAAGCCCAGTTCCAGGACGATTTTATATGTTGCCTAAAATACATAAAGCAGGAAATCCAGGCAGGCCAATCATCTCCGGTATAGGGACAGAACACAGAAATCATCTCTAGTTTTATCGATAGCTTAATCAAAGACATTCCTCCCACACTACCTTCATATGTAAAGGATACAAACCATTTTCTGGCTGATATTATGGATCTAGTTATACCTTAAGGCAGCCTGCTAGTCACTCTCGACGTCGCCTCGCTATATACAAATATTCCACACTCGGACGGCATCCGATCTGTCATCCAGGCATACAATGATGCTGCCCAAGACAATTCAATTGATGGTGAAACTCTCGGCGTACTTCTAAAGCTCGTCTTGGAGCTGAACAACTTTGAGTTCGACAATAAGCACTACGTGCAAATCGACGGGACCTCGATGGGAACCAAAATAGGACCCAACTATGCTAACATTTTCATGGGCACATTGGAGTCGGAATTTCTAAGCAAGGCACAGCTTCACCCTCTTTTCTATCGAAGGTTCATTGACGATATTTTTCTCATTTGGTGCCATGGGGAAGAGAAACTTCTAACATTTATCACCGCTTTCAACAACGCCCACGAGAGCATTTCATTCTCCCACTCGTATTCCGCATCTACCATCAACTTTCTCGATGTATCAGTGAGGATATCGGACAACAAGCTTGTGACCTCAGTGTACAGGAAGCCAACGGACCGACACCAGTACTTGCATTTCAAAAGCAACCACGTCAAACACTGTAAACTCGGCATACCATACAGTCAGTCTCTGCGTTTCAGAAGGATATGCTCTGACCCAGCTGATTTTGCCTCTAACTGTCAACAACTAACTAATGACCTAACACGACAACAATACCCACCGTCTGTCATCAGTGATGCCATTAGGAAGTCTGAGAAACAGGACCGCCGCCACCTGATAACTAACTCAAAATCCAAATCTTTGAATACGACCCCCAACCTTATTCTAACATATGCCGCTTCGTCCTCCAGCGTAAACTGCATACTTAGAAAGCACCACAACATTCTACTTCAAAGCGAAAAGTTGCGAAGTGTTTTCCCTGAGCCTCCCCGCGTCGTGTACCGACGTGCGAGAAACATCAGGGATATTGTAACGTCATCTAAGGTCAACACCCCCAGCTTCACAGGCAGCGGACCCTGCAATAAGCCTAGTTGCAAACTATGCCCCATGATGACTAAAGCCTCTGTCGCCACCAGCACCACGTCTTCATTCTCTTTCCAGATAAGAGGAAACTTTGACTGTGACAGCGCAAACATTGTCTACCTTCTTGAATGCACCATATGCCACGCCCAGTACGTTGGTCAAACTGAGAATCCGTTTAGAATGAGAATCAACAACCACCGAGCACACATAAAGTCCCTACCACACCTTCCCCTATCTAAACATGTAAATAACCTAGGCCACCCTTTCCACGCATTCACAGCCACAGTGCTTCAGTCCAATTTCAAAACGCATTATGATCGTGAAGCCCGTGAATCGTACCTTATTTACAAGTTTAACACTGTCTTGAGCGGCATAAATGAAAACACAGGCCGATTGTCTTGCCTGCCCAATCAGGCACCGGAGAAGGCCGATGCAGCGAGCAACTGAGAAACTTTGTTCTGAAAGAGAAACGTTCTTAATTTTTTTTTAAAATTTGTGTACATATTGTACTTTGTACTGTGTCAGTGTATTGCTTGTGTGTAGTTGCCATGCCACATGTACATATATTTCACCATAGTACCCCTTGCTTTATAATTTTTTCTTTATTTGTATGATTATTATTTAGTGTCCTTTTGCACTGAACAATTGCTATCGGGTAGATAAAACCGCTTGTCTTTTCTGTGGTGATATTCTGTTTATAGTTTTTTCTGTGCGTCTGTATGCGGGTATGTAAAGAAATATGATCTTGCGTGAATACTCTTCAAAAACTTCATGTGGCACTGTATATCTCCTTTTTTCATTTATGTTCATTTATTTTCGGTATTTATGTGATCATGCTTAAATTAGCGTCACTTTGCATTGTATTGTCCTTGCATTGCATGACCTCGTGGACGCCTCGTGGCCGGCTGCCACGTTTTTCGCAAGAAAGCGTTTTCACGCCGCGATTTCACGCCATGTGAAACCACGTGTTTTCTTCGAACCTCTTTCATCCCCGCATGGTCGCTTGGTCTTTTCTTCGAACCTCTTTCATCCCCGCACCCCCCTCCCTCTGCGGTTTCCGCGTCCCTCCCGCTAATCCCAATCCCCCTCTTCCTTCCCTCGTTTTCTTTTTTCTTTTTGTTTATGTGTGTTAACGCTTGCACTAGGCATCGGTAATTACCTCTGGGCTTCCCACCCTTTTCTCCTCACCAGTCAATTTCCTCTGCTTCTTTGCATATTTCCTGTATTTTTGAAACTCTCACACCCTGCAGGTTGCCCTACCTGGCACCTGCCGCCAGAAACAGGTCAACAAACGAGCTAAAACGATCCCCTCCTTAGTTCTCACCTTCTTTCTTTCCCGTCGTGACTTCAGTACCTTGCAATGCCTTCCTTTTATCCTATAGCTTCGCCTGCCTGCATTAGGCCCCTTTCCCCCCTGTTCCCCGGCAGCACTCCAACAGCCCTCTATTCCCCCCCCCCTTTTTTTTTTCTCCACCTTGTGCGTTCTGCGGCTTTTTTGTGTCGCGTAGAGCCTACGTTTTTCTTGCCCCGCCCACAACTGAAATGTATTTAAACCCAACTGATCTGCACTATTTGTATCTTTGAAAAAGACCGGCCCCCGGTCGAAACGTTAGAATAATTGTTGTTATGTTTTTCAGTTTGACTTCTCTATCGTACAGCTAACCTCATAGCCAGGAACCTTTTCTCTTAACTATATATATATATATATATATATATATTGTAGTGCGAAAGACGAGCACGTGGCGCGCAGCCACCATGCGAGCACTGACGAACAACTGATTTGCTACGCGGCCACAACAGTCAGCATTGTCCTTGTGATTGGCGCATGCCCGCTCAAGGGGATTGACCACCTGGTTTGTACAGACGACGACGAGGCAACAAGGTCAGCCACCGCAGCGGCATCGTCATCGGCATGGAGCTCGTGAAGTGCTCGAGACATTCTGCCGGCTGGGCCACCGATCCGTTTGCCACTTCTGAGCGCCCCTCCTTCCTTCCGCTGTCAAGGCAATAAACCCGCCTTACAATATATATATATATATATATATATATATATATATATATATATATATATATATATATATATATATATATATATATATATATATATAATTGCACCATATTCTGTAGTTATTAACAATTCTAGCTTCAGTTGATGTTTGCTTTACGTATATACATTATTTAAATAAATAAGGTACGTGATATGTGATATGTAACTACAATTTCAACATAACCAGTAAGAATGTACTCAATAGCAAGTACCGAAAACTGTTTTTAATATTGATTTCCATTCTCATCCCACGTCTTTCTTCCGCCGTAAAACAAGAGTGGGGCTCCCAACACGTGAGTGAATGGGCCTTTTTCTGCAGTAGCGGCCGGTACATGCGAGCGCTGCCGGTATACATTCTCGACAGACGCCCCGGGCATTATAAACAAATAGCGCATTGTAAGCTGGCTGCTTAGAGAGCGTTCACTTTTTTTTCATTCGGTTTGTCTCATCGCAATAGGAAGGTCGCCTTTTCTGACGTGCGGGACGTGCCGACACCTTTTCATATATCGTGCCCCGGCCGCATCACACGTGTACAAAGGGAAACGGCGATATTGGATGACGTACGTTGAGAAACGGCTAGTCACAGTACGACTTCCGTCGAGACTGTACATTTGGTCAAAATTACGTGCACCTCAGCCTCACTGATCATCCACTGTCACAGAGAGGAATGGCTCGTGATTTTTTATGCAGCAGGATGGAAAGTTGGGCGAGTTGGTGTTGCGACATGGTGACTAAACAGCGCAGAAGACGAAACACAGAGAAGAGCAAAAACAGGACGAGCGCTGATCCTGTCAGCGCTCGTCCTGTTTTTGCTCTTCTCTGTGTTTCGTCTTCTGCGCTGTTTAGTCACCATGTGATTTTTTATATACGATGCTTTGTTGTATTTGGAGCACAGCAGACGCGCTGCAGAAAGGTACGTTTTTACCGAAATGATCGCAGATGTGTTTTTTTAACTCGAAAGTGTTTTATTCCCGGATACACGAAGATTTTGCTGACGTCATATTCGTCACGGAAGTGATGCCAGTACAACGAAGCAAGCGGCCTGTAAAGGGTGCACCCTTGCACACAGGGTCTTCTTGCGGGGAAGCAACCTTCAGTACTAACGAGTACTATGGGTTAGAGGAACCATAGAGGGGGAAAATACATGGTTAGGAGTGGTGTATCTGTGGACCGGAAGTAGGGCTAGGGAGGAAAATGAGGAAATAGTAAACTGTTTGAGAAGAGATATAAACGAGTTCAAAGATTGGGGTGAAATAATCTTAGTTGGAGATATGAATGCCAACATAGGATGTTTGGATGGACACACAGACCACAACGGTTCTCTAGTGATAGATCTATGTCAGGAAAATAGGCTTGTAATAGTAAACATGGAAAGCAAGTGTGACGGACAAATAACGTGGGAAAGCGGTAGCAGACAGTCCAGCATAGACTATAATTTATATCCGAGACAGCGTACGAAAGGTTGCGGGAAATGAGGATAGATTAAAATGGAACAGACAGCTTAGGAAGCGACCCCAAGCGGCTTACCTTGCACTTTGGAGGCGCAACCTGGACAAATTGAGAAATAGGTACAATCGGAGGAACTAATTTGAACAATGAGCAGTTAAAGATTGTTGTTGATAGAATGGAAGATGAAATCAATAAATACCCAGACAAAAATTGGGATTACGACGAAATGATTGCGTTCATAAACTTAAATGAAGCAAAGCAACGAATCCGATAGAAAGGAAAGAGTAAGAGAAAGCCGAGAAGCTGGTGGAATAAGGAAATAAAAGAGGCTATTAACCAGGGAAGAAAGGCGTCGACAGAACATAGAGAAGCAAAAAGAACTGGTATGGAACCGGACGTAGAGGAAGAAAAACGGGGTATCTACCGGGGGAAAAAACTAGAAGTGCAGAAAATGGTGCAAGAAAGATCAAGCAGAAAAGCGAACAATGGATGGCAGAAATACCGAAGAAGGACAAAAGCGCATCCAAGAAGTTTTGGAACCATGTAAAATTACTAAGCTCAAAAAACGATATCCATCAAAAATTCTTGGTTGATGAGGAGGGGGAACATTTAGAATGAGAGCACGCGCTGGCGCATATTGCCGCGAACCATACATTGGGTTTGTTTATTTGTGTTTTTCTTTAACCGCCCGGCTGCGCCGGTCTGTGTTATCTCTGCGCCAAGGGAAGCGCGTGTTCCATTCTTTCTTTCCTTCTGTGCCGCATGTGTTATCTGTTGTGATAGGGAGGGCATTCCGATCTAATGTGAACAGCCCAGAATAATCTTCTTGCATCTACTATGTTCTCGATGTGAATCGACGTTTCGAGAACCACACGCGCCGAAAGATAAAAAGCCTGCAGTGCGGACGCCGGGGCATTCGATTCTGCGACGCTCGCCGACGCACGTACGTCACTTTGTTGACCGCTGCTTCGCCGCCTCTGTATTCTTTTCAGTTGTTAGGGGAGCACAAGTTCGCTCCAATAAACTTGTTTCTTTTCTAAACAACTGCGTCGTCCTTGGCTTCGTGACAATACTCATCAAGTGATTAGTGAGAAGTTTAGGGCAATAGTGGTAGGGAAGCCTGCACCGATAACATCAGCGCCACAGAAGACTGCGGAAAGGGAAATAAGTTTGAACAACCTTGATTGGAAATAAGCAGAGCAAAAGGTTTCCCCCCAGACAGCAGTGGGCCCCGAAGGAATACCAATGCAACTGATAAACCTGCTTGGACCTAAAAGTAAGGAATCGTTTATGAGGGTAATAAATAAGGTGATACAAACCAAACAAATACCGGAGGACTGGCTAGAAAGTAAGATGAATTTAATATACGAAAGCAGAGGCAACAGACCCAGTATTGATTCATACAGACCACTCACAGTAACGTCAGTGGTGTGTAGATTCGTAATGCAGGCGATAAAATGAGAAATTCCAGCATGGATGGAAGAAAATGAAATACTTGGGGAACTGCAGAATGGATTTAGACAAGACAGGCGATTGGGTTATAATTGGTTCGTGATAACGCAATGCCTTGAAATTGCGAAAGCGCAGAATAGACCATTATGGATTACGTACTTGGACATTAAAGGGGCATATTACAATGTAAACAGAGAACGGCTGTGGAGGATGCTGAAACTCCATGGATTAGATGACGAGTTACTACAGTTCCTTAAAGGAGCCGCGAAGAGAAAACAAAAGTTTGTTTTGTTCGAAAGATTAGGTGTTTCATAGTACCCTAAGTGCTTTCCCGGAAGCAAATGATGCTTTATTCACTGAGAAATAAGGCAATTTAAGCCAAAATTTTAAATCTCCCGCTAAATTGCACATTTCGTGACGTGAACAATGGCGTCATACGAGCCGGTCCATGAAACAGATAATTTTCTAGTATGTCGACTTCATATAGCACCCACACGCAGGAATCAAACAGGAACCGGAACTCGTGCCGAAACCGAGACGGCGGCCATTTTAAAAATACTAGTAAAACCTAGTGCACCTGCAGCCCTAGTCATGGAATCTTCTGATCCGGAGAACAAAACTCTCGCCGAGAAGCTCGGGCTTGCATCTAACAACCTCACACCACTTGAACGCTCAATGCTTCTAAGTGCACGAGCGGCAGGAGTTGTGGGATACGCGGATGGACCGGAAAGCGACCATTCCGCGATAGCCACAACAGCTGCCTCGGCACCGCTGCCTCGTCAGCCCCGTCGCGACGGACGAATACAGAATTATGTGCCGTATTTTTATTACGGTTAATAATAGTTCGATTTAGCAGTATCGCTTATGCCAGTTGGCCGGTGTCGTGTATGGAAAGCCGTTCGCGCGAGCTCCCTGCTTCGACCAGAAAGATACGAGCGTCAATGCGCGGTGTGTACGGCATTTTTTCCCCCCAAGGTCAGAGCGCTTTGACGGCGATTTGACAAAGTCGGCGACGAGCGCCAGCATGTCCCAGGAGTGAGCTAACGTAAGGCTCCCTGCCGTAATCACTTCCTCGGAAATGACGCGAGCACGATCGTACTTCCTTTAGCTCTCTTTCTCTTCCGTTTGCAACGTTCACAAAACGTAGCCACTTGCTTCGCCGAGGTTCGTTGTTGGGCAGCACATGAAAGGAGATCTCACCGGCGGAGATGTCGCAATCCCTCGACGATTTGCCCGTACTACATGGGCATTTCAAAACGTAGCAACGAAATTTCGTTGTAAAGTACTCGAACAAAGTTTTCAGTGGTTGTAAACTGGAAGCGAGCTCCTAACAATAGCACCAAGCCAACACCATTCAGAAACTGCGACGACTGTCACTATCTCATCGCTGCTTGCTGTTCCTTACTCCCCTCGTTTCTATTTTTACCTTTGCTGGTTGGCGATATGACGGCCAACCTCCTGTGAAGGGATTACGATACCAAGCAAGGTCGCGGCTGTGCGTGCTGGGACGGTTCGTTGGCCCCGAAGAGCCTCGAAGCCGAAAATTCGTCTGGGCGACGGTGGCGACGGCGAGATGTCGAGTTCGGCAGGCGGTAGTTTCGTACGCATTGGCGTACACGCTTGTGTGTTTATTCGGAACTTCAACCGTTTACTCCACCGTTCTTAGTGTCATAAAAGGAATGTGCAGTATGTTTAACGGGCATATAGCTCACTATGCAAACTGGTAAGCCCTGCCTAACTTGCGTTTGCTTTTGCCGGCCTCCGCCAATCACAGAGCATTCTCGTGTGACATCATAGGTTCTGTTGCGGGAAATGAGCTGGTGGGTCGCATGGTCATTCCCCTTTTTCCTAATTATGTAGCTTATTTGAGCGAAGTTTGTGTTAAAGGTGGTGTCAGTATGGTTCTAACGAGGCAATCTTTCGAATGAACCAAACTTGTGTTTTCTCTTCATGGCTCCTTTAAAGCATTCTATAAAGACAATAGAGTGCACCTTACATGGAAAGGACAGAAATGCGCCCAGCAGGTCAACACCCATCGGAGACTGAAACAGGGATGCCCTTTGAGCCCAATACTATTAATGCTTTACATGGCAGGGTTAGAAAAGAAATTGGAAGAAAGTCAAGTAGGGTCCAGCCTAACCCATATGCTGCAAGGCGAAGTGATACAACAGCGTATTTCGGGAATGTTATACGCAGACGACATTGTTCTTTTAGCTGATAACCAGACCGATATACAACGGGTAATAAATATTAGCGGTCAGGAGGCCACCCATCCAGATTGAATTGATTGATTGTAGGGTTTAACGCGCCGACGCAACGCAGGCGATGAGGCGCGCCGTAGTGGAGGGCTCCGGATTAATTTTGACCACCTGGGGATCTTTATCGTGCGCCGAAATCTCGTACACACGGGCGTTTTTGCTTTTCGCCTCCATCAGAAAAGCGGCCGCCGCGGCCGGGAATCGAACCCGCGACCTCGTGCTCAGCAACCCATCCAGCAAAGCGAATTACCCAGAGTGAAGGAATGTAGCTATTTTGGAGTGTGGAACTGTGGATAAACGAAGGAATAACTACTTAACTCACGAGGAGCAACTTAAGTGTAAGGGAAAGCGAAACGCAACTTTATTGAAGCCTATATCTCTGTGGGGGCATAACAAATATGAAGTAGTGAGAGGAATGTGGAAAGGAGTAATGGTTCCGTGTCTCAGATTTGCGAATGCTGTACTCTGCTTAAAATCAGACGTTCTATCAGGCCTTGAAGTGAACAAGAGAACTGTAGGCCGTTTGGCCTTAGGCGCGCATGGAAAAACAACTAACGAAGCACTACAGGGAGATATGGGCTGGGCGTCGTTTGAAGTTAAGAGAAGCACAGAGTAAAATATGTTTTGAAATGAGGTTGAGAGCGATGGATCAACGAAGGTGGGCAGCTAAGGTTTTTAGGTACCTATACTTGAAAAGGGTGGACACGCAGTGGTTAAGCAAGACTAGAAAGCTAACAATGTAATACGGAAAGAACAGTGGAGAATCCAAAACAGCCATGGTAACCAAAAAAGAGGCAAGGCAGATTGAAACGAATAAATGGAGAGAAAAAATGGAAGCTAAAACGTCGTTAGAGATGTACAGAGCTGAGAAATCGAACATCAGAAAGTAAAATTTCTACGATAATTCCCAGGGCAGTGTTTGGCTTTTTGAGGCTAGAGCAGGTTGCTTGCGAACTAAGACTTTTGTGGGGTAGTTTTCACAAAATGGTGTGGTATGCATGGTCTGCGGAAAAGAAACAGGAACTATGCGGCACATAGTATTAGGATGTGTGGGTATCCATCCAAATCTACATGAGAGAAATATTCGGCTTCCAGAAGTCCTAGGATTTAAGGGTAGCACAGAGGAAGTGAACTTCAAGGCTGTAGAGGCAGAGGCGACGAAAAGAAGATAAGAATGCTGGTGGACGAAAAGCAGAGAGGGGAATATTGCCTAGGACAGTTACCACCTGTAACAAAAAAAAAAAGCATTTTGTACCAAGTAAGCTTTTTGTGCCAGCCCCAAGCAGCGCTAGTATTAAACCAAGAGTATAAAACATGGGTACATTAGTCCTTTTGGTAAGATGATGTCATCACCCCGCCACAAAGAGGAACCAATAGCAATCATCATCATCAGTACGTTATACTTCGAGTTGTTTGTTTCCGGGTTTTATATTTTAACACTAAAGTGTTTTATGCCGCGATACCTCAAGTTTTCACTGACGCCATATCCGCCACGGATAATGACGCCATTACACCTTTGCCGAAGCGATCCGCCAGCAGGACGTCGCTCGCCAAGCACACCCACAAAACAGCCGCCGACCCGCAAACCATGCTCAGTTTCAGATTTCGCTGCTTATCTCACTTTCGTGTTTCACTGATTCCTATGACAGAGAAATCAACCCCAATTTTTTAAATTTAATTTCTATGAAAACGACACTCACTTCTCGCCCTTGACGGCTCTCGTCTTAAAGCAGAACCGGACTGTGTGCCTGTGGCGTAGCCAGAAATATTTTTCCCGGGTACGTGTTACACGCCGCCGGTAAAACACTAAATGAAAGGTTACGGATATCAGCTGCAAGGTAACACTATTCTAAAACTCTTATTTTCGTTTTATTATCCTATTTCTGTTTTTTTTAATTTTAATGTGTGGATGCAGTGGGTAAATAGCCCGGTGAAAAAAAAAGACTGAAAAGGAGGGGAGAATGCACCACTCAGAACATTTCGGGGTGTGCTTTGTCACCGAAACATCCTCCTAGCGCCATAAAACTCCGGCTCCCATACCACGCCATCCGTTGGGTCAGCGCGTTCAAGCTGACCCGAAAGCCAGCTGGGCCGGGCCGCCGGAAGCGTTTATGGGCGGGCCCGGGACGGGCTCGGGCTCAAAGCCGTGGGCGGGCCCGGACTCGGGCTTTAATTCGTGAGCCTCGCCGTATTACCACCGACGTAAAGTGTAACAAAGCGCATTAAAATGAATGTTCCGAGTTTGTTTCCACCTGCTTCTTGATGGTAATTGTCCGCTATGTTGTAAAAGCGTGTTTTGCTAGGCCTGATACAGTCGTGACGTTTGATGTACTTCATCAACATTTTATATTCTGGGGTATAACATACGAAAGATACGATTACAAGGAATGCCGTAACGGGGAATGGATTAATTCATACAACCTGGAGCTCTACAACTGTAAATGTACACGTCTTTTGCATGTCGCGCCCATATCGAAACGTGGCTGCCGTGGCCAGGAATCGAACTCGCGTGCCGGAGAAACAGCACCGCTGAGCCACCACTACAGGTTAAACATTTCAACGCACGTACATACGCGTAGATTTAAATGCGGCACCAAAAGTTGCAGCCTACCAACCTGTGACAGAGACAACCACGTGACGTTGCCAATAATCTCCAGGTGTCTCCAGCAGCTGATGTAAGAATACGAGTCATTACGCCGATGTGATGTAAACTGCAGAGGTGGTGCAATCTAAAGTACGTTTCTAAATCTAAAGCAATCAAAAAAGTAAAAGCAATCTAAAGTAAAGTAAAGTGCATAAATTCTTGCATTTCAGCCCATGACGTGCTGTACAGACTGGGCGATCCATCTGATCGCCCGCTACGAAGAGTTTCAACCGAACGTAAAAATGGCTGCGGCCTAGCTCAGCCAACACTGGCTATGCAAAGCGAAAGCTTGGGTCAGCCTGGTGAAGTCCTGGTTTCACTTGTTTAGCCTTTGATTTAGCTGTAATTATTCCACTATTAGTCCAAAGCCGCCATTTTTCTGCGGTTGTGGTCTCGCTTCCGGCGTTCTCCGAGCCGAACGGCTCGCTCATTCTCAGCCTCCGACGCTATTGCGGGCGCCTGGCATTAATTCTCCAGTGAAGCAGCTCGCCCGGCGGTTTTTATTTATTTATTTATTTATTTATTTATTTATTTACACTGTCAACCCTCACTTGAGGGTCATTACAGAGGGGGAAGCAAACGATACGGAACGCAAATACAGAAATTGACGCTTTCAGCAACTTAGAACGAAAACACAATCACATATTCATTGCTGTGCGAAGTAAACAGGGGCACATTTCAATTTCTGAAAGTTAGGACTTTCAACAATATACAGTGGCAATTCGTTCCATGCTTCTATAACATCAGGGAAAAACAAATTACGAAAGACGTCCGTGCGAGCACCGAAAGAGCGAACTGCCGCGTCATAGTTTAGTCGGCTGCTGAGATTATTCTGCAGGTGCACGACCTTGTATTATCTGGAAAAATAATTTTGAGCGTTGCTTTTGTTTTCTAGTTTCCAAAGATTCCAAATCGCTTAGTTTTAGCATCTCTTTAACTGAATCCGTCCTTTTATAGATCGAATCGCGCGGAAAGTCTCTGAATTCGTTCCAGTTTAACTATAAGTCCCTTTGATCGGGGCTCCAGGCAGCACAAGCGTATTCTAAACGGGGCGCACAAAAGTTTTATATGGAAGCAGCTTGACGTCTTTCGTAGCCTTCGGTAACTTAGCACGCAAGAAGCGCAGTTTTTTGTAAGAGGCATAACATACTTCCTCAACGTGTGCACGCCATTTCAGGTCATTCGTAATATGCACTCCCAAAAATTCAAATACGCACACCTGCGGCAAGTACTTTGGTCCAATGGCGTAGGAAAATCTTATAACGTTTTTCTTATTAGTTATATGCGTATATGTCGTCTTAGAATCATTTTCCTTTCCCATTTATCGCGCCATGTTTGATAATTCTGAAGGCAATCATTATTACATTTTCGTCATTCGTAAACATCACTGGTGCATACATTAAACAATCGTCGGGTGGTCAGAAAAAAATTCACGCATCTCCACGAAGTGAATTATGACGAGTGGGCGAAGCACTGGGGATCGTTCTTACCGTGAATCATCCGTGGCATTGCCCACTCGCGCATGTAAATGAGTGACAACGCGTGTGTACAGTATATACAATTCCAATCCAATGCTCCTCGCGCATGCGCAACACTGTGTACACGGACGCCAAGCCCCGGGCAAAAGGTGCTTCGCCCCTAATATCCGACGGGTGGTCAGGCGCCGCTTTCCGCCAACGGCTCAAAACCTCCAACTCCCGTGCACTGCTCAGAGATGAGAGGACGGCTCGGCACCGCTCTCATCCATAGCCAAGCTCGGGTGTACGTGGCGAGTCACGTGGACCGACGGCGAACCAGCTGCGGCGAGCGCATGCGCCAAGCCTGCACTGCCGGCGGCGCCAGGCGGCTAGCGAACGCCGATGACGGCAGACCTCGGCCCGGCGAGGCAAGTGCGGCGCAGCTGCGGTTAAATAAATGTCATTTCGTCCGCGACGGCGAAACCGCTGGATGAGATTGGTAAAGCTTTGCTTTAATAAACAAATTTCTTTCAGCGTCTAGAAGCTCGGGCCTGGCCACGCGCACGCGGGCCCTCCCTAGGCTTAAAAGTAAATGACCGGGCCGGGGCCAGACCGGGCTTGAGACGACGGGCCCAAGCCAGGCTCACTTATGGAGTCACGATGAAAAACAGCGCAAGAAATACAGGGACAAAAGAAGAGCGGACGAAAGCACAGCGCTGTGCGTCGTCCGCCTTTTGTCTCTGTGTTTCTTGCGCTGTTTTTCACCAT
Organism: Haemaphysalis longicornis; assembly: GCF_048455015.1. Taxonomy (NCBI): domain Eukaryota; kingdom Metazoa; phylum Arthropoda; class Arachnida; order Ixodida; family Ixodidae; genus Haemaphysalis; species Haemaphysalis longicornis. Next base: position 134,843,190 of record NW_027526460.1, read on the forward strand.
GAATTTGAATCTGAACCAGCTAGCCCAACTTGCCATTCTAGTCCTACTTCACTTATGGACGTTAGGGGCCGGGTTAGATGTTACAGGCCCGGGTCGGGCTCCCGCTTCACAAAGCGGGCTTGGGCCGTGCCCGGGCAGTTCTCTAGCGCGTTCCGATACGGTGGTTTGAGTGGAAGCCGATAGGTGGAGCTACGGGATTTTCGCTCACGGTTAACGCCGCCGACAACGATGCCTTTTTGAGACACGATGCCCTTAACGCTACGTGTTAAAATTGCTGCTTCTTTTCAGCACACTCTCAGCACGCAGGCTGCTTAACGTCGACGAATCTTTCGCACGTGCACCTTCAAAGGGCCCGGGCTGTGAAGAGACCACACAAGTTTGGTTCATTCAAAAGATTGCTTCGTTAGAATCACGCTGACACCACTTTTAATGTAAACGTCGCTCAAATAGGCTACATAATTAGGAAAAACGGTAATGGTCGGGCGACCCACTAGCTCATTTCCCGCAACAGAACCTTTGATGTCAAACCATCCAGCTCTGCGATTGGCGGAGGCCGGCAAAAGCAAACGCAAATTAGGCAGAGCTCATAAGCTTGCCGAACGAGTTATTTGCGCTTAAATTTAGGCCACATTCTTTTTAAAGCTGTAAGGATGGGGGGACAAACAATGGAAGTTACGAAAGCACACGTAAATACAGACGTACCGATGCGTACTGCTGTTGGAACTGCGCACACTATGCTCGGCTTAGCTACTGTAGCTTAGCTGCACAGGACTGCGGGGCTTTGGGGTTGTCTCAGACGAAAACGGCCCACTGACGCAAGCAACAGTGTCTTAGGTGACCAATTTTTCGAGCGAGCACTATGTTTCTCGAAACGATCATTTTCTCCCTGAACAAAAACAAGCCAGGTTTAAATACTGTCAAAAACAAACCGAAGGGACACGGCGGCTTGCCGCGGTATGGTGGCGCCATCTGGGTTCACTAATGGTAAACAAGGTTTGCAATCGACTGCAGAGCGATGGGTTCCTGGGATGCCATTGCAGACCACGAAAACACAAGATTTTGCCGGAAAATCACAATTTCAACTTGATTAATTTCCCAGTCAATAAAACATCGTTTGCATCCGGACAAGCGCTGGGGGCACTATAAAACACGAAATCTTTCAAGTAAAACAAACTTGCATTTTGTCGCCATGGCCCCTTTAAACTTCCTACTTCAGGCAACATATTCATTCTTTCTCCTGTTTCGTTTTTAGTGTTAGGGAAGATAATGTATTTCCCGCAAGAATGACAGGCTGCAGCCACGCTAAAAGCCCGCGTGCCTGGCCAATCCCCCTTCGGTACGTGAGGGTCATTACTGAGAGGCAGCCAAGTCAAGCCGAAGAATTTTGCTGACTAGCCCTAGCTTCGGAATCGCTGCCTGCTAACCGGTCCCTCTCTCTCAAGCCTTGCTTAGAGTCCTGACATGGCGCCAATCACTGGAAACCTGAAACCGACTGGCACGCAGGTGCAACCAGGGGTCAAGCACGACAACGGAGGCAGCCAGGGAAAAACGAACCTTATCATCAACTACCTGCCGCAGTGCTTAACTAACGATGAGTTCTGCAGCATTTTCGCCTCCATCGGCCCCATAAGGTCCTGGAAAATCGTTCGCCAGAAGGGGACCGGCCGAAGCTACGGCTTCGGCTTCATCGACTACCAGGACTCCGGGGACGCGGCGCGCGCCATCGAATCGCTCAACGGCTTGCAGGTGATGAACAAGAGAATCAAGGTGTCATACGCGAGGCCTGGTGGAGAGGCCATCAAAGGGGCCAAGCTGTACGTTCGCGGAGTTCCCAAGGACTACCCGCCTCAGCAGGTAGAAAGGGTGTTTGCCCGCTTTGGGCAGATCATACAACTTCGCATCATCAAGGACAGATCCGATTCCCCCACTGGCGTGGCCTTTGTCCTCTACGACTTTCGTGAGAACGCCGAAGCCGCGATCAGGGCGCTGACCGGAACTTTGCTACCGGGGGCTACCCAGCCGCTGCTGGTTAAGTACGCGCTGCCTTACTGGGGCAAGAGACAGACGCCTGCTGGAGGCCTCGGAGCACCACGTCAACCCGTCAGCGCTCCCCGTGGTGCCACTAGCGGGGGATTTAACCATCCACACTATGGCTGCGACCGGCACAAACCTCCAGGAGCTTGCTCCCACCTCTGCACCGCCGACGTGACTCCTGCGACGGCAGACAACGGCGGCCAGGTGCTCTTCGTTTACAACCTGGGGGCCGACACAAACGAAAGCTCGCTCTGGAGGTCCTTTGCTAGCTATGGAAATGTAATCAATGTGACCGTCATCCGCGACGCAGCCACTGGCCTGCCCACGGGGTACGGCTTCGTTACGATGGCCACTTACCAGCACTGCTTGTCAGCCATACAAGCCCTGAACGGCTGCCGCTACACTTGAGGACCCCTCAAAGGCTCTCTCAAACAGCGCGAGTTTTATTCCTTTCTACCAGAATGAATAAAACTTGTGCAGTTTTATGTCCTTTCTTTCTGTTCAGCGTTCGGAAGAAGCTGTAAGGGCCCAGCGTGCCGAACTGGCATTGATGCTTGAAAGATCGTGTGGTAAGGGGTTCACATCCTAAATAAAGGTGTTACTCGGCGTCCCACCGTTGTTGGAGTCCTAGCAATACTAGCAGTCCAAATTTGGCACTGTGGGTATACCTTATATTGACCCGACCTTCGAATCATCACCTTTGCCTGAAGTGACTGCCTTAGCTATACCGTTTCGAGCGCTAAATTTGTGACTGATATACGCTTGTCCACACTGCGGTTGTACTGCCCATAGAAAACTATCAGTTACACACTGAAAGTCGTCACCTGTGCGCTAACCATAAAAGGTTGGAAGCATCTAGGTAAGTCAACAATAGTAGAGGTGAGAGAAAAATGCAGACTTTGAAGACTGCAAAGATAAGGCTCACATCCCCGTCTCCTGCATATCCGCTTACACATGCTTACATTGTAGCTGTGCATGTGACATTTAGTTTGTGTTGTTTCATGCATCAATCTGTAAATCTACATCGGACGAGCTTGTTACTTTTTGAGCTGAGCGTTTGATTTCATTGCTGAATTGTTTGCACCACTAAACAGTTCAAATTTATTGTGGCACACGAGGGGAAATAATGCGGTATAGCCAGTGGCGGCGGCACTTGTCTTCACGTTTTCGCTATTTTATACCTTATTTAAAAAAAAGCTACGCGTAAAGGTGGTATATTTGTGTTCTAGGTAAGCTAATCTATCGATTCAGAGCAACCTGTATTTTGACTTCAGTGTCCTTTAAGCCTTTTTACATGCTTTGAAGACAAAAGCCTTGCGTACTACTGAAACGGTTACATTTTATATAAACGTCCAAGCGTCGACACAGCGGCCATGCTGTTTTACCGTGCTAATCCATCTTAATACACTTTTTTCCATCATAATCCACTTTAGTTCACCTTAATCCACCAATATACATCCTAAACCACATTCGCATCACCTAATTTAGCGTAATTCCAACTTATTGTATTTTATTTATAGTAAGGCCTCTTAATCCACCCTAATCCTCCTTAAAGGGGTACTGACACCGATTTTCGGTGCTAATATTTTTACAGAGTTCACTTCCTCTACTCATCAGAATACCCTGATTGAAATATGAGCAGCCTGTGACGCATAGAGCATAGTTGACTTTGATGTCATCTATCGTGCCGACGGAACAGCGCGGAGCGGCGCGCACCAAGTGAACATCGGCGTGACATCACTCAGTGGTAGCAAAAAGAAGTGACGAAGCCGTGTGCCTCCGACGCCCGTCAGAAACTCGTGACGTCACTTCACAGGCGAGGCCCGGCGAGCGGCGCTTGTACGTAGCCAGAGCTAGAGTGCCTCGAGCGCGCGCCCCCGCTTAGAGTGGTGTCAGCTTTTGAAAGGGCAGGTGCCGCCTCGGCGGCCTTGGCGGCAGCGTGGCCGCCATTTTGACTCCTCCGGCCGGGCCCTGGCGCTTGGTGTGCATGTTGTTGCTCGCTCGATGCCCGTTCCCCGCATGTTTTATGCGATCGTTTCCATCCCCATGCCCTTGTGCTGCGGGCCGCAGGGCAAAAATTATTCTAGGAATGGCTGAAAACTCTAGCACTTGCCCAGGGGATCGAAAAGAAGGCTTCTTTGGACAGCGAAAATCAAGCGCGACAAGCGGCATTTCACCAAAGCCTATTTGTATCGTAAGTTAACATTTTTTTTGAGCGCGAAGCTATTTCATCTGCCAGAAATATTTAGCATACCACTATTTTTTTATTTTCTTGAATACAAAAGCACCCGTGTGGGCAATATATGGCTCAGCTTAACGGGCCCCGAGTATTCCGATACATTCTAAAGTACTACCGAGGGTTTCAGAGTAGTGTCGTTTCGTGGGAAAGTTTCACCCTGGGTTCAGATTTTATATTTATTCGTGCACGCTTTCCACAACTTCTTCGAAACTTGCATGCCTCTTCCGAAATGAGAACGTTTGGACACAAAAGTTACCCTGTTACTGCGAAAGATGTTCAGCGTTACGATGCCGGGCCGGTTACCGCCGTCTTTGTTCTTGTGAAGCAGTGCTTTTTAAATGACAAGTAAAAACAAGCGCAGGCCTATTGTGCAGTGTTGTGTCATTCTTACAAGATAATTAAATTCTGCCCTAGTAGGAAATCACGACTTGGCTACAAACTTTTCATAGAACTAAATCTTTAATGCCTGCTATAAAGTATCGCCCCAACGACCTTATCTTTCGTCAGCTGATTGTTTTTTATTAGCAAACATTTTCAGTGCAAAGGTTTAACGTATTACCCTAACAGCAGGCAAGAAACGCCCTTTATAAAACCTCTCCCCACAAACCTGATTCTTCGTCAGCTTATTGTTTTTATTTGCATAAATTTTCAGTTCAAAGGTTTAAAGCATTACCCTAACAGCAGGCAAGGCCCATTGTCACGCTCATTGAAACAGCTCACGGGAAAACGCACGTGAAATCAGATTATTAAAATTTTCCCGTGGAGCTAACCTACTTCTATCTGTCACACACACAGCTCGTTCTTGCCGGGGATCATACAGCGTGCATAAATGAGGTTTTGGTTAAATGACAAGGACGTACATTCATCGTTATTTTGCCAGTCTGCTGAAATCCAATCGTAATTTCCTTTGCAGGCTTACTTTGAACCAAACTACTATGAATGAAACTGCGGGATGGTTGGGAAAGGCTGAAACCGAATGCAGTGAAGATAACAGCGAGTTAGCGACAGTCCTCAGCAAGTTCTCCATGTAGGATTTTATTAGTGAAATCGCTTCTGTAGGCGCAGCATTTGTGTACAGGAATAAATCACATGTTCACTGAAATTTTCGGGTTTTGTTCCGTAAAAATAGAGCGACAGTACGGATGTGATGTGTTCAAGTATGCCCGTAAAGTATCTTCTGTAAATGGTGAGGCGGGGGATGGGTATCAATGTCAGATAATAACAAGGGAAAAACAGGTGTTTATATACCGCAAAAAATTAAATATTTGAATAATTTCCGCAAGAATACTAATAAAGTAGTTCACATTTCATCTTACCAGCATATTTACACAGTACTGCCGCTCGGCACCTTGTTCCTTGGGTGAAGGGGGGGGGGGGGGCGGGAGGGGGTGCTTCTTCTGCGTGCAATGCAATGATGCCAGTTTTGGAAAATTAATAAATTGTTTCTAAACATTGTAAACACTAGCTAGCTCGACAATACTGAATTTTTTACGCTGAGGTACATGTACGGCTGCTGGCAGCATGTATATAAGTGCTTTAAACGATGGGTAGCGTGTTTGGATCGACGTTTTTACAAAGAAAATAGGTAAAGGTTTATACTTCTCGAACGTCTGTTGTTTCCCGCCTAAGGAAGAAGATTCGTTTTTAATACATCGAAGTCTACGTCAACCACTGACGCCTAACACAGGCACAGGCCATTAGCTTACAAGGCATACTTCGTTTCTTTTATAAGCATTTAGGCAACAACAGCACTAAGTGCTGGCTAAGCTTCGCAAAATAGAAAAGCTTGCGAACGTGCACTTGTTCCTGAACGTATCGTGCACCGCAAATGGTCGCGCGCTTCGCATGCTACCCAGCTGCGGCGGGAGGCGTAATGGCGGATGCCGTAGCAGACGACGCGGCTGTCCTCACCCTCAGCGGAGCGCGCGAGCATCAAGGCACCCTAGCCAGAGCTACAGGCATAACCGCTACCCAGAAACGCACTCCATCTTGCCAAAAAAAGTGAAGAAAGCTCAAACTAACGCGTAAGACTTGAAGGTAGCGTAGCGGTACGCAACCTTCACGCCCATCACAAAGGTTTAAGATTGCCACCGATTTGCTTCTTCGCTGCCGCAACGACATTTACTCCATCATTGTTGCTGTTGAGCTTCCTTCATATTTTTTTGGAACTGATAATCATTGGACATCACTTTGGACTGGCGTACGCTATGACGTGTTTCTCTCGTTCCCAGCAAGTGTTGCCACGATTATGGCGAAAGCTTGAGTTTTTTTTTTTTTGCCAATCTTGGCCAATCTTCCTTAGTGGGTATGCTGGCTTGGCGATCGTGCGCAGGGGACGCTGGGCGGTCGTCGCGAGGCACGCACACACGAGCGCTATGCAGTTTCTTGGGTTTGTTAACTGCTGGCGGGCGACGCGAGGCCCGCGGTCACGTGCGCGCGCTCGGGAATTTCTTGGTATTTTTAACGGTGGACGTGAAATTTACGATTTGCTGCTTCGCTGTTATTAAAAGACGAAATCAGTTCCCTTTATTATGCAATATAATTTGCTGGGCTTACCCGTCGATTGGCTGAGCTAAATCTATTCCTCAGAGTCACTGATACCAATATTGGCTTTGACGGAAGCCGGATTATTAGGGAAAAGATCACTTTCAACGTTGTTTCATCCCCTTTGTGCCACTTGTGCAGTGTTGCCGGTGACATTGATCACTACCTTGTGAACTGCTCCAAAACTAAGCGGACGAGCTTTTTCCGTGATCTCCAGAAGCTGGGAGTGCCTCATGCTACATCGGAGGACATTATTTAGGCCACTGGATTGTGCGAAGAGATGTGTCTCGTCTCCTGCTGGGATTCTTGCAGTCAGGGACAAGGCGAGTGAATGAGATGCGTTCGCATCTAAAAACATTGCCAATTTGACTGTCACAGTTACGCCACACCGCAGGCTAAACACTGCCCAAGGTGTTATCTCTGACAAAGAACTCCTCCATGAGACATATGATTATCTCCTTGAGGGAGTGCATGACCAAGGTGGTGTTGGCGTCCGTAGAATTATTATGAGAAGAGATGCAGCAAAGATCAAGACCCGACACATCATCCTAATATTTGCTAGCTCTACCCTGCCAGAGACAGTGAAGGCAGCTTCCCTTAGCTGTCGTGTACGCGCCTGCATTCCAAACCCGAGGCGATGCTTTAAATGTCAAGACTACGGTCATGGAACTCTAGCTTGCCGTGGCAAGCTCACCTGTGCGAAATGTGGCGAGAATGATCACTGTTCTGATGACTGCAAAAATACAATCATGAAATGTCCGAACTGCAGTGGTTCACACTCTGCATACTCACGATCTTGCCCATCTTTCAAGAAAGAAAATGAGATCATTCAGATCAAAGTAACCGAAAATATCAAATTCCCTGAAGCACGCCAAAAGCACAAGATGTTTTCGGCTGCATCCTATGCAGACGCCGCCCGCCGGGGTTGGGGCGACGTTTGGTTAGTACTGCGACACAATGCAGCTTAGCTGATGTGTCGCTGTCCTCAACCCCCTCCGAGCCACCACCAGCTCCTGTTTCTACAGCAAAGGCCCAGGTGGTTCCTCCTCCTGCTGGGCTGCTGTCCGCAGCCGAGCACCCCGCCACTACTTCTGCGGAGCCCGTGGAAAATGTGGTGACGGGCGCTGTTGGGACTGGTTCGGCATCTTCCAGTCCAGCTCCATTGGCCCGCACGACACCCGAGGGCATTGAGAGCATGAACTGAGGGGCCCCACACGTACCCCTTCCCTTCCCACACCGCAGGTTCCAACCAAGCAGCCTGCGGCCACCTCAGGAACCAATCCACGAGGTGGATGTCGGATGGACACCATGTCGGTGCCGCCTGATTTGGACACCTCGGCATCTCAACCTGCCCAGCCGGCGCAAAATGAGCGCCGCAGCACTTCTGGCACTAGGAAAAAACCACCTCCTCGTATCACAGACCCTAAACAAGACTCACTGACATGAACCAAAATAGGCAACTTCTCAACTACATCGTTATTATCGTTAATCCATAATTGCTGTTGAAAACATAGGTCAAAAACATAGGTAGGGGTCTCATAAAAAACTCAGATGATGTATATGAACTCCTTTATAAACATCAATCCAGTATTGTTTGCCTCCAAGAGACACACCTGAATCCCAAGCAAAGTAACTTTCTTAAACAATACACTGCATTCAGGAAAGATAGAGATGCCTTTGCTCATTCATCTGGTGGGGCTGCCATTGTGACGCGAAAATCCATTCCATCCCAGTCCATTAGAGTACTCACCAACCTTGAGGCAGTTGCTGTCCGCGTGATCATTTTTGGTCGGCTGATTACAATATGTTCCTTATACATTCCCCAAGATCATCAATTGTCTATCTCAGAATTTGAGTCATTGGTGGATGATCTTCCTGAACCATTTATCTTAGTTGGAGACCTAAATGCACACAACAAACTCGGGGGTTCTGGGCGAACTGACGCTCGTGGCCGCTTGATTGAACATTTCCTAGTATAATCTGGTGTGTGTTTGTTCAACAAAAAATAGCCCACATACTACAACATCACACACAACACGTACTCACACATAGACTTGGCAATCGGTTCTGCTGTTCTTTTTCCACTCGTTGAGTGGCAGGTGGAGAAAAACCCGCTTGGAAGTGACCATTTCCCAGTATTCCTGAGATTCATAGACACAGACCCCTACACTCCCATCTGAACTAAAAGTTTTAAGAAACCGCTGCAGACTGGGAGAAATTTAAGCAGAAATGTCAACTCACACACAGTTCCATAGAACAACTGGGTATTGATGAAGCTTGTAGCCTTGTCACGGCACATATCCTTGACGCTGCAGAGAACTTCATTCCCCAGACTTCTGGTAACACAAGTAACCTAAGGCGGACCTGGTGGAATGAAGAGTGTCAACAAGCACGCCAGGCACAGAACAAGGCGTGGGGCATTCTTCGCCGGTACTCCACTGCGGACAACCTTGTAGCGTTCAAGCGCACCAAAGCCATGGGAAGGCGCATTCGCCGTCAGGCCAAAAACAATAGCTGGAAGTCCTTCTTAACTTCAATAAATTCTTTCACCGATACAAGAAAGGTTTAGAACAGGATAAGAAAACTAAATGGACAAAGCACAAATGGCTTACCCCTTGTTAACACCACTGGTGGCACCCTAGAGGACCAGGCAAACGCGTTGGCACAACACTTCGAACACGTCTCAAGCTCTTCACATTACACAAGCACATTTATAAACTACAAAAAGTCAGCTGAGCGGAAGTCCATACGTGACCACAAGCAATCAAACGACTCCTAACTCTCCATTCTCCCTTCACGAGCTCATGACTGCGTTTGCTGGTTGCAAGCCTTCGGCGCAAGGTGCAGATAACATTACGTACGGCATGATCAAACACCTTCATACAGACACAATCAATACTCTCCTGTTTTTATTTATCAGAATATGGCGTGCTGGGCACTTTCCTAAGGCATGGAAACAGGCTATTGTTGTGCCACTGCTGAAAGAGGTAAAGGGTGCATCCTGTGTTTCAAGTTATCGTCCAATTGCCCTGACCAGCCGCTTGTGCAAGCTGTTCGAAAAAACCATCAACAGAAGGTTACTATACTTCCTGGAATACCATGGTATTCTTGACAACTGCCAGGCAGGTTTTCGGTGGGGCAGATCAACAGACCAACTTGTCGCTTTTGAATCCTGTGTGAAAAACGCCTTTGTTAACAGTTTTGTATGCCCATATTTTTTAAATGCAGAGCATTTCAGTAACTCACGATGTCACCCGCGTTGGCGTCCGTAGTCCGCATCGCTCCCCCTTGACTATATAAAAAAATAATACTCTCTGGCGCCAGGTTTCGAACCAACGACTCTGCGGGCGGAACGCAAGGTACATGGTACTCTACCCACTGCACCACAAAGCCGACACACAATGGAACGTTACGAACACGCCTTATATCCTTGACTCATTCAACCGTCGGCCACAGGTGCGCCCTCTCCCCCGCGTCCTCCTCGCCTTCTCTCCGCTCGCAACGCCCTCTCTCGTCGCGTTCGGTTCGGGCGCACAACAGGTGGGGACATGCGCAACACCCTCTCTCGCCGCGTTGGGTTCGCGCTGATCAACAGTCCGTTCGCGCGCAAGAACAGGTGGGGGCGCTCGCATCACGCTCTCTCGCCGCGGTCGGTTCGCGTTTAAAGTGCTAGACACATGTACGATTGGTACATGCGATTCGTATGCGACTGATCGTTACAACTGTCACCACGACTAGTCGTACGCGTGAATTTGAGACACATGACCCGATGCGCGCATGCGATGCGTCGTCGGCGTCGCTCCGCCCACCGTTTTTGCTACATGGTCAACTACGATGATCGCTGAGCTGAATTTGTAGATTCCGCGCGTTTAATCGCAAAAAATGAATAAAGCAGGCAATTGTGAAGCGTTTCCTGCCTTCGGAAACAGTCCGCGCACACGCCAGCCGCGCCTGCCAGCTCGGCACACACAGCGGCTCGAACCGGCGCAGACCACGGTAGCAACCGCTTGTCACTGCTCTTCTGAATCGATGTGATCGTTAAAATGAAGTTCCACATGCGAGAAAGTAGGTGTTAGTGTGGTGAAAAATTGCAATCGTGAAGCGTTTTCTGCCTTCGGAAACAGTCCGCGCACACGCCGGCCGCGCCTGCCAGCTCGGCACACACAGCGGCTCGAACCGGCGCAGACCACGGTAGCAACCGCTTGTCACTGCTCTTCTGAATCAATATGATCGTTAAAATGAAGTTCCACATACGAGAAAGTAGGTGTTAGTGTGGCGAAAAATTGCAATCGTGAAGCGTTTTCTGCCTTCGGAAACAGTCCGCGCACACGCCGGCCGCGCCTGCCATCTGGCACACTCAGCGGCTCGAACCGGCGCAGACCACGGTAGCAACCGCTTGTCGCTGCTCTTCTGAATCAATCTGATCGTTAAAATGAAGTTCCACATGCGAGAAAGTAGGTGTTAGTGTGGTGAAAAATTGTGCTAGGGATTGTTATCAGGGCTTATTTTAGAAGCGGCGATCAGATATCTGCCGCGATGCAAGCCTACGCTGACCGGCGCCGCGGCGCGCAGCGGGCGGTGCGCCGACCGGTCGAGAGATGGCAATACCTGCGCGGAAGCATCGAAACAGGCTACGCAGATGTTCAACTACGACGATCGCTGAGCTGAATTTGTAGATTCCGCGCGTTTGTTCGCAAGAAATCGATAAAGCAGGCAATCGCGAAGCGTTTCCTGCCTTCGGAAACAGTCCGCGCACACGCCGGTCGCGCCTGCCAGCTCGGCACACTCAGCGGCTCGAACCGGCGCAGACCACGGCAGCAACCGCGCTTGTCGCTGCTCTTCTGAATCAATCTGATCGCTAAAAAGAAGTAGCTTATGCGAGAAAAGGGATGATAGTGTGGTGAAAAGTTGTGTTACGGATTGTCATTCGCAGTTACACAGATAGCGGCGATCAAATATCCGCCAGGATGCTAAGTCTAAAGTTTCCAACACCCGAGCCGACCAGAGCAACGCAGGCCGGTTGCGGGGGTTGGGGCTCAGCGGGCTCTCATTGGCTGTGGCCTCACGACGATTGCAACGATGGCACGACTGCATCTGGCTTGCCAGACGCACGTCGTGAGCCTCCTCCGACCAGCGATCGACGCCAAAACAGGTCCTAATGATCAATCGTAACGATGAGTCGCATGCGAATCGCGTGCACCAGTCGTACATGTGTCCAGCGCTTAAACCACATATGTCGTTCGCGCGTGCTCCGGTCGCTAACATCTGTGGCGTGATCGTGACGTCAACATCACGCGTTCGTGTGGTGGCGCGATTTTGGCGCTATAACACTCTCTCGCGAGGGGCATTGGATTGGATTCGATTGGATTGCCTTGGATTGGCTTGGCTTCGCTTGGATTGGATTGGTTTGGATTTGGATTGGATTAAAGTGGATTGTGTTGGATTGTGTTGCGTCATAGCCGCGCCACGTTGCGTCATAGCCGCGGCAGGGGGTTCCCGGCACGTTTCACCAGCGACTTCATCGACAATGTCTACGCTGAAAGACAACAATTACAACAACAACCAATACGTAATCCAAACGACTTGCAGGCGCGCCCCCCGCGGAAATGCTCCGCATTTGATCGTGCCCCTCGCGAGGGGGATGTTTTTGCTTGTATTCGAATTGTTTCTCGCTTACAGCAGCCGTGCATGCAGTGCAGAGCCTCCGAATGTAGCTAAACGTAAATCATGCTGTACAGGATGACAGTACGCCACATGGTGGACAGTGGTGTAGGTTCTGTGACAGCTCGGCGCAGTGAGTCTGTTTATCTGGAAAAAAAAATTCCCCGCATTTCCCCGAGGGGAAGAATGTGAAAGTGCGAATGCACGAGTTGAATTTGCGCGGTTCGGTAATGTTCGCGAAAGAGAGATCACACACACACACACAACTACAAAGAAAAAAAGATGCATTTATTCACAGACACCTATTTGTGTTGTCGTTGTACTTGATTGCTAGAGCGGATCTGAGCTTTGAAATTTCGTGTCAGTACTCCTTTAAGCGGGTGCATTAGCCCTTCTCACGCCCGATTCCTGGCCAATCCTCCACGTGGGTATGTGCCATGTCAGCGGCCAGGCAGCGCACGCCCATCTCCCCCCGTTGCTAAGGAAGACGAGGAGTGCGCGCACCCGCAGCTGTTGCTATGCGGACTACGGCGGCGGACAATTCAGGCTCGCTTAAGAAGTGCATTCGCACTTAA
>NW_027526460.1:138503086-138713086 GCF_048455015.1 Haemaphysalis longicornis
CCTCCTGTCATGGCGGCCGCTCGGCGTTCGTTTTGTCGAAACCGAAACTGGCACGAATAAACGACGCAAATTCACTTCAGTTCCACCACAGCGCTGTCCTCTTTGAACATCAACCAGCGCAGCGTATACTCAAACACCAACGGGCTCTGTTGGATTGTATTTCTGCCAGTCACTGCACCTTCGATTTCAACTATCGTTCATTACCACGGCCCTTATTGTGAGCAAACTGAGAAAAGTAACTTCCCCGAGGCAAGAAAGCACGCACTTCAAATTTCAATGCCCCATTCTAATGCTTGAGGGCCCCACTAACAACCAAGAGGTCACTAAGAGCCAGATTACCTTTACTCGCATCCACAGGTTTTTCGCTCAAAATTCCGAATTCCGAACTCAGGAACCCAGTGGACTACTTTAGGAAAGCGATATTTTGCACGGAGCAGGGAGTCGACTTGGACATGCACGCTGTAAAGATAACGTTTTTGCGTTACTCGCTGCCAAAAGTTAACACCCATACATTTCCATGGGATAGTTTCCTTGGCTCTGGAACGTAGTAGAGTTAGGTTCAAAACCTGAAACTCAGCACAATGTAAGCTTTCACCCTCAGTATTTGCAGTGCCAAAATTCTTTAAATTACGCTAAATACCTCTTCTGAAAGAATTGCTGTGAGCCGGAAAGCTGCACCTGATTACGCAAATGTAATCACGTTAGCCGTGCAGGTTAGCCTTGTAGTGTTACTACAGCGCAATTTTAGTGCTCCTAACGCATTAGCTACGTCGATTCCATATGCTTTTAACCTCATGCTGTCGCTGAACGCAATAGATGTGAAAATGAGTAAATATTTATCTGAATACTTCTTATACACAATTTCATTGCATATAGGCTGAAAACTGAACTTTACAGATTGTGATGTCTCCATTTAAAGACACTCCTCAATTCAACGTGCGAGTATAGGAGAAAATACTGCGAAGTGTTTATTGTTGGAGGGAGTAATTTGCTTTTGCGGTGACGAAGATTTCGTTATGTGCGATCACGACACAGCCTAAACACTTTACATTGTTGAATGCAGAGCTTGTTTTCAGTTCATTGCTGTCGATGTCAATGTTCATGCAATGTCGTTCCCCTGCATGGTTACTGAGCCCCTTAGGATAGTAATGAGGCAAAGAAAAGCTTATCTGACCTCCGAAACACTAAGCGAGTGTCCCGAGGAAGGCAAGAAAGGTCAAAGCAATAACTCTTATTAAAATACCCTGAAGTGTGGGTGAAAGTCCCTTTTACGAAAAAATATTCAAAACACATGCTAATTATTTCTTTCGTTTTCTGCTTTGCTTCATCATAGTATTGAGTAGTGCTTCGTTAGTCCTTATTATTTTGCTGTTGATAGTTAGGTAGCTAAGGCACGCCGCAAGGATCGCTCTTTTCGCCCTTCATTTTCGAAGTTGACATCCTTGGCCTCTCCGGAATACTAGGACACATAAACAGCCTACACCACAGTTTTCCTGCGGACGACGTCCCAGTCTGGGTCGCGGGGTAAGCGACGCACACGCTCAGGACATCCTGCAAAATGTGATGTCCGCGGTGAAAGCATACGTCGGACCGCGAGGTTTGGGTTGCTCCCCTCAAAAATCAGAGCTCCTGCTCAATCACCCGGCCCGGAGGTGACGCAAGGCTGCAACTTCAGAGTCACCAGTCCAACTCTACACCAGCGAGGGGCCGCTCATATAGACAGCTAGCAGAATCTGGGTCTTGTCCTTTATTTTATGATTAAGTATTCGGAACACTCGTATGGACGTTAAGCACTTAGAAATAAAACCGTTGCCGGTGGGTTCCTAATTGAAGTTCATTTATGTGAATTACGAGAAGCGTTTTTCGAGAAGTGTACGCTGAACAGAGTTGTCATTGATGAATCGACTGGCTGTAACGAAGACGCACAAAATGTCTACTTGGCTACCTGCTAAGTGATTTTCCCTCGCGTTCTTTTGTTGGTGTCAGCCTGTGGAAACTGATATTGTTGTCTTGATTTTGTGGCTTATAAAACAATAAATAGAAAAATTTGGCAACCTTCGAAATTCAGATGCGAAGACTGAGAAAACAGCGAAGCTGGTGGTCGTCTCTAGTTTAACCTGGCTTTTCTTAGATCTGACTGTAGATCGGCCACTGATGCCACAGAGCGCACGCCGTCTCTCTCAACTAAGAGAACAGCTGCCCGTCATAGCTTACGTCGTTCCTAGGCACGGCCAATCCCCGACGCACGCCTCCCCACCCTAACATCTGCGCCGAGACGTTCACTCCCCACACCTGTTCGTCGACTCCTTGCCTCCTCGCCACTTTCCCTCACACTTCATTGTCAAGCATCATCCTGCTTTTCCCTTTTCTGCACCGATTTTTGAGTGACGCCAGGCACGAATGGAACTCAAGCTTCAACAGCTCCGCTATTAAAAACATGGTTCGTTCATTTCCGCCTTTCAAGCACTATATTACTTTCATGGGAATAGACCTGCCATTACCTTTATAGAACCTCTAAGTGTTTCGTTAGTGCCCAAAGTAATGAGATATCGTTTTCGAACACTTTCGCCTTCCAAGCACTATATTACTTTCGTCGAATATTTCTGCCATTATCTTTGTAGAACCTCCGTAAGTGATTCGTTAGTGCCCAAAGTAATGAGATGTCGTTTTCAAACACTTTCGCCTTCCAAGCACTACATTACTTTCGTCGAATATTTCTGCCATTATCTTTGTAGAACCTCCGTAAGTGATTCGTTAGTGCCCAAAGTAATGAGATATCGTTTTCAAACACTTTCGCCTTCCAAGCACTATATTATTTTCATGGGAATATATCTGCCATTATCTTTATAGAACCTCTGTAAGTGATTCGTTAGTGCCAAAAGTAAGAAGATATCGTTTTCAAACACTTTCGCCTTCCAAGCTCTTATTACTTTCATGGGAATATATCTGCCATTATCTTTATAGAACCTCTGTAAGTGATTCGTTAGTGCCCAAAGTAATGAGATATCGTTTTCAAACACTTTCGCCTTCCAAGCTCTATATTACTTTCAATGGAATATAACTGCCATTATCTTTATAGAACCTCTGTAAGTGATTCGTTAGTGCCCAAAGTAATGAGATATCGTTTTCAAACACTTTCGCCTTCCAAGCTCTATATTACTTTCATGGGAATATAACTGCCATTATCTTTATAGAACCTCTGTAAGTGATTCGTTAGTGCCCAAAGTAATGAGATATCGTTTTCAAACACTTTCGCCTTCCAAGCTCTATATTACTTTCATGGGAATATAACTGCCATTATCTTTATAGAACCTGCGTAAGTGATTCGTTAGTGCCCAAGGTAAGGAGATATCGTTTTAGAACACTTCCGCCTTCCGAGCACTATATTACTTTCATTGGAATAGATCTGCCATTATCTTTATAGAACCTCTAAGTGTTTCGTTAGTGCCCAAAGTAATGAGATATCGTTTTCGAACACTTTCGCCTTCCAAGAACTATATTACTTTCATGGGAATAGATCTGCCATTATCTTTATAGAACCTCTGTAAGTGATTCGTTAGTGCCCAAAGTAAGGAGATATCGTTTTGAAATACTTTCGCCTTACAAGCACTATATTACTTTCATGGGAATATATCTGCCATTATCTTTATAGAACCTCTGTAAGTGATTCGTTAGTGCCCAAGGTAAGGAGATATCGTTTTAGAACACTTCCGCCTTCCGAGCACTATATTACTTTCATTGGAATAGATCTGCCATTATCTTTATAGAACCTCTAAGTGTTTCGTTAGTGCCCAAAGTAATGAGATATCATTTTCGAACACTTTCGCCTTCCGAGCACTATATTACTTTCATTGGAATAGATCTGCCATTATCTTTATAGAACCTCTAAGTGTTTCGTTAGTGCCCAAAGTAATGAGATATCGTTTTCGAACACTTTCGCCTTCCAAGAACTATATTACTTTCGTGGGAATAGATCTGCCATTATCTTTATAGAACCTCTAAGTGATTCGTTAGTGCCCAAAGTAATTAGATATCATTTTCGAACACTTTCGCCTTCCAAGCACTATATTACTTTCGTCGAATATTTCTGCCATTATCTTTGTAGAACCTCCGTAAGTGATTCGTTAGTGCCCAAAGTAATGAGGTATCGTTTTCAAACACTTTCGCCTTCCAAGCACTATATTACTTTCATGGGAATATATCTGCCATTATCTTTATAGAACCTCTGTAAGTGATTCGTTAGTGCCCAAGGTAAGGAGATATCGTTTTAGAACACTTCCGCCTTCCGAGCACTATATTACTTTCATTGGAATAGATCTGCCATTATCTTTATAGAACCTCTAAGTGTTTCGTTAGTGCCCAAAGTAATGAGATATTGTTTTCGAACACTTTCGCCTTCCAAGAACTATATTACTTTCATGGGAATAGATCTGCCATTATCTTTATAGAACCTCTGTAAGTGATTCGTTAAGTAAGGAGATATCGTTTTCAAATACTGTCGCCTTACAAGCACTATATTACTTTCATGGGAATATATCTGCCATTATCTTTATAGAACCTCTGTAAGTGATTCTTTAGTGCCCAAGGTAAGGAGATATCGTTTTAGAACACTTCCGCCTTCCGAGCACTATATTACTTTCATTGGAATAGATCTGCCATTATTTTTATAGAACCTCTAAGTGTTTCGTTAGTGCCCAAAGTAATGAGATATCATTTTCGAACACTTTCGCCTTCCGAGCACTATATTACTTTCATTGGAATAGATCTGCCATTATCTTTATAGAACCTCTAAGTGTTTCGTTAGTGCCCAAAGTAATGAGATATCGTTTTCGAACACTTTCGCCTTCCAAGCACTATATTACTTTCATGGGAATAGATCTGCCATTATCTTTATAGAACCTCTGTAAGTGATTCGTTAGTGCCCAAGGTAAGGAGATATCGTTTTAGAACACTTCCGCCTTCCGAGCACTATATTACTTTCATTGGAATAGATCTGCCATTATCTTTATAGAACCTCTAAGTGTTTCGTTAGTGCCCAAAGTAATGAGATATTGTTTTCGAACACTTTCGCCTTCCAAGAACTATATTACTTTCATGGGAATAGATCTGCCATTATCTTTATAGAACCTCTGTAAGTGATTCGTTAAGTAAGGAGATATCGTTTTCAAATACTGTCGCCTTACAAGCACTATATTACTTTCATGGGAATATATCTGCCATTATCTTTATAGAACCTCTGTAAGTGATTCGTTAGTGCCCAAGGTAAGGAGATATCGTTTTAGAACACTTCCGCCTTCCGAGCACTATAATACTTTCATTGGAATAGATCTGCCGTTATTTTTATAGAACCTCTAAGTGTTTCGTTAGTGCCCAAAGTAATGAGATATCATTTTCGAACACTTTCGCCTTCCGAGCACTATATTACTTTCATGGGAATAGATCTGCCATTATCTTTATAGAACCTCTGTAAGTGATTCGTTAAATTAAGTAAGGAGATATCGTTTTCAAATACTGTCGCCTTACAAGCACTATATTACTTTCATGGGAATATATCTGCCATTATCTTTATAGAACCTCTGTAAGTGATTCGTTAGTGCCCAAAGTAAGGAGATATCGTTTTCGAACACTTTCGCCTTCCAAGCACTATATTACTTTCATGGGAATAGATCTGCCATTATCTTTATAGAACCTCTGTAAGTGATTCGTTAGTGCCCAAGGTAAGGAGATATCGTTTTAGAACACTTCCGCCTTCCGAGCACTATATTACTTTCATTGGAATAGATCTGCCATTATCTTTATAGAACCTCTAAGTGTTTCGTTAGTGCCCAAAGTAATGAGATATTGTTTTCGAACACTTTCGCCTTCCAAGAACTATATTACTTTCATGGGAATAGATCTGCCATTATCTTTATAGAACCTCTGTAAGTGATTCGTTAAGTAAGGAGATATCGTTTTCAAATACTGTCGCCTTACAAGCACTATATTACTTTCATGGGAATATATCTGCCATTATCTTTATAGAACCTCTGTAAGTGATTCGTTAGTGCCCAAGGTAAGGAGATATCGTTTTAGAACACTTCCGCCTTCCGAGCACTATAATACTTTCATTGGAATAGATCTGCCATTATTTTTATAGAACCTCTAAGTGTTTCGTTAGTGCCCAAAGTAATGAGATATCATTTTCGAACACTTTCGCCTTCCGAGCACTATATTACTTTCATGGGAATAGATCTGCCATTATCTTTATAGAACCTCTGTAAGTGATTCGTTAAGTAAGGAGATATCGTTTTCAAATACTGTCGCCTTACAAGCACTATATTACTTTCATGGGAATATATCTGCCATTATCTTTATAGAACCTCTGTAAGTGATTCGTTAGTGCCCAAAGTAAGGAGATATCGTTTTGAAATACTTTCGCCTTACAAGCACTATATTACTTTCATGGGAATATATCTGCCATTATCTTTATAGAACCTCTGTAAGTGATTCGTTAGTGCCCAAGGTAAGGAGATATCGTTTTAGAACACTTCCGCCTTCCGAGCACTATATTACTTTCATTGGAATAGATCTGCCATTATCTTTATAGAACCTCTAAGTGTTTCGTTAGTGCCCAAAGTAATGAGATATCATTTTCGAACACTTTCGCCTTCCGAGCACTATATTACTTTCATTGGAATAGATCTGCCATTATCTTTATAGAACCTCTAAGTGTTTCGTTAGTGCCCAAAGTAATGAGATATCGTTTTCGAACACTTTCGCCTTCCAAGAACTATATTACTTTCATGGGAATAGATCTGCCATTATCTTTATAGAACCTCTAAGTGATTCGTTAGTGCCCAAAGTAATTAGATATCATTTTCGAACACTTTCGCCTTCCAAGCACTATATTACTTTCATCGAATATTTCTGCCATTATCTTTGTAGAACCTCCGTAAGTGATTCGTTAGTGCCCAAAGTAATGAGGTATCGTTTTCAAACACTTTCGCCTTCCAAGCACTATATTACTTTCATGGGAATATATCTGCCATTATCTTTATAGAACCTCTGTAAGTGATTCGTTAGTGCCCAAGGTAAGGAGATATCGTTTTAGAACACTTCCGCCTTCCGAGCACTATATTACTTTCATTGGAATAAATCTGCCATTATCTTTATAGAACCTCTAAGTGTTTCGTTAGTGCCCAAAGTAATGAGATATTGTTTTCGAACACTTTCGCCTTCCAAGAACTATATTACTTTCATGGGAATAGATCTGCCATTATCTTTATAGAACCTCTGTAAGTGATTCGTTAAGTAAGGAGATATCGTTTTCAAATACTGTCGCCTTACAAGCACTATATTACTTTCATGGGAATATATCTGCCATTATCTTTATAGAACCTCTGTAAGTGATTCGTTAGTGCCCAAGGTAAGGAGATATCGTTTTAGAACACTTCCGCCTTCCGAGCACTATATTACTTTCATTGGAATAGATCTGCCATTATTTTTATAGAACCTCTAAGTGTTTCGTTAGTGCCCAAAGTAATGAGATATCATTTTCGAACACTTTCGCCTTCCGAGCACTATATTACTTTCATTGGAATAGATCTGCCATTATCTTTATAGAACCTCTAAGTGTTTCGTTAGTGCCCAAAGTAATGAGATATCGTTTTCGAACACTTTCGCCTTCCAAGCACTATATTACTTTCATGGGAATAGATCTGCCATTATCTTTATAGAACCTCTGTAAGTGATTCGTTAGTGCCCAAGGTAAGGAGATATCGTTTTAGAACACTTGCGCCTTCCGAGCACTATATTACTTTCATTGGAATAGATCTGCCATTATCTTTATAGAACCTCTAAGTGTTTCGTTAGTGCCCAAAGTAATGAGATATTGTTTTCGAACACTTTCGCCTTCCAAGAACTATATTACTTTCATGGGAATAGATCTGCCATTATCTTTATAGAACCTCTGTAAGTGATTCGTTAAGTAAGGAGATATCGTTTTCAAATACTGTCGCCTTACAAACACTATATTACTTTCATGGGAATATATCTGCCATTATCTTTATAGAACCTCTGTAAGTGATTCGTTAGTGCCCAAGGTAAGGAGATATCGTTTTAGAACACTTCCGCCTTCCGAGCACTATAATACTTTCATTGGAATAGATCTGCCATTATTTTTATAGAACCTCTAAGTGTTTCGTTAGTGCCCAAAGTAATGAGATATCATTTTCGAACACTTTCGCCTTCCGAGCACTATATTACTTTCATTGGAATAGATCTGCCATTATTTTTATAGAACCTCTAAGTGTTTCGTTAGTGCCCAAAGTAATGAGGTGTCGTTTTCAAACACTTTCGCCTTCCAAGCACTATATTACTTTCATGGGAATAGATCTGCCATTATCTTTATAGAACCTCTAAGTGATTCGTTAGTGCCCAAAGTAATTAGATATCGTTTTCGAACACTTTCGCCTTCCAAGCACTATATTACTTTCGTCGAATATTTCTGCCATTATCTTTGTAGAACCTCCGTAAGTGATTCGTTAGTGCCCAAAGTAATGAGGTATCGTTTTCAAACACTTTCGCCTTCCAAGCACTATATTACTTTCATGGGAATATATCTGCCATTATCTTTATAGAACCTCTTTAAGTGATTCGTTAGTGCCCAAAGTAATGAGTTATGGTTTTCGAACATTTCCGCCTTCCAAGCACTATATTACTTTCATGGGAATAGATCTGCCATTATCTTTATAGAACCTCTGTAAGTGATTCGTTAGTGCCCAAAGTAAGGAGATATCGTTTTCAAACACTTTCGCCTTCCAAGCTCTATATTACTTTTATGGGAATATAACTGCCATTATCTTTATAGAACCTCTGTAAGTGATTAGTTAGTGCCCAAAGTAATGAGATATCGTTTTCAAACAGTTTCGCCTTACAAGCACTATATTACTTTCATGGGAATATATCTGCCATTATCTTTATAGAACCTCTGTAAGTGATTCGTTAGTGCCCAAGGTAAGGAGATATCGTTTTAGAACACTTCCGCCTTCCGAGCACTATATTACTTTCATTGGAATAGATCTGCCATTATCTTTATAGAACCTCTAAGTGTTTCGTTAGTGCCCAAAGTAATGAGATATCATTTTCGAACACTTTTGCCTTCCGAGCACTATATTACTTTCATTGGAATAGATCTTCCATTATCTTTATAGAACCTCTAAGTGTTTGGTTAGTGCCCAAAGTAATGAGATATCGTTTTCGAACACTTTCGCCTTCCAAGAACTATATTACTTTCATGGGAATAGATCTGCCATTATCTTTATAGCACCTCTAAGTGATTCGTTAGTGCCCAAAGTAATTAGATATCGTTTTCGAACACTTTCGCCTTCCAAGCACTATATTACTTTCGTCGAATATTTCTGCCATTATCTTTGTAGAACCTCCGTAAGTGATTCGTTAGTGCCCAAAGTAATGAGGTGTCGTTTTCAAACACTTTCGCCTTCCAAGCACTATATTACTTTCATGGGAATATATCTGCCATTATCTTTATAGAACCTCTGTAAGTGATTCGTTAGTGCCCAAAGTAATTAGTTATGGTTTTCGAACATTTCCGCCTTCCAAGCACTATATTACTTTCATGGGAATATATCTGCCATTACCTTTATAGAACCTCTGTAAGTGATTCGTTAGTGCCCAATGTAAGGAGATATCGTTTTCAAACACTTTCGCCTTCCAAGCTCTATATTACTTTTATGGGAATATAACTGCCATTATCTTTATAGAACCTCTGTAAGTGATTAGTTAGTGCCCAAAGTAATCAGATATCGTTTTCAAACACTTTCGCCTTACAAGCACTATATTACTTTCATGGGAATATATCTGCCATTATCTTTATAGAACCTCTGTAAGTGATTCGTTAGTGTCCAAGGTAAGGAGATATCGTTTTAGAACACTTCCGCCTTCCGAGCACTATATTACTCTCATTGGAATAGATCTGTTATTATCTTTATAGAACCTCTAAGTGTTTCGTTAGTGCCCAAAGTAATGAGATATCGTTTTCGAACACTTCCGCCTTCCAAGCACTATATTACTTTCATTGGAATAGATCTGCCATTATATTTATAGAACCTCTAAGTGTTTCGTTAGTGCCCAAAGTAATGAGATATCGTTTTCGAACACTTTCGCCTTCCAAGAACTATATTACTTTCATGGGAATAGATCTGCCATTATCTTTATAGAACCTCTAAGTGATTCGTTAGCGCCCAAAGTAATTAGATATCGTTTTCGAACACTTTCGCCTTCCAAGCACTATATTACTTTCATGGGAATATGTCTGCCATTATCTTTATAGAACCTCTGTAAGTGAATAGTTAGTGCACAAAGTAATGAGATATCGTTTTCGTGCGCACTTTTTGATGCGAAGCTAATGCGTTTATAAGTAGTTTTCGTTTCAAGCACCGACCGTCACCATACGGTTGTATCGCTGGCCATTATAAAAACAATTTGTTACCCTCGATTGCCTTAGAGCTACTGTTGTTGCTTTGCTCCACGGCCTAAGACGATTTAGCGGCCACCGTTCCGCCAGTTCACTTACGTTATTCCGCTGTATCTTTAAGAAGACCCACCGCACCGTTTCTTCCGCTTCAACATCTTTCTATACCTTATATCATGTATGACCGTTTTCGGCAAGGAGAAATAAATTCTTATTATTGATGAAGCGTTGGCCCTCTGAAGTAAATAACGAGGCTCCGCAAGCACCGCTTGGTTTGGAACGCAGCAACGGTCGGGCGGCCTCCAAGGTCGCGACGAGCGCCCGCGTAACATTGTGCCCTGCCGGAGGTATCCAGACGATCTCGCACGCGCGCTTATGCTGTGCCAGAAACGCTGACGCACGACTTGGACAGACAGACCCGGCGGGCGTGGTTGTCAAGGAAGTGTTTGCGAGCCACCCAGTCACGCTTCACTGCTCTTCAGTGCAGCCAATTCTTGTAGAAGGATGCTATAAATACCGAGGTTGAGGCACACGGCCGCAACGATGAACGCCAGCGCGCCTGCCAGTCTTCATGAGCGCTACGTCCTCCTGGCGGACCCCCGCACGCGGACATGGTTCCTAATGGGAAGCCCCGTCCCTGTGGTGACGCTGATCGGCTTCTACCTGCTCCTGGCCACGAGACTGGGGCCTCGGTGGATGCGGGACCGAGAGCCGTTCAACATCCGCGGACTGGTGGTCGCCTACAACGTGCTCATGGTGGCACTAAGCGGCTACTTCATCTACTTCGCCATCGCTTACGCCGGCATGCGGAGACCGGGACAGAGCCTGTTGTGCTGGGCCACCGACCCGAGTCCATCAGCCGAAAACATGTTTTTCCTCACGCGCGCCTGGTACTACATGCTCATGAAGCTCGGCGAGATGCTGGATACGGTGTTCTTCGTGTTGCGCAAGAAAACCAACCACCTGAGCTTCTTGCACCTGCTCCACCACTCGCTCGCCCTGTGGTCAGTCTGGCTGGTGCTCACGCTGGGGATCACCGGTCACGTGTTTTCCTTCCCACTGCTCAACTCGGCTGTTCACGTGGTCATGTACGGTTACTACGCCCTGGCCGCTATGGGCCCAGCGCTCCGGCCCAGCCTCTGGTGGAAAAAGTACGTGACGTTCTTCCAGATCGCCCAGTTCGGTGCGCTTACCCTGCACGCGTTCATACCGGCGGTGGTGGACTGCGGAGTGCCCAAGGTACTGGCACTGGTTGGTACCTTTGAAGGAGTCCTCTTCGCAGCACTGTTTTCGGAATTTTATATCAACGCGTACGTTCACAAAAAGTCTTTCAAGTGACGCTGCTTCTGGGCGCACAGCGGCCGCGTTTCCACATTGAGATGCTTCGCCGGGATGCCAAAACAAGTACAAATGAACTTCTGCAGCGGAGTGCATATTGTGAAACGTAGGCTGCCCCTTCCGGCTCACAGTTATAGGCCTAAAAATAGAGATTGGACATGGCTATTTGTCATGGCAACGCCGGGAAGAAGTATAGACGCAAAGAAAAAATCATGGATGATGATGAAACGGTCGAAGCATTGCCTGCGTCTTTCGTGACATCATACACTCAGCAGCACTGAACTCAAGAGTGAGCGGGAGGGAAAAAACGTGTTAATCAGCGTGTTAGTGGTAGTTTGCCGCCAATCCTACAATTCCCGTGTCGCCCTAGCCGTCTTTGCCCGGGTCACCACAATGGTCTGCTCCTCAAGTCGACAGATGGACACGCGGATAGGGATAGTAGGGCTGGGTTGTGTGTGCATTCCAGAATGGTATTTTCGAGGTCACTAGTTGTGGACAAAGTTTTCATAGAGCAGTGTACCGTGTGGGCGAAAATAAATCCGTTCGGGCTGAGTGTACGAAGTTTCCCGTTTGTAATAGTCGGAGTGTGATTTCTTGAATTTTGCTGAGGGTAGCGTGAAGGCCGGGGAATTTTTCAACACCAGGGGTGGTATTCTCGAGTTTTGTCCCTTTTGCGTCCCTTTCAAAAGTGTCCCTTTTGGCAAGCCCTGATTGGCTAAGAGCAAACAAACGGAAGTGACGTAACGCAAGCGCAACAAACCTACTGATTGATTGATTGCAGGGTTTGACGCGCCGACGCAATGCAGGCGATGAGGCGCGCCGTAGTGGAGGGCTCCGGATTAATTTTGACCACCTGGGGATCTTTAACGTGCGCCGAAATTTCGTACACACGGGCGTTTTTGCTTTTCGCCTCCATCAGAAAAGCGGCCGCCGCGGCCGGGAATCGAACCCGCGACCTTGCGCTCAGCAGCGCAACGCCTTAGCCACTGAGCCACCGCGGCGGGTTACAAACCTACTGCCAACGCTCACTGCTTAACCGGAAGTACGTCACGATGAAAGGGACTCAAAAGGGACGTTTTCAAAAGGGACAGTTACGAGAATACCGCCGAAGAGCTGTTTAAGCTTTCAGTTCGGCCGTATAGTGTTGCCAGAAAAAATACCCAGTGCATGTGAACGTGCGCCCCGTGAGGAGCGCCCGGCGTCGGCCAGGCTTCCGCGTGGGCTTGCGTCACGTGAGGAGCAAGCAAAACATACCAAGAAAATATACCAAGCGCACGGTAGCTTGGCCATCGTGAGGAGCGCCCGGCGTCGGCCAGCTCGACCTTCGAGAACACTCTGCCCGATGTTCGCGGCGAGATCTCTCGTGTGCTCTTTTACTCACCAGTTCACGTGCGTTCGCGCCGGAAATAGGGAGCACAGCCACCGAATTCGTGCTACAGACGCCGACTTCTAGCGTGTTCTAGCGCTAGAACTCGCGGGTCTTAGCGGGTGCTAACGCGGTCAACTTTGGGAGAGATGTGAAAGGCTGCGGACAAAACATTCCGGGCCTGCCAGTCACGGAGAACTTTCAGCGGCAAGCTCGGAAATCCATGGGATGTGCAACAGCCGAGTCTGCGACGGAGGGAGAGGGGCCTTCATCTCTGCTGATTCTCCAGCCTTACATCACTAGTGCAAGCTGGGCTAATCTTTGTCTCGTTCCTAGGCGAAAGTGGGTCGTGTCTTGATATTTGAGAAGTGGTGTGGGGGCGCGGTGGCTTCAGTGGCTCGGTGGGGCAGTTCCTGAGCCTGTTGCTGAGCGAAATTGTTGCCCGTTACACAGGAATGTACAGATCTCCAGACTATGACAACTCGGTGAATAATATGGTAACGTTTAATAATCCGGAGTGTCGTAGGGGCCACCCTCCACGACAGGAAACATCGGCAGGCAGCTTGTGAATGTGTGAGTATGACTTTGCCGGAGGATTTGGTTAGGAATAAGGCAGTGAAAAGTTCTTCGGCGTTTCAAAAGAAGATGGTGCGGATGGACGCCCACGCAGTAAATTGCTCCTGGAGGTAACCCCTACAATCATGTTTCTCCTGACAGCGTACAGCAAACCGCATCGGTGTAGGATACGTCAGAGCGATTGCCGTATATGCGATCGTGGGCTGATAGATGCGAGCGGGCCTTCGATTGGGATGTGAAGGTCCGGGTTCATGATTTTCGGGAGCAGTGTCACTGAGATTTGTTTACGCCATCCTCCGCGAGAGGGGCGGCTTGGGTTTTCTAGGCACAAGCTCAGATGATATATAATTAAATTGAAGCCCTGTTTGAGTTTGTGTGACACTGTGGCGTTGACTCCAGAGATGACCTAATGAGTTCCTCCACACTGTTGTGAAGGGTATCAATGTCGGATTTTGTTATGGCCCATGTGAATGTATTAGGTGAGGCGGGATCTTTTAAAACATCAAATTCATCTGAATTCTTTTTCTTTCATACCGCGGTGTCGGCTAGTGACCTGACTGGTCATGTGCACGTCGTTATCGATCATATTGCGTGATTTGAATAGTATTGCAAAGTGGTTTCTGGCATTGGCTTGAATGATATGGCCCAGAATCCTGAAATAATTGGTTAGGTTGGATCGAGTGTCCGACCAGGGCTATTGCGATGGGCTTGACATGACATCGGGGAGGGTGTTTTTTGACGATGATGAGTTCTGATTTCTGGGGTGAACCATCTAAGCCGCAGGCCTAGTGACTGAACTGTATACCGCGAAACTCGGCGGTATAACTAAGCTAGAAGAGATGCTCACGCACCCTCACATCTTATGAGAAAGCTTTGGTACTAAAATTGTGTTTTTCTTGCTCCTATTGCCTTAGTTTTGTGTAACATTTCTGCGTATGCGTGGACCTGTGCCTTATAGATCAGTGATGGTCTGTTCGTTTTGATGAACTTTGTTGCTCATTTCTATCTCGGTGGTTACGCAGTGTAGCCAACACGGATTTCACATGAGCTGATAAAGCGACGCTACAACTTCAATGTAAAAAAATTAAGAAAGCTCGCACTACCGCGTAAGACTTGAAGGTAGCGAAGCTGTACGTAATTTTCACGACCATCATGACGGTTTAAGTCCACGATTGCAGCCGATTTGCTTCTTCTTCGCTGCCGCAACGACCTTTACTTCATCATTGTTGCTGGAAATGTGAGATTCCTTTATATTTTTTTATGGAAGGGGTAATTGTTAGACATCCCCTTGCAAGGGCGTACGCTATGAGGTGTCTTTGTCGTTCCGAGCAAGTGTTGCCACCATTACGGCAAACGCTGGAGGTTTTTCTTTTGCAAATCTTGGCCAATACCACTAGGTGGGTATGCTTGGCGTGACAAACGGGCGCCGGGGACGCTGGGCGGTTGCCCTGAAGCACGCTCACACGAGTGCTCGGCATTTTCCTGGTTTTTTAAATGGCCGAGCGGTCGACGCGAGGCACGCGCCCAAGTGCGCTCAGCATTTACTTGGTATTTTAACTGGGGACACGCGGGATAACGATTGCTAAACTGTTTCGCTGTTAGTAACGAAATCCCGTAGTAATAACAGCAAGTATTGCAATTTGCGCAGATAACCCCACATTCTTGCCTCACGCTCACCTGGAGCACAAAAAAGCTGCTACGTTTGACTGGACAATGATCAGTATGTGCCGAGCGCTACGTTAAAATCAAGCTCTTAAAAAAATCAAACTCGAGCGCTACGCTAAAATCAAGCCGCGACAGCAAGCAAAACATCGCTTTTTACAATATTTGTCCGAATTAAAAATTAAGGTACGTATTTACAATACGCGTACGGGTTTCACACTGTTCATTCCGAAGACTCGTACAAATTATGACCATCCGATGTTATCTTATCGCCTGCCTGAGTTAAATATTGTGTCTAGAACGACTCCTGTAAATTGTGTGTTGTCTTACTTGAAGTGCAAATTGTCCTTTGTCATTTCTCTTAATTCCGGTTCATAATATCGGGTTGATTATTTTTGTAGCCTTTATTTGTGAGGCCTACTCGTTCTATTTAGTTGTTGTTTCCATTTGTGTTCCTTCACCCCAGGGGGCGCATCTGTTCTTGTGCATACTTGCTTATGTTCTCTAAATAAAGAGTCTTTCGTACAGCGCTACGCCCTGGTGCGTCTCTGTCCTTCGTAAACACCCCATTGGCGACGATAATGCCGGAAAAGTACTCCTAGTGTCGTGTGAATTACCAGGATCCGCTCCAACATGAGCTTCCCTAGGGCACGACCGGCTATATTTTGTACGACATGCTCACGCCGCCGCCTCCAACGGCAGCGCGCGTCCCCAGAAATATTACGTGGGCTCGCTCCGGCGCCAGGCGCCCCCGTCAGGTGGCATTGTAATTGACCCTCAACTTCGCTTGTTTGCGCGCGGCCCGTCGTAATTTCCATGCGGTCTGCGAAATTCCACGTTTACAGACAACGTAAACATAGCGGAACTGGCGCGCGATTTTAGAAGTATATTATTTATGCATCTAATTCTCGTGCAAATGTATTTGTATATATTCGTGCAAATGTATTTTTGCTCTGGTGCGCTGACAATAGCCTCACTCGTAACTGTGGCTAGACTTCTACTCCGTTTTTTTTTATTTCAAGCTTACGAGGGAACATTCAGCTCAATTATAAGGTTACATTCGGCTACTCTATTTACGGAGAAATGTTTCAGACATGAGTGAGCATAATTACATCGTAAGTTTAAGTTACAAAAACGTAGACGGCATTATGCAGTAAATCGTTGCATTCTCCAGAAAGTAGTAAAAAAAAAACGACTCGGAACATTTATATTACAAAGATTAAAATGGTCTTCGGGATAGTGGCCATTATTTGGCTGATAAATTGTTGGTCAACGGGAACTCGTGAATTCCTTTGGCGGAACGGCTGCTAGATTTGCAACACGCAGGGGTCGCGACCTTTTGAGGTGGAGGGCCGAGTTGCATAAATCCGACACGGCGGAGGGCCGCACGGCAAATGGGAGGAGGGAGAGGAGAGGGGGGGGGGGGCTTTGCAGGCAAAGAGAAAAAATCCAGCGAATTGACAATACTTCTCGACAATAATCTGGCTAAATGTGAAGATAGAAGCGATATATTCTCTGTTGTTGTCTCCCGCCTCTCACCCGGGCCATTTCAGGTCAAAACTGGCGCGTCTTCCTTCAGATAAGAACAGGGGGAGGGGCGTACGGTTCTGACGACCGGGACGCATGCGGCCCGAGGACCGCGGGGGCCGACCCCTGGCATAACGGAACGCAGCAGTGCACCAATTTCGACAACAAGCGCGGTGACGTGCTGCGGTTTTTAAAAAAAGCATTCTAAAAAATTCCCCCGCATTTCCCCGAGGGGGAGAATGTGAAAGTGCGAATGCACGGTTGTCGGCCCGCTTGCGGCGCTTGCGCTCGGCCCCCGCAGCCCACCGCCTCGCCGCTTCCATCTCTTCCATCGGGTTTGTAGTATCACGTGTACACCACGCAGTTATGAAGCCGCTATAACGCCGCTGAGTCGCCAACGCACGCCGCTGACGACGTAGTTTGAATGCGTTAAAGATATAAGGCGCGTCACTAACACTGATATCAGCGTCGCGTCCGTGGCTTGGTCGGTAGAGCGTCGCGCTGCGGCCGCAAAGTCCTCGGATCGAAACCTGGCGCCGGATGCTGTTTCTTTTTTTTTTTTAATATAGAGGAGCACTGCGGACGCCGACGCCGCCGACGCCGCCGCCGCCACCGCCGGCGGTGGATGCTTTGGGGTCGCTTATAAAGTGCATTCGCACTTAAAAATATTGCTGTAAAGATGTTGTCAAAAAAGACGAATAACACGACCATGCACAATTCATATCAGTGCACGCATGTTGCAATTGCAATTTCTAGGCTCGGTGCGACTCAGGAGACATGGCCCGAGCCCGACAAATTTATAAAATATGACCCTGGTCTGGCCCGAGCTTGACAGAATGTAATAAAATAAACCTCCCGCCAGTCTGTTTTTACCCAGGCAGCACAGGACTGTTCCGCCTAAAACAGGCCGGTGTACTTTGGCCGGTGATTTTCTGTCCGGCCGTTTTCCGGCAGCCATGTTCGGCCCATGTCCAAATGTGGGCCTTTTGTCCGTATACGGCCGTACTCCCATTGCTGCCCAACGGCCAGTGTCCGTCGGCCAGTCGACCGGCTTACGGTCATACGGCCAGATTCCAGCCGTAGGGCTCCGGCCATTCCAAAGCCACCCGTGTACGGCCGAAATACGGCCTCCGGAGGACAGCCGAGATGCGGTCGTCGGACTCCAGCCGGACTAAAGCTACCGGAAATACGGCCGTGCTACGGGCATTGGAGTTCAGCCACAGTACGTTAACTGTACTGAGGCCGGTCACGGCATGTCGCGCAAGCAGATGACTCATTCGCGCAGTGCAGAAGCAACACAAACCCAGCATTTTGGGTCCAATGCAGCCACATCAAAGTGAGCTCGCGCGCAACCACCAGCCGTCAAGCTTTCAGCGCAGCCTTGCTTAATTACCAGTCTCAGTTGACAGAAAAATTCATTTATTAAACAGTGCTCACAAATTGTCGTTCCTTTAATTGCTGTGCCTCTTTTACTGCCGAACACAGAAAATATTCAGTTCTTTGTAGAGCTTGAATAGATGTATTGTCCAGGTCGTGATATCCTCTGTGGGGCGGCTTACCTGTAATAAACGGGGAAAGAGGTGGGGGGGGGGGGGGGGGCGGTGGAGGGCGCATACTTTAGTGGGTTGAATTTCAGAGAGATAAATTGCCCCGCTTTTAGCCAATTTCTTTTAGGGCAATATTCCGGAACACTTTCATGCTATGACTACATAAACTATTTTTATAACAGTTGCTTGGCCAATTTTGATGTATATAGAACCGGCGTGAATGCCTTTCCGAAGCGTTTTGATCTCAACAAAACACTCAGGAGCATTTAATATAACTCCCTCACAAAAAAGTATCTCCAGTTTTTGCCCATTTTTCTAGCAAACACACTACCTACTCGATCAACTTTTCTGATGATCTTGCGCAGGGCTGATCCTAAGAAGGAGCGAACAGGTACTTTCATTTTCAATCTATTTTAATGTTGTTTTCATGAGTATACGTCCACACCACTTAATAGTCCAAAAGAACTTAATTTTCTTCTAATGTCGCTACGTTCAAAAAATTCTAGACGCGTTGCGAATGACGCCCTGCTTCAGGTGGCTGCAGTTGTATCCCTCTGTGTTCGCGTAAAATTACAGTTACATGATTTGTTTCAAACCAATAACATGGCAATGGTAGCATGCATACAGGAAACCTTGCATACTGCAACGAATAGGGCAATAAATATTTTATTGGTCAAGGTTGAATGCGTAGGTTTCTCAACCCGTCGGAGGCAAACTTGTGCCTCTGGAAGTTTATTTATTTATTTATTTATTTATTTATTTATTTATTTATTTGTTTGTTTATTTATTTATTTATTTATTTATTTATTTATTTATTTATTTATTTATTTATTTGATGCCTGCTTGCCTTTGCATGCATTACAGAAGGGAGATACATAACACTAAGCATTAAATATGAGACAAAATAACAAAATAATTCTACAAAGCGCGCTGAAAATCGCCAATATAAACAGTTAATGCAATCATACGTGGAAGATAATTACACTGCAGTATTGATGTAATATAAAATGAATCGCGCAAAGATGTAGAATGGCGCTTGGACATACTTCTCTCCTTCTACTACTCCAGTTTTCGAAGGATAGATATTACGAAAAAAGTTCAACCTGTGGTTTCGTCTGTGATCTTTCACGTCCTGCCATTTCAGTTTACTTTTACTTTCTCTCATGCTAAGTTGAGCGTGCCAATTACCTAATACGAATCGCACTGACCTATTCTGTATGTTTTCGAGCGTATCAACCAGCGCTTTGGTGTAGGGATCCACGAAAACACATGCGTACTCCAAGATTGAGCGCACATGAGTGAAATACGGTTGTTCTTTTCAGTTAGATGGAGGTTCACTGAAATTTCGTCTCAGAAAGCCAAAAACATATGCAGCCGTAACTTTTATGGTGTGAACCTGCCTATTTAACCTCTAACCACTCCCTAAATAAACTCCTTGGTATTTATATTCCTCGGCCGTTGTCACAGCAGCATAATTTACGGTATACGTATTCAATTGGAATAAAGGTTTTCTTGCAAAGGTGCCGTTAACACACTGTTTAACATCCAAAAACTTTTCTGAATCAGCACACCAGGATGTTATTAAATTCGAATAAGGCTGCAGGTATACGGAATCACGTTCATTCGCTATAGCCCGGTAAACTACACAGTACTTTTGAACAAAGCTATAGGGCCAATAGTAATAACAATGCAAAAACCGATTCATTCAGTTCATAGGATGAAATGTACTACGCAGAAGGTAATATGGAACACCAACATTTCCTTTTTTGCAGTCCAAGAATATAAAGTCAACCACTTTAAGCTTATCTATTGCAAGAGCCAAATCGTGCGTGAACTCAACAACCTGCGTTAAGCAAGAAAATCCTGACAAAATCCGTGTTTGCTAGGATGCTGGCGATTATGTTTAACCAAATGAGTCATATCCCAAGAGTAGCTAAGCTCACCTTCAAACATAGGAACTAAATTAACAGCTAGGCTTCGTCAGTGGCAAGGCTCTCTTGTTATCGCAAATTTAAAATAATTTTTTTTTCTAAATAGGCAGTCGTAAAATCTCATGAAGTAACATAGTGCAGGGCATGAAGTTGATCCTACCAATGCACGAGCGAGTCTCTTCTACGTTTATCACCAACAACATAGTGCAACATTGCTTGTCGCAGTTTAATTGTAAGCAAAATAACTTGCGCTTTTGCTCGCACTTGCCTTTCTTTGGTGGGGAGTTCTTGTCATGGTGGCGGTTTAGCTCCTGCGTGGTGGCCGCTTGCTCGACGCCCTTGAAGGCCAGTTATTTTGGTGAACCATCTCGATCTCAGATCGGACATCTCTGCCGGGTCGATGTCTCCAATGCTCTCCATTTCTTGAGGGGGCGAATAGCCTCGAGCTGATGCGTCGACGAAGCCGGCGGCAGAGGCGTGGTAGCGCGATGACTGGCGAGGCTTAGCTCACCCGTCGGTGTGGCACAGTCTTCTTGTGGCAATAAATGACATTTCGATGGCCTAAAAGGTACCCTGATAATGTCCAGTGAGTCCTTGCACCTTGCGCGTTCACCGAGAACACTCATTACTGTTTGACAAACGATGTTCGTTCATTTAAAACGTAGAAACACGGAGCGGGTGAAAAACGCGTCTCCGTCGTTCGGCTCCCTAACGGCTTTTTCTTCCCCCAGGAAAAAACCGGTCGGTCTCCTTCCAAACACGTCTGTGCATGAATTCTCGGCGCCCAGGCGCACGCCGTTGTTCGGCTGTATGCCGTTTGCCAAAAAAATGACGTATAACCAGATACCTTACGTAGGCCGGTCTCCTCTTGAACACCGGTTGCCAAATATTCTGTGGTCATTCGCTTGCCGTAATTCGGCCGAGGACAGCTAACCGAATAGAAAACGTATATTCTGGGGCCGTACGTCGGCCGGTATCCTTCATAACACTGGTTGCCCGAAGAAAACCCGCCGGACGCGCGGTTCACCGTTGAAACAACAAATGCACGGCAGCCGCGCTCCGGCCGGTCTCCTTTCGAACACCAACTGCCGCAAGAATACGCATATTCTGTGGCCGGTCGCTTGCCGTGCTTCGGCCGATTACCGCTTCCCGAAGAAAAAACGGATGCCCTAAGGCCGTACTTCGGCCGTTCTCTTTCTCAACATCGGCAGCCGTAAGAGAACTGAATACCTGGCAACCCGTTAGCTGCCGTTGTGCGTCCGGACACGGGCGGACGGAAAAATACCGAAGCGCTGGTTGCCGAATGTTGGCCGTTCAACGCATGATCAGTGGCTGCCAGAACCTGGATGCTGGCCGGACATGCCAGAAAGCGGCCATAGACGGGCCGGTCTTGGGGCACACTTTCTGTGCCGCCTGGGTATATATCAGCTCTAGTCGGAAACATGAGCCCGAAAAAAATTTGCGGTCTTCAACCCAGAAACGTAAGCATACTGCAAGTATATTGGATATAAATTTCTATTAAACTTTGACTGAGCTTTGTACAACCAAAATTTCCGGACTGAGAGTATGTATTTTCAAGAATCTGGGCGAATGTGCTTCACTTGCGACGTACAGTCTTCGAACTGAAGGCACACCGGGGATCATTTAAATGATTTCGAGAAAAGGGGATAATCTTCTTTATTCACACATTTATAGAACAGATATTTTACTTTTCGTTGATCCATTCAATTCGCTTCACAGAAAAACTCTCCTTCAATATGCTTCTCTGGAGAAAAAAAAAAGTTGTCCAAAAAGCTCTTTAATTCTTCAGACCAGCCTGTCATGCTTGCATGATGTAGCCCGCCGCGACGAAGTTCCGTTCGCTTTTGTTTTCATACGCTTTTCTTTGTGTTCACTTAACCTAAAGGGTAAATGAGCAAGCTTTTTGTTTAAAATTTGCGGCACGCGACTGTCGGGCCTCAGGCACGCGTCGGCCTGCGCCGGCACGACCAGAAAAAAATTTTGTTCAAGCTCGAGCCCGGCCCGAGCCCGACAAAATGCATGCTACACCGTCCGAACCCGGCATGCGGCCAGAGCCGGGCTCAGGCTTTTGGCAGTCCTGGACCCGCGCAGTTGCCTAGCATAATTTCAATACAAGTCAATGCTACCGTGCCGCGACTTGAGGATCATACGCAGCGCCGTGGCTTGCAGTGGCGCTGCGGCGAACTAAAAAGAACAAGGCAAGCAAAACAAAGTTGTGCGCGCTGGGTAGCGGCGGCGTGCGCACGTCCTACAAAATATAGCCGGTCGTGCCCTAGGGGTGCTTCGATGCCAGCCCCGCCGTACACGGTGGAGACACCCTTTGAACGGTCCGGTGACGCCGCTATTGGGTCAAAGTGCTCAACGCGTTGTTCTTTTTGTTTCCCACAAGACTCAGCAACGCGAAACAGATAATATGATTCAAACTCAAACTCCGCCAATAAACCGCGTTGCGGCGATCATTTGAGCGCAGTTTTGATATAATGACTTGCTGCGGCGGCGACCGAGTGACCCATAATGGCGGCGCCAACATATACGAGACTCCACCCTGTCCGGCGGGCGCGTTGATCGAGGCACGCTCAGCCTGACCGTGCTCCGCCGCCGTCCTTCCTTCTGACACCCGGCCGTCCGTCACTGCCACGGGAGCACTCGGGACAGATGCTTGCGGTTTACAGTCTGGCGTCCGGAGCACCCGATTTTCCACCTGAGCTACGCAAGACCATTCTTATACATTGTTTGGGGGCGGACGGGCAACGCATTACCTGCAGGGTCGAGCGCCGCAGCACTGGTCCCCCCAAGCTCCCCAAAGAGAGATGACAAGTCTGCCGACACCACGCCTGATGCGAACGACACTGCACTCACCGCCTTACGACAGCAGTTATCGACGTCGAGTGTCATCGTTTCCACCACCGCAGCTAACACGCAGGCGCGTCCTTTCGTGACTTTGTTGCTGCTTTACGGGATATCGCTTCCCTTGTATCCTGGACAGAGAGAGGGGGAAATCTTTAAGGCGTTGGAAGTAAAGAAAAAAGGAGGCGGATGTGTTTGTGAGGCTTCGGTTTCACTTCAGGAAAAAGAAATGGTCTGCATATCATGAATATGTATGTTGCGCTGTTTCCTTCGTATAGCATTGTTCGTTCGCTTCACCAGATGATCCTCGTCTAGATCAGTTCGTTGCCGGCGTAGATTCCAACCGCGTGCGCGAGCGGTTACTGCTCGAGGATTCCGCACTTTTGCTTGAGAGCGCAGTGCGAATCGCTCTTCAGTTTGAGCAAGCAGCTGAAGAGCTGAAGTAATTTTCTGCTTCAGTCGAACCGGTTTCATTGCAGCATCGTCACACCCGACCTTCGCATTCTTCGCGAAAGTGCAATTCACGGCCGGCAGCACATTTTCAGTAGAAGTTTCCGAGTAGCCCGAGCGGGTTGCGTGCGCCACAGGGAACCGCCTCCCTCAGAGGAACCGCGACGGGCGTTCCGTTTCGCCGCACTGTTCCCGATGCGGCTCGCAGAACCAACGCACATCAACGTCGCAGTGCCCAGCACAAGGCAAGAGTTGTTCGTTTTGCGCTCGCAAGGGCCGCTTCCAGAATGACGCAACCGCAAGCGCCAAATGCAAGGCAGGGTTCATGAAGTTGGACTCGATGACGATATTCCGTCATGTAGCAGTGCTGAGCATGTTTTGACAGTGCAACGCCCCGCTCGTAGCGGAATTCACATGAAAGTGCAAGTAGCGAATGTAAAGTTGACATTTGCTGTGGATTCTGGGTCTTCGGTGCCATGTTTGGCGAAGCAAGAATTTCGCCGACGTTTCAAGGGTGTTTCGCTTGTGCCTGCACCGCACGTCACCATTCTCGACTATTCTAAGCGTCCAATTTTCGTGCTATAGGTTGTTTCCAGGCAGACGTTAGGCTCAAAGGGCCCACAGCGTCACTCGTTTTCTATATTGTTCACGAAGGAACTTGTGTGATTGGCCTTGATGGCATTAAGGCCCTAAATAGTCTCATTCAGGGTTCCACTCCGAGCGCCTGCACACGTGTTGTTGTGCCACCGCGTGTCAATGACCCAGCACATCCTTCCATCCATTTCAAGCGCCCATTCATTCCATCCTTCCGTTCCATCTATGCAAGCGCCCAGCCCGCTCAAAGACACCTTCCGCCAGCGTTGGTACATGAGTTCACTTCCTTGTCAGTCTCGAGTCAGGCCTTGCTGAGGGTTTCACACATCACATCAAGACGCAGCAAGGCGTGCAGCCTGTATCTTCCAAGATTCGCGTTTTGCCGTATTCTCTCCACCCAGCAGTGTCAAATGAGCTTCACAAAGCCTACATCATCGAGCGCATCGAGATTCTTCTGAATGGGTGTCCCCCATTCTTGTTGTTGACAAGAAAAATGGCAGCATCAGGATATGTGTTTACTTTCAGGAGCGCAACAAGGCTATTGTTGCAGATAGTCTCCCGTTGCCTCGTACGGTGGAACTTCACGCTTTGGTAGACGCTCTCAGTTATCAAAACTCGACGTGGCTGCCGCTTACCACCATGTTACCTTGCACCCTGACAGCAGGGACCTGACAGCCTTTATCACACATGATGGGCTTTTTCGCTTCAAACAAGCTTGTGTGGGTTAGCTTCTTCCCCAACGGAATTTCATATGACGGCGATAATTATTGATGGCTGCCGTGGTGTGTTGTTCTACATTGATGTCGTGATCGTCTTTGCCAAGAGTGCACAAGAGCACATTTTGAACTTGAATTTTGAACTTGAAAACCGTCCTGCCAAAGACCACGGACGCAGGACTAAAACGGAACAAAAATGCCTCTTTGACGTTCCGGAGCTCTCGTTTCTTGGACACAAGGTCACTGCGCAACGCATCTCGCCGCTTCCAAAAAAAGAAAAGTAGACTCCATAGTGAGCACCCCAGTGCCAAAATGTGTTACTGCTTTTCGTTCATTTCTGGGTCCTGTAGAATACTACTCCAACTTTGTTCCACTCCTGGTACAATTGGTCGAACCTATGAGCGTCCTACATCGCCAAAATGAGCCATTCATCTGGTCAGCCGAAGCAGACGACAGTTTTACGAGCTTGAAAGAAATGCTTTCATCAAACAGTCTTCCAGATGTTGGATCCCGCTTTCCCAGCCATTGTGTCGACTGACGCCTCCGACTGCCGGCTGGGAGCAGTCCTGCAAGCAGCAAAATGGCCACAAGCTCCTCACATTCGCTTTTGAATCTCGTACTCTGTCACCAGCGGAATGTACTCTGTCGGCGAACGCGAAGCGCTGGCATACATTTGTGCATGCGAGCGATGGAACATGTACCTCTGGTATCGCCATTTCAAAATTCGAACAACCCACCAGGCATCGACGTGATTGTTGTCGTCGCAAGGACTTGGGAGAAGGCCATTCTGAATTGCACGGTAGAGTGCACAACTTTTTTGTTACAATTTCACTGTCGAGTTCTACAAGGGGTCTGCGAACACAGTAACAGACCCTCTTTCTCGGCTGCCAGCTCCTACGCATGAGGACAGTACTTTTTTAAGGAGCAAAAAACAGTCTCGTTTATGGAGCCAGCTTGCGTAATCGAGTAATTCATGCAAGCCATCATCGACGATGGTTGCCTGCAAATGGTCAAGTCGTTCGTGCTCAGTTTCTGGCCGCCCCACAAGTCCGCACCAGAGGAGGCGAAACCTTTCTAACTTGTTCGTGAAGAACTTTCCGTTCTTGACGAACTCCTACTGCACGCAGAGAGCCTCGCGGTTCCTACTTCCCTCACGGCTCAGATCAACGCCACCGCCCACTTGACGCATTCTGGTACCACGCGCACGAAGGCGGGACTTCGTGAGCTGTTCTGGTAGCCACTAATGGACAAGTGAGTGCAATCAGTCGTGAAAAACTGCCACGTCTGCGTGTAGACAGATAAGTCCACCAAGACATCGCCAGCCCCGTTACAACCTGTTACTTGGCCTGAACGCCGTGGCAGAAGCTTGTCATATAGTTCGTATCAAAAGCTACGTGCAGCACTGTGGAGGCTACATTGTTGTCAACACTCTGCTCACTTAGGGCGCTTAACTCACAGCGAAGGAAGCGAAAGAAGGCGCCGGGGCCTTGCTGTTCAACCGGCCTAGAGGGGAGAGGGAAATGTCCTTTCAGGGCCCCCTCCATGGTGAGACCGGACTGTCTACAACAACGTAACCTCCACGGTGCTGCACGTAGCTTGCGGTATGAACTATAGATATTTTTGGTCCCTTGGAGCACGCTTCTCACAATACATTTGCTGTACCGCTTGTTGATTGCCACTTCAAATGAACAGGGGCATATTTTTGCAGTGAAGAATCCACAAGCGCTGTGAAATTCTTCCTTCCTGACAAACCCGCGAGGGCTATCCGGAAGAAATCGTTTGCGACAATAGGCCGAAATTCACTTCACGTGAACTTATTACCTTTCTGCAAAACCGAGAAATCCACCTGTCACATCCTTCAGTGTACTACCCACAGGCGAATGGGCAAGTAGAGCGATTTAATCGAAGATTGAAGGACTTCATTCAAGTTTCACTCCTCGAAAGGCGACCAATCCGACAAGCAGCCAAGGAGTACCTTGATGTTTGCAGGTGTACTCCGCAGGCACCCCTTGGAGTCATCCCGGCAGTTTTTCTGCATGGGACGATGCCCCGAAGCAGGCTGGCTGTTGTTGGGTTTTCGGCTCCAGCCTTTGCCAAACACCCATCCAAAGAACTGGTGCGACTACGTAGGGGGGTCCGGCGTCAACATCAAAGCAGCAAGACGTATACAGACCGAACGATGGCTGCCAAGGAGCTGCAGATAGCTGCGGATGATTTCTTGTTCGTCAAAAAAACCGCCCGTTCACTTCAAAAGAGACTGCTCCTTTTCCTCGCCAACTGAAGTGCTGGAGAGGAAGGGTCCTGCCTCTTTCAGACTTGGAGACGGCCGTACGTGGAATGCCTCCAAGCTTCCCAGGGTTCCGGAGAGGGGCAGTTATCCACTGGACCAACCTGTGGTAGAACGTACGTCACCACCTTTTCGAATTTTTCGATATTTCCACCGGTAAAGTTTTATTTCACATGGACCTTATAAAGAACAGTCTTTTTTATGAAATTCAAGAGCTAAAAATAGTGAAAATAATATTATTGATGCTTGTTATCGACAAAAAATACCCCTAGCTTGGCAGTTACGGGAACACTCATAACAAATGAATGAATTTCAGGAACTGCAAAATGTTTGGCCCAGAGATAGCCAGCTAACCGTCATGTGCAACTAAATAGGATCTTTCCCATCAGATGTTTTAGTCTCATGTTACAGGGAAAATACAAAAGAAAACAGACAAAGTTGTCATTTTTGTCTGCATTACTTGATATAAATCATGATTACATGAAAACTTATCAACCGTTTTTAGAAATCCTAGTTTATTGCACAGCCTAGTAATAAAGGAACAAGCTTGCAAGGTTTCACTGAAAAATATTTATTCATTTCAAAGTTACAACTGTTCATGCAAAAAGAAAGTGTAAGAAAACAAGGTTTGAGAAAAACAAGAAGAAAGTTTTTCCATCCCTGTACAAACCACATTATCTTGCCCTTAAAAGTCAAAATTCACCGGGTTAACAGCTAGGGTTCCCCTTAGCTGCCAAAAGCTGTTTATCGCTTCTGTAGCAGCCCGTATTTTGGTGCGGAGATGTTTTGTCTCACCCTTTAGTTGGCGCTTACACGCGGTACAGGGCACTGACAACGTACGACAGGAGTGTGGTGGCCAGGTTCGATGCCTGTTTCCGTCCAAATATTTGCTGTACTTCTGCTGCTATCGTTTAAGGGTCATACAGCATAATATATACCAAGAAGTAAGAAGGGGGGCTCATGTGGACGTCTTGGGCAACCCAAGCCAGCTGTGCAAAACAGACAATACGGTCCGCTTACCTATAATCCTATTACCTTGCAATATCACAATGTTCTCCAAGCTCCCAAGCTTTGTAGCACTCTCCGATACCTTCACGTCCATGTGGTCTTCGGTTGGAGCCTTTTTAGCCTTGATATGATTGCGCCTTTCTGTTGAAACGTTCAGCCTATGTTATTACTGTTCCTACTAAGAATAATACCTATAAAATTGACGAGCCTGGTAGCATTCGCAGAGGAAGCATAAAGCGCGCGCAGAGTAAACAACTACGACTACTGTGGGGCCACGCATCCCCCTTACGCAAATTTAAAACCATATTTAGAAACAGGACGTCTTGCAATTTTTTTTTTGCATAGTTTTTTACATATCAGACAAAAAGATACAAAAGTGTCAATATATGCTGCTGATATTGGCTGTGTTGTCAGTTTCTATTCCCGCACCACTTTAGTTTCGGTTTCAGAACCATTCACCAGCTGTTAGAAAACTGGCTATAACTTTTGAACTATGTAAGATAGAAACATGATTCTGCAGAATATTTTTGAATGTGTGGAGGTTCTGAAAATATAACAAAGAAAAAATAGTAATTTAAAAAAAAAACATCTCTTCAAAGGTGGTGACATACCTTAACAAACAAGTATACTGAGGTGCATGCTATTTTTTTAATGGCCGTAGAACACATAACACAAACAAAGACGCAAGTTATATTCACAGACTCCTTCAGCGATATTACGGTGTCACGCTCAGGAAAGTCAAGTGAGAACTTTGTGTTCAAGAGAAGCAGACCATAGTCGTACTTCGGATGCCCGGACACAGCGCCACTCCTCGCAATGAACTCGATGACCAGGGCGCCACTGTGGGGGGAGTTCATGTTCAACAGCTGCTCTATATTGATTTGAAAATTTTCTTTTAACAGACACTTCGACAACGCTGGCAGCAACAGCAACTCAAATCTATTTATTTGCTCACGACTGTGTCATCTCCCATAAAATTACTAACAACTCGAATATTACAAACCTTCAGACCGATCTGAACACTTTATCATCTTGGTGTAGAACTTGACAAGTGGAATTAAACATTAAGAAATGCAAAGTCATGCGAATAAGCCGGAAAGGTGACGTGCCCCCAACATACTACCTAAACAATTTCCTATTAGATCCTGTAACATCGTACCGTTACCTTGGTGTTTACATCACTAACAACCTTTCCTGGAATACTCATATCGAAAGCATCACAGCAAGAGCTAACCAGACACTAGGGTACCTCCGCAGAAATTTCTTCCTTGCTCCCACAGCTCTAAAACCTCTCTGGTAACCGACGTACATCCGCCCTCAACTTGAATATTCGTCTTCAGTGTGTGTTACCCTGGTCACTCCACGTTATTAGACATGCTTGAGCGAGTTCAGGACCGTGCATCCCGCTTCATTCTTGGTAACTATCATCGCACATCTAGTGTAAC
Organism: Haemaphysalis longicornis; assembly: GCF_048455015.1. NCBI lineage: Eukaryota > Metazoa > Arthropoda > Arachnida > Ixodida > Ixodidae > Haemaphysalis > Haemaphysalis longicornis. The sequence goes on from NW_027526460.1 coordinate 138,532,873, forward strand.
GCAGATGAAGTTGAACTTGGGCCTTTCCGCACTAGCCACCCGAAGAAAAAACGCACGTCTCTGTCTCTTCCAGAAATCTACTATCATAATCCTGCTTTGCGCGCTATCTTGATAAGGCCTCCATCTTACATCTCATCACGCCAAAACCATCTCCAGAAAGTTTATGGTCCTCATTCAAACACCATCACGCACTTCATCTCATTTTTGCCCAAAACTTGCAATGACTGGAATCGTGTTCCCCGTTCCATAACCAGCATAGTCAATCCGACTCTCTTTAAAAATGCGTTGAACAATTCACTCCCTTTGTAGTGTCATACTTTTGTTTAACTTTTTTCACTCTGGTTTCCGCTATGCTACCTGCAGTGTGATATGCGGCGTGCGGAAATTCAGCTTGATGGAATGGGATTTATATGTCCTTTTCCACTGCTGTTTTTGTTTGTTTTGTATGAGCACGCGTGGGCTCTGTTCAAAATAATTTTAAACTGGAACTCCCAAAATGATTTTGTTCTTTTTTACGCAGTGTGAACGATAACGCTATAGATTATTGGATGTACCGCTTCTTGTTCTCGTGTGCGCATGCGCTGTTGAAATAAGGGCCTCTTTTCTCCTCTGTACCTTTGTCTTTCTTTTTTTTTCTTTTTACCCGCTGTCAGTGAAATATTAGCCGCTGCTTTGTTTTCTCGATACTTGGAAAGTGTTCGCGTTAGTATATGAAGTATAGAGGATTCTACTTGAATGCCAAGTCTTTTTTGTTGTTTACGCGTCAACTGTGGACCAACTTGTAATCTAGGCAAAATAGCTCCTACAAACTTTATGTTCTTCACCAATGTTCTTTTAGAAGTATTTTTGTGCTTGTATAGTTTAATTCTTGATTTTTATTCCCCCTCCCCTCTACAATGTATTTTACCCTGTGGGTACAATAAATAAATAAAGTAAATACACAGTGGGACACAGGCAAACAACAAACCCCACAAATAGGCAGCTACTACACAGAAAAAAATATAGCTATACATGTGCAGATTATGGATAGGTCACACATGCTACACACTCACACCTTTTAATAATTTTGATTAGTGTTTGAAGGTAGACCACCTAAACGCAACAGGGGTGTATCATGTGATTGTAGAGTTCCCGAGAGTGACTCTTTCTCGCTTTGTGAATGTACCCACACTCAACTTAAATGTGTTTCTGAAAGTGATGTCCGCACCTGCCCCATCAGGACAGTGGTGCTCCGTTTAAGCTGTTGTTTGCGCACGCTGTGGATTTTGTTGCCCTTGTGCCACAAAACAAACACACAAAGTAGAAATAGACCTGGTACATAAAAACGTAGTTTGATTTCTTTCCTGTGCACAAGCCACAAAAAATAGGCACAGTACCACCTTCCTGTGCCTGACATTGTGGTCAACTAGTTTAAATTTGCACCGAAATAATGAAAACTGTTGGCACTGCATCTAGTCCAGGGCCGCAACTTATCCTCATCACAAATTTGCGTCAAAACGCAGCAGCCTAAATCAGAATTTTTGAGTCAACCGATGCCTGGCGACTGCACAAACACTTAAGACAGTGCTACAGCACAGAAAAATCACACGATTTTTTTCCTGTGTGTATGTGCTCACCTTATTTCTATGTGTTGCCCATTTAGGTATTAAACATAACACTCTGCCGTTCATAAAATGCCAATATGTTGAAACTTGCTTACAAAAGGGAAAGCCTCAATATTTTTGAAACGGAAGGAACTTGAACTTGTTAAATGCCCGCTCCCACACCAGCTCCCGCCGCAGTGGCTCAGTGGCTAAGACGTTATGCTGCCGAGCCCAAGGATGCGGGTTTGATCCTGACCGCGGTGGCTGCTTTTTTATGGAGGCAGGCGAAAACTCCTGCTGTCTGTCGACATCACCCGGTGTTCAAAATTAATTCGGATACCTTCCCTACAGCGAGCCTAATAATCCAGGTGTAGCTTCGGCGCGTTAAAGCTCACAATCAATTGAAAACAACGACGCAACGAGTTTTTGCCTAGTGACATAGAGGCTACGCGATCCGTGTTACCTAAAGGAGTTCATCGTATTACCTAATTCGTGTTACCTAATGAATGCCCTAAAGAAGTTCACCTGACTGGTGGATGGCCATTTTGAACAGCAGCCATCTCTTGCCAAGAATAATCCTTGGTGGTGGTGGTGAAAACGTTTTATTGAGCTGCAACTGAGTTAGTTGAGCCATTCTTCTCTTGCAGGGGGCGTTCTCAGTCCAGGAGGCCCTGAGCAGTGCAGCCAGTTGCGCCCGAGATATCAGCTCTTGCTGGTCACCCAGGTCGCCGTTAGCCAGCTGTCCCTCCCACAATAATTCTTTGCATTACAATTTTTCGACTGAAACTTTCTACGCAAGGGTTGAGGATCTCCATAGAGTCTTCTTCCCTCTGTACTACCACTAGGTGCCCGGCCCCCTTAACATGGACGTAGAAGTAGCATTGCTTTTTGTTCTTCAAGTGCAAGTAAAGTTGGACTTGAATACGGTAGTAGTAGACATGGGTGACTAAATCTTCGATCGGCTGAAAGGCAAAAGCCAGTCTCTTTTGACCTTCAGCGAGAAGTTGTGAAGGCCTGCAATCTCTTGAACTATACAAGCACTTAACTTCCACCAGAGGAGGGTCATGGCAATCGCACCGAAATATCCCGCCGGGAAGGCAGCCAAGCAGCGGGTACTTTGGGTTTATCATAAGACCGCAGTGTTCAATTGAAGCATTTGAATGCAGGCCTTAAAAGTACCGAACTAGCCTCTCCTTGGCCACAAACGCATTGGCAATACCATACTGCACTAGTATTGCATTGATTTTTTCGAAACGAAAAATCGTCTTTAATAATGTCATCAACCTTGATCGGCGAACATCCTTAAAAATGTATGCTGTTACGCGGCTTTTACGATGAGAAAAAAAATTTGGAGCACTCCTGCTGCCAAAAATGGCCTGTCAGATGGCCTTCCCATCTTGTTCAGTTACAGACATCTTCTCCATCACAACCACAGCAACTCATCTACATTTTCGCACTGGAGTCGTCTCTGGGCTAACAGACGTGCGGTAAACATTGACAACGGTGTTCCGACTGTCACTGCCAGTCTATCATATCTGGGCACGTTCACAGGCGCTACCAGCTGTAGCCTATCTGTTCCTGTCCTGGCGGTTGTAGAGTATGCCCTCTTGCGTTTGGGGCTACCTGGAAACCAACAGGAGCAGTTAATAAACATGCAATGTGAGGCAGCAATACATTTCATGTTGGCTTAAAATGTGCCCGCAGAAGTTTAACCATTACCTTTTGAAGTGTCTGCAAGAACACCTCTTCATTCGGACGCTCTTTGGGTTCCAAGGGCTTCCTCTTTTAGGGCACAGTCCGCTTCGTACCGTATCGATTCCGTGTGTAGGCCAGCTGCTTCGCCCGCTTCAGCTGCACCTACAACAGTTTGTCACCCTGTGTGACTGAAATTCCTCACAATGTACAACAGTGTTTCTGCACGTCATGAGACCAAGTGCATTCTATTAGTGTCATTTTTATATTGCAACTAGTCCTAAAATTGCCATACCTTTTTCAGGCGGCGTTCCACCCATGAACATGGCAGTCCAGTCGAAGCCTGCTATGAGTGTTCACCTGTGTTTACAAGTCTACTGCAAAGCAAACTTCTGCAGAATGACTGCAGACCCGTCCCAACCTGCATACGCCCATGGATAAGTTACATATTGTACCAGAAAGCAGTAAAAAGAGGGAAATAAAGCTCACTTGCCATGCGTGAGCGTCTGGCATCCTGGATGTTGCCCTTCTTCCTGCACTTGAACCCAGCATTCATATGCTGGGCACGTTGATCGCTGCAATGGGCGCACATGGACTTTCAGGATGCAGAGACCTTGTCGTGGCCTAGCGGTCCTGTTGCGGATCTTGCCTGCACAGATTATTTGAGCACTGCCATGTAAAGTTCTAGCCACACATGTTCACAAAACGCAAGGAGGAGCAACTAAACAGGTCATGTTTTTTTTTTCATTTATTAGATGGCATAACTGTCTTGTTTGTTCTACACGGCAAATTTCAATCAACAGTTTAACGCTTACAAGTGCACCTGGTAGATAGCCGACGCGCCACTGAATAGACAATGATTTCCCGACTTCTTTGAACACAATGTCATTTGACTCAAATGCCACCATTGAGGTTGTACATGTTTTCCAAAGCATAAATGTGAAATGCCTTTTGGGTCCAAGGAGCACCACCGCCAATCTTTGAGATTCTCAGATGCCTCTGAAACACGATAAATCAACCTACTGCCCTTTCTGTGGTGTTTTGCGAATTCACCTGTATTTTTAATTACATTTTATTTTATCACATACGATGACAGTTTTTGGCCCAGTTTAACTCTGAAATTAAATTTTACGCGAACGAAAATTGGCAGTAGTAACTACCCCAAAACATGCTGGGTGAAGGCTCCACTTTCAACAGCTTTAGAAAATTGTCCTGTCGATGGGTGAAACTCACGTAACTCAAATGTCGTTTCAAATAATTGTGGAGCAAGTTTATTAGATCGCGCATGTTGTAAATACCTTTCCGGCGCTTCTGTTCTACTCGTGTATCTCGAAACAGTACTGTTTAAATGCCAGAATTTCACCAGGCAACCTTCACTATGATATAATCACACCATATGTAAAACACCAGGAAGACAGGCAGGTAAAATACTGAAGCGTTTCACAGCAGGAAACTGGGAGATGATTGTGTTGGCCAAACGTCGATAGCGCTTTGTGACAAAGAACGCATACTTAACTAGCACATGACGCCAGATTTGATTTCCTACGTTATGTAACCCTGATATCAGCCCGGGAGTGGCCCTTTGTTTATTCTTCGTGAGTTTCAGGCTCTTTGAGTTTTAACTATGTGGGGGAGGGGTACGAGGGAGTGTATTCGATTTCAATGCTTTGTTTTCTTTATTTTTCTGTCGCAAACGTTTATATTCCGCACGCATCCCTGAATAAACTAATTGTTAGTCAGCGCTCGTCCTTTCCGTTCTCTTTTTCCTCGTCACGTTTTGCGCTATTGTTCAGAATGACACCATACCAACTCGCTCAGCTCACCACTCTGTAATAGTGCCACTAGCAGATAGCGAACAGTGTCTGCAACAGCTCACCGATATATGCGAGGAAGAAGCCAAGCACTGAGCTCGGGTTGGAATTTTGCACAGCAAAGTTCGGAGTTCTGGTTTTTAATGACGACCCCCGTAACACATCGGTATTCGTTCAACAAGCAGCAATACCGCGCGTAACGAAACACAAATATCTGGGCATATGCATAAGCGAAGGTCAAGCCTTTAAAGGAGCCATGAAGAGAAAACAAAAGTTTGTTTTATTCGAAAGATTAGGTGTTTCATAGTACCCCAAGCGCTTTCCCGGAAGCAAATGATGCTTTATTCACTGAGAAATAAGGCAATTTAGGCCAAAATTTTAAATCTCCCGCTAAAATTGAACATTCCGTGACGTGTACAATGGCGTCATAGAGCCGGTCCATGAAACAGATACTTAGTATGTCGACTCCATATAGCACCCACACGCGGGGCGGCGGGAGTCGATCGAGACGGCGGCCATTTTAAAAATACTAGTAAAACCTAGTGCACCCGCAGCCCTAGTCATGGAATCGCCTGATCCGGAGAACAAAACTCTCGTCGAGGAGCTCGGGCTTGCATTTAACAACCTCACACCACAAAAACGCTCAATGCTTCTAAGTGCACGAGCGGCAAGAGTTGTGGGATACGCGGTGGACGGGAAAGCGACCATTCCGCGATAGCCACAACAGACGAACGCCCAGCCGTCGGTACCGCTGCCTCGTCAGCCCCGTCACGACGGACGAATACGTATGTGCCGTATTTTGATTACGGTTAATAATAGTTCAATTTCAGTAGCAGTATCACTTATGCCAGTAGGCCGGTGTCGTGTATGGAAAGCCGTTCGCGCGAGCTCTCTGCTTCGACCAGAAAGATACGAGCGTCAATGCGCGGTGTTTACGGCATTTTTTCCCCAGGGTCAGAGCGATTTGACGAAGTCGGCGACGAGCGCCAGCATGTCCCGTGAGTGAGCTAACGTAAGGGTCCCTGCCGTAACTGAACAAACTGAAGTTTTCAGTGGTTGTAAACTGGGAACGAGCTCGTAACGACAGCAGCAAGCCAACACCATTCGAAACTTACGCGACGACTGGCACTATCTCGTCGCTTCTTGCTGTTCCTTACTCCCCTCGTTTCTATTTTTACCTTTGCTGGTTGGCGATATGACGGCCAACCTCCTGTGAAGGAGAGAGAGAGAGAGAGTAAATGTTTATTGAAAAAAGGAGAAGAGGTCGGCCTGAGAAATTGATCTTGGGCCTGCTACTTCCCTCTGGGGGGAGGGTACTGGGGACAGAAAGAGAAAGGAATGAATATGGAAGGTATGGGGAATGACAATGAAAGCGACAAATGAGCTATGTGAAGGGATTACGATACGAAGCAAGGTCGCGGCTGTGCGTGCTGGAACGGTTCGTTGGCCCCGAAGAGCCTCGAACCCGAAAATTCGTCTGCGCGACGGCGAGATGTCGAGCTCGGCCGGCGCTAGTTTCGTATGCATTGGCGCACACGCTTGCGAGTTCGTTCGGACCTTCAACCGTTTACTCCACCGTCCTTTGTCATAAATAGAATGGGCAGTATGTTTCATGGGCATTTAGCTCGCTATGCAAGCTGTAAGCCCTGCCTAACATGCGTTTGCTTTTGCCGGCCTCCGCCAATCGCAGAGCATTCCCAAGTGACATCACAGGTTCTGTTGCGGAAAATGAGCTGGTGGGTCGCATGGTCATTTCCTTTTTTCCTAATTATGTAGCTTATTTGAGCGAAGTTTGCGTTATAAGTGGTGTCGTTATGGTTCTAACGAGGCAATCTTTCGAATGAACCAAACTTGTGTTTTCTCTTCATGGCTCCTTTAAGAATGAAAGCAAGAAGCACTTCTATCATGACGCACAGAGCACTAAGGGATATAACAAGTACGAAATAGAGGAATCTGCAAGGGCGCCATGGTACCGGCACTTGACTTTTCAAACGCAGTAGTGTGTATCAAATTAGAGACTCAATCAGGGCTAGAAGCGAATCAGAGGGCGGTAGGTCGACTGGTATTACGAGCCCAGAGTAAAACTACGAACGAGGCAGTGCAGGGAGACATGGGATGGGCCTCCTTTGAAGGGAGGGAAGCACAGAGCAAAATATGTTTTGAAGAAGGGCCTAGAAATACTAATGAACCGAGAGTGTTGCAGTATTCTAGCATGAAAAGCATGGACACTCAGTGGAGGAAAACAACCAGAAGGCTCAAAACAAAGTATATGTAACCTGGAAGCGTGGGGGAAACGACCAAGACAATAAAAAATTAGGTTAAGGAATCAGAGATGTCCTGGAAAAAGAGCATGGATGCAAAGAAGTCATTAGATATCTACATAATCGGGAAGCGAAAGATCATGAGGGAGAAGTTATTTGATAATACAAAAGAGAGTGCATTGCTTTTTGAAGCCCGGGCGAGCTGCTCTGGGACAAAAACTCTTATCCGCGAGCCGTTACAGGAAGAACTATGCGCAGGTTGCGGCGGGGATTTAGAAACCATGCGGCATATATTGTAACGGAGTGCAAAGGCATCCGTCCAGTCCTCGGTGAGGATGACATCCAGCTTCAGGGAGCCCTTGGCTTAAGGTTAGCAGAAAAGTGAATTGGACAGTTGTAGAGGTTAGTACAAGAACGTTAGAATGTTGGGCGGAAAAGAGCAGAGAAGAATCTGGGGAAACATACGAACAAAGAATAATGGGAGAATAATGGGAGAGGCCTTTGCCCTGCAGTGGGCGTAGACAGGCTGGTGATGATGATGATGATGACGAACAAAGAAATCAGACTAGCACAAAAATGTTATAAAGGTTTTTCTTTTTTTTTGGGGCGAGGTGATTGTACAGTGGCGTTACGACAAGGTCGCTGTGCAACCAACCCCGTTACAAAGGGGAAGCCGCTAAGCATCATCATTAGAGTTTCTCTATATCCGCAGGGAGCTCAGAGTTGCGCGACCGCCCGCTATCTTGTTGTCCGGATTGCTGCGAGAAAGCCGCCCGTCGCGCGTGTGGAGCGGCGTCGTCACCGCTTCCAATGGCGGCCAAAGCGCGGTGGGGGAGCTTCGGTCGGCGGCGTCTTATGGCGCCTACGTTAAAGGGCTACTGAACTACTTTTAAAACCCGGCAAAACTGTACTTTTTACAATTATTACATTGGTCAGTTTATATCTGCAAGGTTTTTTTCGTCATTTTTAGCTTGGGGACAGCGGTATTCGTCCTTAAAGTTGACCCTACGCCCCGCCCACCGCTCCCTGCCGCATCGCCGGAAGAGCGAGAAACTGAGCGGCAGCGACCGGATGTAGCGTCATATTCGGAAGACGGCCAGTGACGTGCGCCGCCGCTTCGCTGTGTGCCAGTTTTCTGGGCGAAGTTCCGAATTAAGCAAGCGTGTAATGTGCCCTTTATTAATCATCATTGTCTAGAGTTGCTTCCGCGTCGATTTTTAACCGTAATGCTACTGCGTGATTCCCTACAGCGACTCCTAGATACCAAAGATTTTCTACCCGAGCGCCCGTGGCTACTACATTGTCCCTGTTCTGTGTACATTGCCTTCACGAATAGTCGCTGGGGCAGGCCGTGTCGTCGGGTGCTTTGTGCTTCGTACGCGAAGCGACGGGCTCAAACAAATACGGAGGTACCCCAAGTTCCTGATCTATTATTACAAGGGAATTAGAAAATTTGTCTGAGATCTGGGCTTTCGTTTTCCCGATCAACGTTGTTGGCTGTGGCGACAGCTTAGCTGAATAGCTAGACTTTAAGAAGAAATCAAGCAAGCTGAAAGCACGAAGCGTTTTCTGCGCGCGGAAGCGCTCCGCACACTCGCCGGTCGTGCGTGCCCGTACTGCGCACGAAATGGCTCGCACCACACACGCCGCGGCAGCGACCGCCTTCGCTGCCGTCCAGAATCAAGGGCGTCGCGAAAAGCAAGTTAAACGTGCAAGCGAGGATGATAGTGTGGTGAAAAATTGTGCTAGGGATTGCCATCCAAGGTGATTTCGAACGAAGTGATCGAATTTGTATCGCTATACGGAGCGCCGACCGGTCGCGGAGGCTCGTCGACGGCAGCAAATGCACCTGCCCGAGCACGAGATGCGGCGAGAGGCCGATGGATGGCGTTACCTGCGCGCAAGAATGAGCACAGCACCGATAGCTAGAATGACTGTCAACGTAGGAATAAGGTTCCACATGCGAGAAAGGGGATGATAGCGTGGTGAAAAACTGTGTTAATGATAGTCATTCGCAATTGTAGAGATAGCGGCGACCAACTACCTCCATTGGTGCTAAGCCTAAAGTTCCCAACGTCAGCGGCGATCCGTGCAACCTGAGCCGACTGGAGCTGTTGGGGAAGGTGTTCTAAAGCTCTTCGGGGACCAGCGTGCTGCGCTTGGGTTCCTCTACCTTTTGGGGGGCGACCAACGTTCGGCTCCCCTATTCTAAAACATGCGTATACGTTCCGCTGACCGGCCGAGCAGCGAAACGGCACCAGCACCTCTGCGCGACGCGGCGACCAGCGGCGGCCGCGCTGCCTGTGCGCATCGCAGGCCGCTGCACAGAGCTTGTTGCCGCCTGTCCAAATGTAAAAACAAAGTTCCACATTCGAGGATGGGGATGATGGTGGGTTGAAAAATTGTGCTAGTAATTAAGACTAGCGCTGGTAGTGAAAGTGGCGAACCGATATCTGCGCAACTTCCCTGCAACCGAGAAACAAGTCGGTCATGAGTCGTCGGGGGTGAACCCCTTTCTAAAGCTCCCCGCGAGCGAACCTGTTGCGTTTATACTTCCCTCAGGCTCTCCTATTCTAAGGAAAGATTGTGTGAGCCCTCCATTCACCAGAGGACCTTCTAGCCCGCATCTGAACGGGAACAGAATGAGATCTTCAGGCCGAGCGGGCCCCGCAGCGCCGGAACTTCCGACTATGACGTCATCTGCCGCCAGCCAATCGCGAAAGGCAGCCAGGGCTCTCGCCGCGCCCGCGGGCAGGGGTCGTTTGTTTTGACGAAAAAAGATGGTTTGCGTGTATTTACACATAAAATAAGCATGTTTCTCGAATTCCCGCCAGGAAAATCATAATGTAATGCCCCCAACAAAATCTTTTTGAAAAGCTCTTCACCAGCCCTTTAAAGCAACCTTACTATGGTGGCTAGAACCTGACCTCCGTTCTTACTACTAGAGTGTACTAGAATAGGGGAAGTGGGTTCAGCGGCCGGCGCGCTACATGCATGCGCAGGCGTGAAGCGGCGAGTGTAGACCGGTTTCGGATGTATGCGGCGGCGCTGCGGTAGCGTGGGCTGTAGGGCCGATCTTCTCGGCTGCTTTGACGGCGTGCTGTGCATCGGCTTGAAATCGCAGTTTGGAGCTGAAAAGTGTTTTATTGTAAGGGAAATGCAATGTCGGGTCGTCGACGTCAGCGTCATCGTTTTGCTTTCGGGTGCAAGACGAGATATCAGTGGACGAAATACAGGCAGCCGTCGTTGTGTGCGGTGCGAAAAAATGCTATTTGCAGTGTGAAAAGAACTTGCACAGAAAGGACAAGGTGTTAGACGAATACTTGTCTTGACGAATACTTGACGAATACTTGAATACTTGACGAATACTAGCACACATAAATGTGTGCTAGTTGGTTCGAACTGTGAAACATGGTTAAGTATGGTACAAGGGGACAACAAAGAGGGCACACAGGACTACTCCCAGGAGACCACCTGCGTGGTCTCTTCGTTGTTGTCCCGTCTATACGCCTCGAGATTCGCGATCGCTGCGCCGCCTGCCGCCGCTTCTCCGCGGCGTTAGCGGGATTAGCGCTGCGTGGCTGATAGGTGGTCATGCAGTGTTTTGGTTCTCTTTCGCTTCTCTTTGCCTTTCCACGCACTAAACAACTTGTTTGGTGACGTCTGTAAGCTAACTGCATGTTTAGGGCACTTAAAAAAACAGCTGCGTCTTGGTAGAGCGCTCTAACGCCAACAAGAGCTACCCGGGGAGGCGGTTCTGCGCGCGTCTCGGCCGCTCTTGCGGGCGTCGGCGACGGCAGCAGCATATCACCGCTGTCACCTTCGAACACGTCAGCACAAGTGAATTCTATTTATTGTCGCCTCGTTTAGTCCTGATATTGGCACTGTAAGAGGTTGGTTCGTTTTGCAGCGCAGACAACAAATGCGGCTTTGCTTCGAATATGCACGTCGTAGAAAAATATGTTTCGGGGATGTGATAACCCAACAGCTGACAAAAACTTGTGCCTTTTATGGGAATATAAGCCACGCGAAAATGTTAAGTACTCTCAAAGGCCGTGCATTGTCAGATATGTGCCCACTCATGCCTTATAGTAAGAACCAAGGTATATGTTAATGAAACCACGGGAAAATGAATGGTCGGCAAGTCAGGAATAAATATAATAGTCGTACGGGAATGAAAAAACAACAACCGAGTGCAGCTTCTGAAATGCTAAAGATGTTTGTTTGAGCAAGGTAGTATTCACCAGACCAACTAGATGCGAAATGCACTGATATTTCGCTAGACATGGGGGGGGGGTGAGGAGGAGGACGCTCAACTATCCTTGTTTACAAATGCGGAGCGAAATCAACGACTGAACGTTTAAGTAATCACACACGCAAGCTGCGTGTTCACTTTTCGTTTGTTTTTTGCCTTCAACGAACGGCTGATTACTCGGCGAACGCATTTTTTGAAGAATACAGGGTAGGCAGTTCACAAGCGATACGAGGTGTCGTTGGAAGAGTGGATCGATTGATTGCAGGGTTTAACGCGCTGACGCAACGGAGACGATGAGGCACGCCGTAGTGGAGGGCTCCGGATTAATTTTGACCACCTGGAGATCCTTAACGTGCGCCGAAATCTCGTACACACGGGCTCGTTGGAAGAGTGTCGTATCTGATAAGGGTCTCTGATTTCGGTTTATGCTAGATTCTGCAGTCTCCCTGTGTCATATGACGATGTTTCGAAGAAGAGTTTGGTCACGCACGCGGATTACTCTATAAGCCCATCTTCGCGCTTCTCGTGGAGGGTAAATGTAACAGATGAATCTTTGCGAGCGCTCACATCGGGACAAGACGACCCATCATTAAATTTGTCGTCGTGTGCTGACTCCGGGGTGTAATTTTGCATTATCCATTGTACTTCTTTGGTACGGTGTTTGTGAAATTTATGCCGCATTGGCTTGTTCATGGTACTGATCAATATCTGATATGTGATATTGGCAGGCGTAACTTACATGCTGTCAGGTGTGAGTGCTCCGCTGGATTTTGTAAGTGCACGAAGTCGATTTACATCATAGTGTGTATACGGCCGCATACGGAGACACTGCCACTAAATTTCAGGGCAGCAGAATTGCAATCAGCTGCATGCAAATGCTGGCTTCGGGACGCTGGCCTGTGACACACGTCCGGCGCTCATATAGATCTCACTAAGATCGCGTCATAAACGTTTATACTCTCGTGAACACACCACGCTTGCAAACAGAGTGCCTGGTCCACGTTATTCGGTATTTCGAACGCGGACAAACGGTAAATCGCTGTATTGAACGAGCCAAAAAGCAACGGCGGCAGGGCGGAACGGGCCGGGGACTCCCGCGCCTGCTTTCGAAACGGGCCGCTAGGGGGATTTCAGTGGCGCCCCTACAGGCCGCGCTCGAGGCGTATACTGCGCTACTTAACCATGTTTCACAGTGTCAGACGAAACCCTTTCTGTATGCGAGTTACATTTTCACCCTTCGCTCATTGTCAAAGAATATGTACATATAATTGATGGCAAATTCCTCATAGTGCGGGGTAGCCCAGAACTGTCGCCCGATGCGGTACTGATTAACTTTGTTTCCCCTTTTTTCAGCAAACAAAACATGTGCAGTAACAGCATGCATAGTTGACATCATGCTGCCGCCTATATCACAGTTTTCCTGCGGAAATGGGGCAGCCAGCACTCTAAAGAGCTAATAGCCCGACATTATGAAGGTTTATGTTTTAGCTAGGCTGCATTTTCACGTCAAGGGCATCAATGAGTCGCGAGAAGAACGCAGAAAAAAGATCCTCATGACAAAATAAGTCAGTGGTCCTAGTTGCTTCCGCATCGTGTACAGCGTGCGGGAAACGTAATACTGTAGATTGTACTTGTAAATGAAAATGTTGTATTGTATACGTATTTAGCTGAGACCAGTATGGCTTGTTCGAATGAAAAAATTCAGGGAGGCTTGCACTTACGAGCAAGACTTAAATAGCAGAGTTGTTGTAGGTGAGCATTGCCGGACATATACCCAGGCGAAAAAACAGTTGGAAACAATTGAACTTACAATGTCGCCCAAATGGAAAGAGTCTATCCATTTGGGCTAAATGGAATTGGCCCAGTTACCCATTTGGAATAACAAATTCATTTGGGATAGAGGAGAAAACCAATTGGCCCATTTGTAGTCTTACCAATTGGAAGACGGCAACCATTTGGTGTAGAATAATACCAAATGTACCATCTGTAATCTTCACCAATTGGGAGAAAGCAACCATTTGAAATGGAATAAAACCAATCCGCCCACTTTGTGCCTTCACGAAGTGGAAGAAAGCAACCAATTTGTACGGAAGAAAACCAACTGGCCCATTTGGAAGGCAGCTACCAATACCAACGGCTAATAAAAAAGACTGATAAGTGCAATATGCAGCTCATCGCACAATATTCCTTATTCCAAAGACATAAAAACTGTCTTTAGTGGTTATCTAGATCAAAATACACAGCCGCTTGCTGTTTTGAGGCATGCTCGATGATAAAAGACCAAAATCAGTTATGGGGAAATCAAAATTCATATTCCAAACCCATTCTGTGCGTAATCATGCGATCAAAAAAGACAAACTACATAAAAACACACCAGCCAGCTCTGTGGCTAAGGCATGTCGTACATCTTAGCATGAAAATACGGGCTCAATCCCAGCCCCGGCGGCCATTTTCCTGATGCGAGGTGAAAAACAACTCTCGTGTGTTGAGATTAAAACACACGTTAACAATTAAAGGGGTCTAAATTTATATGTAGCGCTCCACTTCACCACCCGTCATAACCCAGGTATTGCTTCGGTGCATTAAACACCATGTTTTTACAAAATCGAGTCTCCGTAACAGTAGGTTCGCACACATCCACAAAAGAAACTATATAGCCGATGTTGCCGGCATGTGAAGTGAACAGAAGAATCACTGAACTGGTTTTGTAAACCACATTAAAAATAGCATACAAGTGATATCAGCGCAACCAACTTTATAGAGGCAATGCACACATCTTAAGAGACCCCACATAAATACAGTCTAGTCCACTTATAACAATATCCAAGTGCCAAGGAAATCCCATCGTTATAACCGATAATTGTTATAAGCGGGTTGCGAAATAAAAAGACGGAACAGAGCTCAAAACATTTTATTTGCATGCCAGTAAGGTCGTACTACTGCTAATTTGCGGAAAAGAAGCCACAGTCGGTCACCTTTGCCGCGTGTGAAGCTAGCGCAAAGCTTTTCCTAGAGCATTTATAGGTGCTTCACCTAGCTGAGGTAAATGTCATTTTCCGAAACAAAGTCCCCGAGGGACTGTGTCACGCACTGGGCCTCCTACGAAGACACTACCTGAGTAGGCTGCGCAACCGCGTCATTAAAGTCATCACTGTTGCATGTTTGGTGCACAATATAACCGGATTCAATCGTTATATCCGATATCGTGGTACTGGAGCATTGTAATAAGCGGTTTATTTTACCATAGAAAGAATACAAAAGTTGACGGTGCCATAGCCGTTCATCGTTATATCCGATGTATTGTTATAAACGGTATCGTTATAAGTGGACTCGACTGTATATAAAAATACAAATACACAATGTTTTGGTAGTCAAATTCAAAAATACAGCAACACTAAAATAAAATTTTATACAGGTGATGAAGCGCACCTTAAGAAATGTTTAACAGATCAGAATATCAAACAAATGGTGCCAAATAAGTGAAAAAATTGTTTCGTGCAAAATCATGCAATCACCAAAAAGCAAGATACAAACAAGAAAAGTAAGAAATGAATCTCCATAAAAGTATGTGCAAGATATACGAAAACCAACACAGCTAGTGTTCAATCTCAGGAGACGTGAATTAAATGGATAAAGGGATCAATATACAAGGTTTTTAAAGCTGATTAAAAACACGGTATAATCAGCACAAAACAAACTTTACTCAAGCGAGGCAGCATGCCTAAAGAGATAACAAACAGATACAACAAATGCACAACATTTTAGAAGTTGGTATGACAAAAATAAAATTATGTTAAAATAAAAAACTTTACACAGCACATTCCAAGAGGTGTTAAACAGATAAAAAGTTAAATATTGGGTGCCGAATCGATCCCCATAAGCCACTACTCTAACCATGCATTTATCATTACATTGATGAATGCATTTGCATGCAAGAAACTCACATGGTTTGCAGGCAGGCACCCACAGCAGACACCAATTGCAGCCATTGAAGCCATTGAACTGTGTAGGACCCTGCGTTGGAGCTCTTGCTACGGAGTCTACCACGCAACAAATACAGAATGCTTTCGAGAGCTTCCTCTCCCCTTCATGTTCCGGGCAGCCGGGCAAGAGAGGAAAACGTTGCTTTATTTCCCTGGGCGCACTGGCAGCCCCACAACTGAAGAACGCGCACCCGAGCTGGGTGCGCCAATTTATACACAAAGCGTCGCTGCTGCACACGGGCTGCCAGCCAACCGCTGCGCTGATAACACGGTCGCGACACGACACTCCCTCCCTGCACAATTCTAAAAACTCTTCTAGGTCAAACGATCCGGTGGTCGTCGTTCTCTGTTGCTCCTCCGCAAAGGGACCCTTCTTCGTTGCTGGCCGACGGCGCTACCGTGGCGCGTGTAGCTGGCTCGGCAAGGTGTTCCGTCGTAGGTGCAGCAGAAACCACGTCAGGTGCATGAGAAAGTTCGCATTCAGGATGGTTGGTCGATTCAACGCAGGGTGGTCGCAGGTGGTCAGCGCGCACAAACCTCACTTTGTTCCCGACGCACACCAAATACGTTGACGGAGACTTGACACGCGTCACTCTGCCAAGCCACCATTTCACCACATCACCGCGCACAGAACGTACCAACACACTGTCACCCACGGCAAACACTCGGGGCCGACCTCTTCGCTTGTGAGCCACAGTTTTCATTTTCTCCCTGCTTACAACCATTTCATTTCGAGTGTCTGGCCGCAGTAACGACAACCGGGTCCGCAGTTTCCTTCGCAGGAATAATTCCGCAGGGATCCTTCCCGTAAAAGTGTGAGGAGTTGTGCGGTAAGAAAACAAAAAGTTGTCTAATCCGTGTTGAAGAGACCTCGTAGTGCTCTTTTCAGAATCTTCTAGATTCTGTTTGAGTAGTGCTTTCTTGGTAGGTTGTACCGCGCTCTCCGCTGCTCAATTAGACTGTGGATGATAGGGAGGTGTTAGTGTGTGCCTAACACCATTCGATTCAAGAAAGTCTTCGAACTCTTGCGCACGAAACTGCGGTCCATTGTCAGTTACCACTTCCAAAGGAAGTCCATGCGCGGCAAACCAAGATCGCACAACTTCAATCGTCTTCGCGGCAGTTGTTACACCCATAGGTTTAATTTCCAACCATTTGGAGTAGGAATCTATAGCTACCAGAAACACTTTTCTTTTTTCTTCTGCAAAATCAAGATATACTCTTTCCCATGGGTTTTGGCACACTTGCCATGGTGTCAAAGGTACAGGTTGAGCTGCAGGAAGGACATTGTGACGAATTTTGCTCTTCCGCCACAGTTACTTACAGGGCGCTATCCATGCCTGGCCACCATGGCATTGACCTTGCTACCGCTTTCATTTTGGTTATCCCTAAGTGCTGTGTGTGCAGCAAACCTAAGACAACACTGTGCAAGGACTGCGGCACAACTACGCGATTCAGCCACACAATGCACCCGTTATCTACACTGAGTTCCAATCGGCGCAACCAGAATGGCTTTAACTGCTCGGGTGAGGTGAGGTGAGGTGACTGTGAGAGGGAAAGAGGTTCCCAGCCTGCACCACATATGTATCGCAGGGAGAGAAAGGGAACGGGAGGGGGTAGAAATATGGGTTTAGGTAGTGGTACATAGGTGGTTGGGGCAGGAAAAGGAAGGGGCAATGGGGAAGAGAAGATAGATCTGCGACCACCGCCCGGGAACCGGAAAACTATCAGCGGACTTTCTTTTTTTTTTTTTTTTTTGAACATGAACGGAAAATTCTCTTGTTTGAAACGAAAAATCAGAAAACTCTACAAGTATTAAAAGAAAAATAACAAACACTAAACCTTGAGAACACTTCGTTCTAAAAATTGACCTTCACTGTCGACTTGGATCCTTGGTAGACGTCTTGTCTTGTTTGTTCTTGAACTTTACTTGATTCTTCATTCTTTGATCTTGGTTTGTTGCTCTTGTTCTTCATGATTTGTTCGTGATCTGACTTGACCGGGTATATAGATCTGTTACGCCTGATGGTTTGCGATTATGTGTTGTTGGTGTTCTGCTTAGTTTCCTTGCGTTGTTATGGTGTAAGAAGGGAATGACTGGAGATGTGGGCGGAGGAAGCCTCATCAACATGGCGTTTCTGCTCCATCCCCGTATCATATCCCATCTTTTATATTGTCGTGATTGATCGTGTTGGTGTTCTGTTATGTTTGGTCTATTCTTATGCTTGTAGAATGAATTTGTTAATTTTTAAAACCATCTCTTCTAAAATTAATCTTGTTTCCTCTTTTTTAATTAATTCCGGTTTTCTGTTCTCTAAGTGCTCTCCTAGTTTTTTAACGACTCTTTTCCTTTCATTTATTAGGTGTGGGCATTCTGTTAGATAATAATCAAAGTTCTCTATATCCTTGCTACACTTGCATGTAGATGCCTGTGTTATTCCGAATCCTGAAAAATAAAACGGGAATCTACCATGCCCTGGCAGGGCTTGGGAAGAGTAGAAGTTTGTAGGAAAGTGGTCCGGAATAAGATTTACGTTCTTAATCCACCTTTAAGTACAAATTGTTTTGCCATCTTTATTCCACACCTTATTACACTCCTGGTTTAACTTGGTATATAAATGTTTCGAAATGAATGATTTTGTTAATGGAACAAAAGTTGGTTCTCCGTTTCTTGCGGCTTCTTTTGCCAATTCATCTGCAAAATTGTTATTGCCTATTGAGGAGCTGTGTGCTTTTACATAACTGAGTTTTATACTTACTGCTGCATTCTCTCTAAGGACTAGTTTTAATTCGTTAATTATTGCATTTGTGTTAAGTGGGTTTTTTAGTGCTTGGAGTACCGGCCAACTATCGGTAAATAGTTGATGGCTATTGTTTGCTTTGTTTGTTATTATAAATTCTATTGCCTTTTTAATGGCTATTAGTTCAGCTTCGTAGTTGGAACTGTATTCTGGAAGCTTAAATTTTTCCGTTTTTACTATTTGGTTGTTATTGTTAAATATTACAAACACTGCTCCTACTTCTTTTTCCGTCTTTGAACCATCCGTATATATACGGTAGTCTACTATTTCTTCTGTGGGAGTGATTATAATACCGCTTTTATTTGCTGGGTGATCTGTCTAGAGATCGTATTTTTTCATGATTTGATTACTTGTGTATAGCTTGTCGTCACATGAAAATGTTTTGCCCTCTTTTAGTACTCCATATTGTTCAATTTCTTTTTCAGTTGTTAGATACACTGGCGGGATTTTTGTTATAATGTTTAAGGACAGGTTTGATGTTGTTTTAAAAGATTTCGTTATCATTAGTAACGGTAACCTTTGGATCGCCTGTAGTTTCCTTAAAATAGTTACCTTCCGAGTGTACCACACGTACGGTGCTGCGTAGGTAAGGATTCTTTCAGTGCCTCTCTTACACATAACTCGCCCTAATTCTCTTTTTGAACTCTTATCGTCGTTTAGCGTTCTGTTCAGGTTGTATGCTATCTTAGCTATTTTTTCTTTTAGATATTTTAGATGAGGTAAAAATGTTAACTTATCATCTATTATTACACCGAGTAACTTCATTTCGTTGACTGTTCTTATTCTGCTTCAACCTATTTGGAGTATAGGTGGATGGGTTCCATACTGTTTTCCTATTATCATTGCTTGTGATTTGTCATTATTTATTATTATTTCTTTGCTTACAGCCCAGTCATTAGTTATTTTAATACTCTGTTTTTTCTTCTGCATCTTTTCTTGATTTAACCCCCCGCGGTAGCTCAGTGGCTAAGGCGTTGGGCTGCTGAGCACGAGGTCGCGGGTTCGATTTCCGGCCGCGGCGGCCGCTTTTCTAATGGAGGCGAAAAGCAAAAACACCCGTGTGTACGAGATTTCGGCGCACGTTAAAGATCCCCAGGTGGTCAAAATTAATCCAGAGCCCTCCACTACGGCGCGCCTCATTGCCTGCGTTGCGTCGGCGCGTTAAAACCCAACAATCAATCAATCAATTTTCTTCATTTAAACTGAACGACTCTATCATCTGCGAAAGCTTGGATGTGGGTATCATATGGTAGTTCTTTACCTAGTAAGTCATCTATGGTGATATTCCAGTAAAGTGGGCTTCACCAGTTTATATACGGCCGCAAGATTCTTATCAAGACTGACCACCGGTCATTGATTGCGATTGTAAAAAAAAAATATATTGGCGAGATGCCACCAAGGCTACAGCGTTTCTTTGTGCGCTTGCTCAAGTACAACTACGATTTGCAGTTCGTTCCTGGCAAGGACCTGCTCCTGGCTGAGATGCTCTCCCGCGCGCCTGCCCCCGCGTCGGACCCGGCAACAACCGAATACGTCGAAGTCCATGCAGTTCAGGTCGTCTCCGGAATAGTAAGCACACCAACGAAGCGACGTCTTCAAGTTGAAACTATGGCAGATCCTTATCTAAGTTTGGTGATACAGCAGCTTGTCGAATGTCGATCTATTGAAGGGGAATTACGACCGTTTGCTGCTGAGCTATCCGTCATCAAAGGAATATTACTTAAAGGATGCAAAGTTGTCATACCTCTGTCCACGAGAGCTGAAATGCTAAAGAAAATACATGCTGGGCATCTCGGAATGAACTAGTGCAAAGCAAGAGCGCGTGGATTAGTTTTCTGGCCTGGCCTTGACGGCGGCATAGAATCGATGATTCGTTCATGCAGCGCATGCCAGAAATATGCGTACAAGCAGCAGTCCCAGCCACTTGTTCTTCGGCCAACACCCAGTATGCCGTGGTACAGAGTAGGCATCGATATCTTTTCGTTTGCTGCTGACGCATACTCGGTAGTCTACGACACGCACTGAAACTTTCCTGAGGTGGAAAAGCTAGCTACCATGACAGCACGTGAGGTAGTAGAGAAAACGTCCGCTATCTTCGCGCGTTATGGGATCCCTGGAAAAGTATGCACAGACAATGGTCCTCAATTTGTGTTGAAAGAATTTTCCGACTTTGGAAAACGATATGACTTTGAGCACATCACTTCAAGCCCACGATTCCCTCGGTCCAATGGATTAGCGGGAAAGGGGGTGCGGGTAGTCAAGCGCATCATGAAAAAGACTACTGAGTCGCGTGATGATTTTTGGCTAGGTGTGTTGTCGTATCGGGTATCTGGATTAGAAGATGGCCACTCACCCGCATAACTATTACAGGGACGTCAACTACGCACCAACGTCCGGAATGCAGAGCTGAGCTCGGAAGCGCAGCGGCAAAGCACAAGCAGCAGGACAAAGGCAAGCCACTGCTGCAGCAAGGAGACACGGTGCGCATACGGGACCACGATTGGTCACGCAAGGCGAAAGTACTCCGGGAAGTTGCTCCTCGATCCCACATCGTCGAAACTGAGGATGGACGGCTGCTGAGGCGGAACAGACAGCACCGGCTTCGAACCCAGGAAGACTTCCGCGCCATGCCTGACGACGGGAAGAGCCACGACGCCGAAGGTGACAACGCACAAGTCGTGAGCCAGGACACTCAAGTACAAGGTCCTAATCAGCACTGTCCCGCCGCTCGGAGCCTGCAAGCCAAGGAGCCTGGAGTGCCTGAGTTGCAAATTGAAACGCAGGAGACGGCTGGAACGCCTGGAACCACAACGGAAGTGCAACAGTCAACCGAGCACCGCAGGTCAACCCGTCACCGCAGTGAACCAAAAAGGTTGCGCTATGACGAAAGTTTCCGTCTGATCTCTTGACTTTACTTGTGATTTTTTGTTGTTGTTTACTGCTTTATTTTGGCAAAGAAAGAGATGTATCGTACTTGGCTGTCACGGCGAGCAAGCCGATAACGAGCCCCACTGTCACACCCTCTCCCTTCCCTGGCTACACATGCGGCTGCGCATGCGGCAAGCCCAATAAAGCTGCGGGCGGTCTGCTTTGGCTCAGTCACTTCATGTGTAGTCTTACTGCCACCCCCACATGATTCAATGACCACTCAAAACTGCAGTAAAATTGGCATTTAAAAAGTTCTGCGACCATCTGATGCAGATCCGTTCTTGGTGTTCAAGCACGCATGATTTGAACCACTTCGCCCAGATTAATCTTGCTTGTTCAAATTAACGTGTGTGCATCGTACTCCGCATGAAGGCATAAACTTTTGCCTGTTGACCTGTTCCGGCGCTGTTTCGCGTTCTATCGGGAAATCGGCTATCTTCCCTGGTGCCAAAAAAATTTCTTGGTGTATTTATTTCAGTGGGGGCTGGTTATCTCATGAACACATCAAGTATGTTCAAATAACGAAAATGTTACTGCTATGCGAGCGAAAGCACGCCGTCACACATACTTCGACACCATAGTATGGCGGAGCTTGCCGTTGCGCAACTCCGTCGTCTGCTTCGGCGAAGCTTGGCGTCAATGGCGCCAGTTCATCGTCTGCTACGCGAGCGCCGCCGTGGCTATATCCCATGCTTGTATATATACGGCTGTCAAGCCTTGCCGGAATTCTTGCTTCCCTGCTCTACGGACCTGGAAAACAATGCTTTCGTCCGCGAAAGCCCCTGCGTCGACGTCTCGCAACAAATCCGAGCACTGGCCTGCTTACAAGATGGAGACGCTAATAATCACGGTGTAGGCGTTGCCTTTCTTGTATGACATGAATGACAAAGACTACAAGAACACGAACAAGCGTAACGCGGCGTGGGAAGAACTGAGCCAACTTCTTGGCTATGCAGGTGAGTAACGCGCTCCATTGAGCGTCCGCACTACAGCCGCAGTGATACGATGCTCCAGCCATGTCGAGGCACGCTCTTTTGGAGCACGTGCTGCGATACTGATATAGTAGTGTTTAGCCGTTGTTTAGCTCTTGATATGCAACAGACGTGTGGTGAAAGCACAACTGCAAGCATAATATTAACGGCACGCTCACGTGTTCTGGTAATAGGCCTTTGTGCTCAATACGTTTTTCGTTTTTTTTTTTGCACTTCATATATGGCATCCCTGCGTGGTTAAATAAGAAACTACAACCATGGTGGTCGCAACGCCCATAAAGATAAACAATTTTTGTAAGCATCAACATTCCCTAGCTGCGGCGTGTTAGTGCCGCGAGTGCGCGACTGCCATTTCGTGTGCGCGTGCATGCGCGTAATGTGCAGTTCTTGCGATACATATAGGCAGCAGAATGCGCGATTATACAACTCAACAACCGATCAGTCAATTTCCGAAATCCAGAGCAAGCTTTTGCTTAGGCCTATGTAATTAGGCTTACTGAGATCACCGAGTGGTTCTGAGGCAGGACAGGGTGCAAAAAAAAAAAAAAAACTTGCATCGCAGCATTTTCCAGTGAAGTGAACTCCATTCTTTGATATTGTTACGTGATATTTCCACGTAACAATATCTTCCCTTTCACAGCTCACTTACAACATTTCTTGCCTGCTTTTGTCATTGCAAGCTGATGACTGCAAGATAATTCTGAGAAGAAATCAAAACCAGCGGTGCTCCAGCTTCACAGAAGGAGGACCCGTGGGCATACGTCACCATTATGGGATTTCTGAAGCCCCACATCACCGCTAACCCGTGAGCACACCCTAGGATGAAGTTTATTGTGCATTATTTATAGCTACCCACACGTGTCGCATATCCTAGAGCACCTCCAATTGCGACGTTAGCTAAGTTCAACACAAGGCAATTCCTCATAATTTCAGTTACCTTAGCCCTCGTGTACTCGTAGTATTGGGTGCAGAAAACAGTACTTCAGCCTCAGGCAGTCCCATAATAGGCGCAGCTTTAATTATTCATTCATTGCAAGCAGAGGCTTCGGAAGTGCTTTCAAGTTGGGGGCAAACCAATTGAAGATGATGGTTATTTTTTATTTTGTCGCTATAGAGGCATGTTTGTTTCTTTAGCGCCCTAACTAGATAGGTTTTGCGAAGAGGTCAGCCCTGGCTTTTCCCATTAATATTGACAGTGCCATTTGAAACATCCTGCATAAAATAATCATTACACTTATCGTTCTCGTAAGTTGTGGAGGAGCAATCATTACACCGGTTGCGTGGCACTCAAACTGCACTTGCAATTAGTGCTTCCATATACGATGCAGTCGAAATTGTGAGTATAATTACAAGAAAGAAAATATCTACTTGTCCTTACAAGAGCAGCAAAACTCTAGTGGTAGTAATGTGACAGTAACAAATTTCACGAAGAAAAAAAGGCAAATTGGGAATTCAGCAGATTAAACTTGCCAGACGGGTTGTATTTTCTGGCTAAATTACTCAGTTGTATTAAGCCTCATACTTTGGACCACTCCAGTAAGTCCTTTATTTATTTCTTTTATTTTTGAGCCATGTTTAAAGGGGCCATGAAGACAAAACTTAAGTTTGGTTCATTCAAGATTGCCTCGTTAGAATCATACTGACACTACTAAATGCACACCTCGCTCAAATAAGCTATATAATTAGGAAAAAATGGAATGGCCATGCGACCCACTCGCTCATTTCCCGCAACAGAACCTCTGATATCATACCAGCCGGCCCAAGCGCTGGCGGAGGAGCAGTAAGCCATTCCGGCAACACTGTGCACCGCCATCATAAAGGAAGCGAAAACAGCGAAAAGACAGCAAACGGAGAGAAGCTAACGTCCGCCGCGGCGTAATAATGGCATGCGCTTCTCGTAAAGTTGTTTTTCCCATAACTGGGAAGAAAACATTCTTGCTGCTCTTCCTTTCGTCGAAGAGCAGTATATTCTGGGCTTTTATTCGACGAGGTAGTCGACTGACAGACCCTACGAGATTATACAATTTCAGCGTGGAATACCGCTGTCTGGGATTACGAACCGCAGCAAACGAATGCAGGATTCGCTTCGAATAGCCTTACTGCTGCCTACTCGTTTAGTCGTCGAGTTCTAGTTGTGCTGATTCGATGCGCCCTTGCCCCGTCGTATACTGCGGATGGCCGCTATGAAAGACTATGGGAGGCCCGTTCTCTGCTGAACGCTCATGTTGCGACTGAATTTCTAAACCATTTCCGGAAAGGACGAAAGCATACATAAAGGCACTGCTCTTGCCTCCACGAAATTTTCCGAACTTTCGTTGCCTTGCAGACAATAAAATGTTGTCCCTAATCTCTCTTGATTGCTGCGATTCACCCTTTTTCGTCTGTATGTCAGTTGGAAGGACACATGCAAATACGTTACGCAAGTTGTAAACATGTGATGCATCTTCCACTGGTATCACATAAGTAGTACAATTCGTGCATAGCGTCAGGGGGTTCGTACTTGCATCGAGATTTATGGAAAAGCAGGATTCTAGTTCAGTTCGCGTACGGCGTGGTCGCTGCACGGTATGCGCCGTTAACACCACGAGAGAACGAAATTCACATAATGTAAAGACAAAAAATAAAGTCCTAGGCGGCATTCCCGATCTACTGCCGTTGAAGTGTCAAAACAAGCAGAGCGAAACACGCCTGGAGGCTCGAATTTTTGGCTGCACCGACACAACTGTCCTGCCTGAATGTTCGCATTAGAACTTCGGCAGTCAATATCCGCACGTGAAACTGTAGCACAATACAGTTCTAAAAAAAGGAAGACGAGCGCGTTTGCGGTTCACAGATGTCCAAACATCCATCAGCGCGGGCAGAGCGAAGCACGAATGCAGGCTCAAATTCGCCTGTGCCGAAACAAATGTTCGGCGTGAATACCGGCGGCAGTCGTGACCGGCACGTGAAACGTAGCTCTCAAGATAGTGTACAAAAAAGACGCATTGCGCTGAAGATTCGCAAATTAAAACGGGGGACGCTAAAGGTGCGCGTCGTATGCGTACCTTTCGCCCAGCCTCACTGCACGTAAACAAACCGCTTGCTAGGAGCTACGCAGAAGTGCGCGGGCATTGTGCCTTATAATGCTAAAAGAGCACTAGCAGCGTATACAAAACAACCAAAAATATCTCTATGAGGCTGCATACTGGTGAAGCGATGGGCCAGAACGCGTAACCGCAACGGCGTTCCTGCGCGACGCTCCCTTTATCGTCTCAACCACCAGTGTTGCTACCGCTGAATGTTCAGTGTGGCCCGCCTTTTTGCAAAGCAAAAGCAATCATTAGGCTGAGCTTATGAGCTTGCAGGACGGGCTATCTGTGTTTATAAATTTAGGGCACATTCTTTTTAAAGCAATAAGAATGGTCTGACAAACACTGGAAGTTACGAAAGCACGTGTAAACATAGAAGTACTGATGCGTACTGCTGTTGGTACTGTGTTCACTATGCTTGGTTTAGCTGCACAGCACTGCGGGCTTTGGGGTTGTCTCATACGACACTGGCCGATTGACGCAAGCAACGGTGTCTTACATGATCATATTTTTCGAGTACGCACTATGTTTCACGAAGCGATTATTTTCTCCCAGAACAAAAACAAGCCAGGTTTAAATACGGTCAAAAACAAACCAAAAGCAGAAAATGGCTTGCCACGGTATGGTGGCGCCATCTAGGTTCAGCAACCCAAACGCGCGAACGCCGCCGCTCTAGCCCGGCCGTGCGCCGGGCTGCAGAGCCAGGCAGAGGGGTCGGTTCATGTGATGTTATTGCAGACCACAAAAACAGATGATTTAGCGGGAAAATCAAAATTTTAACTGAAATTGAATAATTTCTCAAGTGAATAAAGTATCGTTTGCATCCAGACAAGCACTGGGGGCACTATAAAACACGAAATCTTTCGAATAAAACAAACTTGTATTTTGTCTTCATGGCTCCCTTGAACGTACCAAGACCAGGGGTCGGCTGAATGTGCACCTTCTGGAGCCCTGATTACAACAGTGAACACATTCACAAAGCTGCTGTTCCTTTCTGAAAAAGTGTGCTTGATTCTCTGTTGCTCTCTGATTTCAAGGAGAAAAAGCTTACGACGAGGTGCGAGCTCCTGGGCAAACTGAGGGTGCTGTTGTATTGGAGACGGTACGAAGCGTGGCTGAAGGTATGTATACAAACGCATCTGCCACGTTCTGACCAACCTTTTATGTGATGCAACTAAAACAGCCCCCCCCCCGCCCCCCCCCCTTCCCCCTCACCACCACCACCATCTCTTTATCTGCTATCACACAGGCGTCATTCTTGATGCTGCGTATTCACAAGGAGAGTCTCAGCAACTGGAGGGCGCCCAGTTCATGGGCCACTGGGACCCAGTTGACGACGAGTCAGACCTGCTATCTAGGACGTTCACTGAGGAGCAGTCCTGACTGTGACGTGGTGAACAGTGCTGGTGAACCTGGGACTCGAGACGTCATTGACGATGACGACAACCTGCAGTCCCAAGTTCTACAAAGTGTATGTAGTAACTTCTAATCATATGAACAATTGGTTGTGATAAGGCAAAAGAGATTGAATGAAGTTCGGCATAGAGGCCACATTCTGGATGTTAGAATCGTGCTTTATGTCACCATGCTCACCCTACATCACAAATGCATTTCAACCACCAAATTTCGCTAATTCGCTGCCCAAGAGGATAGCGTCGGCGCCACCATAACTGAAAGTGAGGACTTTGCAGTTGCTGCCTAAGTAAAGCCTCGTGCTGTTAAGAAATTTACTTTGGCTGTCGCCTGGAATGATGCCTTTGAGGTCAGCCGTGGGCACATTAGCACGAAATGGGGCCACCTACTACCCACAACAAGGTGGCTTCGCCGCACGACACACCAGTCTTCCGAGAAGCCCACTTTTAACGCTGGCTTTTTGAAACGCCCCGGAACAAATTATTTGACGATATTGCTCGCATTTACATAATAGCTAAAAATGGACGACTTTAGGTGCAAGTACAAATTGTCTGACACTGTGACTACGACCCAATCTTCTATGTTCATCTTGGGATACCAATGACGTTTAATTGCTAGCCCAAAATAACTCCCTGCCACACTCATGGTTGCGAGGTGCTATTTTAAAGCGATTGCTCAATTAATTGTACAAACACGCGCAATTGTGCTGTGAGCGATGTAAGTCGCTTTCCGCATGGAGCACATAAATGAAGAGATATACCTTGTATTTCAACTCACATTTTTCGCAGCACTGAACCATTTTAATACTATTGCCAAGTCACCCTGTCAGGGTCGATGACACAGGGTGCCTCAACGCTACTGTTCAAATTCTGAAGCTGTTTGTAATCAATGTCTATATTTATTGGCGCTGCACAGGCAGTCAAGTGGTGTTTCTTTTTATTATTATTTTTACACGAGAAAAAAGGAAACGTTGACGGCAGATATTGTTTGCTTCTTTTTTTTTGCACATACCCACGTGGGGATTAGCCAAGAAAAAGGAGTTTTCAAAGCTAATATGCCCACCCGTACTACAAAATGGTGTGCTTTAAATTCTACAATTTAGTTGCAGGAACAAAATGGTATTCTGCATTATGAAGCAGTTGATGTGAATGTGTGGTTTTGTGTTGGACGGCCTTCCTTGATCCTTTTTGCACAGATTCTGGTACAACATTCTGCAAAGCTGGCAGAGAGGGTCTTCCTCTTTAAAGTGCCCCTTCGCCTGACAGAAGTAAACAGTGAGAAGAGGAGGAGGCTGGGCTTAAACAAAGCTGTCGCCCAGCTGCTGGTGACAACAGCAGAAGTGGTGTGCGTGGGCCTGGAGGTGAGGATATATTCTTCTGCGCTTTGGCAAAATCTTCCAATGTGCAGGCCAACGCATGGGTCAACAGGACCCATACAACAGCCACACCAACATGTACCGAAGACAATACTACTGTATCGAAGTTTCAATGCACATTGCTGGTCCCCAGGTGGTCTAAATTAATCTGTAGCCCTCTGCTACGGCACGCTCATAGACGATGTGTAGACTTGGCATGAAAAAAAAAAGCCCCGCAGCATACCTGTGCCTGGCACATCCCTTCATAAATCGATGCTTCACAACTGAGCAGTCCCCCACAAGCCTTGTTTTGTGTCCTTGCATCAGGAACGGATGTGGTGGCTTGAAATAGCAGATTTTGACTCCGACAGCTCAGCACTGCGTTACGTGACACAAACAGGTTTTGCTATGAAAAACCACTGTTTTTCGACAACAGTGCTTTTGCCATAATTTTGTAGCCGTGCCCATCTCCAGACATAGATGATAGGCTGTGCTTACACTAATGCTACCATAGAATGCGTTGCCCACATCTCTGCTTCATAGAAATTCATTAAAACATTTTGAGGAGAGGCTCAAGGAGTTTGTTTGCTATTGCCAGCTCGCCCTGTTCTGTCTTTTCTGTTTGTATGTAAACTTTGGCTGAAATACTTTGTTTAGGCAGCACTGTTGACGTTTACTCTGTATACTTTGTAACACCTAAAGTCAGAAGTGTTGCTGTTTGTACTGTTGTATAAATTACGTGTGCTAATACTTGACGCCTCTAAAAGCCAACAGTATTCTGAAATAAACAAGTTATGTGAATGCTTAAAGGGACCCTGCAACACTTGCCATCGACTACTAGTAATGTGTTTTGGGATAAAGTTTATTGTCCCAGAAATCTCCTCCCGCAAGAATTATGAAAATCCATTCACAATTAACGAAACTACGCGCGATGAGAAATCGCGCACAATCGTTCCCTCTCAACTCGACCGCGGAACGCGACGAAAGCTGCGCGCTCTCTCCCGGAGAGGGGGGCGGCTCACGGCGTTCTCTTCGGCGGCCGTCGATATATCACATGCCGGGTAGTTTTCTCCTTTTCTCCGCAACGCGGAGGGGCCTATTTCCGGTCTGGTGCCACAAAAAAGCAGGCATCGGTGCCTGCTCGCAAGTGCGCGCTCGGGCTGGTAGGGCGTTTTTGAAGCAATAAACGTTTGTAGTCGAGTGGTCCCGTTGAAAAGGAAGTATTGAGCTCATCACTCAAACTCCGCGCGCACTCCAAACACAAAAGAAACGGCAAAACTGTTCCTACAGGTTCAGGCATAGAAGAGGTTTGTACACAGCGATGACGACGACGGAAACGGGAGAATCTAGCAGCGAAGTTGACCAGTGACAGCCGATCGGGCAGCCATGGCCTATGTGACGTCCCTTAGGCCATGCATAATGAGGACAACTGAAGAGAGAGCGGTTGGTTTTTTCGCGTCTTTCACATCGATTTGCGCGCTCGCCGCTTCACGTGCACGTGTAATATTTGGCTCAGGTATTCCTGGCAGTGTAATCTAAACGTCGCGCAGGTTTACTTGCACTGCTCAAAGAGTGTTGCAGGGTCCCTTTAAGCTATCATGACCACTGCTGCTGAAATTGTTTCCATAGTCCGTGTGATTTCGTTTGTTTCCAACGATTCAGGAGCGGTTCCAAAGGGGGGATCGGGCGGTCTTCTACGAGGCCGACGTGTACCACATGTCCCGGGGCTACGGGATCAAGACGCTTGCAAGGGCACTCTTCCTTGCTGTGAGTGTGGTCTTCACACCACGCTGGAAGCCCCGGCAGTCAGATTGGCGGGGGCAGGTCTGGTGCCTGTGGAGGTGCTTCCGGCGCAGGGCCAAGGGCCGCTGTGAACAGTTTTTTGTAAGTTTGGCTGGCATGCTCAGTATAGCCCACCCATTCTGCCCCCTTTCCCTTCACTTGGGACACAAGCACTCTTATGGCTTGAGAAAGTATAACCAAGTGTACAAGAGATATAGAACGTGCATACGTGAATGGGTAACAAGCAATGTTAGGGACACGACAAATTTAACCCCTTTCTGTCATTTACTGCTTAGCCTCACAATAGTTTCAACGTTTGTTTCCAACCACGCTAGAAAACAGTGGTTGGTTAAAGCATCGGAATCTTCTCCTCATACAAATACACCAATTACTAACACCGCAGGCATTTTACCTTATTAAACAGAAGGCTTTCATCAACCAATAACTGACATTTGCTTGCTATTTCCCCTTCCCATTGCAGGAGGCTTGCCGTATGCAGCACTAGTCAGCAGGGATGACGCGGAACATAATAAAGCGTACTGCCGCCGGGGCCTCTCGGTTCCACCTACTTAAAGGAGAGAGGGAGATGTCCTTTCAGGGCCCCCTTCATTGTGCGTTAGGCACCCTCAGTGGGCGTACCGTTGACAACAATATAGCCTCCACAGTGCTGCACGTAGCTTGTGGTATGAACTACAGTACACTGTACTCGAGGTACTCCGAGGAGCAGGTGGTCCAGTGATGCTTCCCGGGCGATGAAAGATGGCGCAAGCTGGGCAAGATGTCATCCCGGATCACGAGAATTCCCCGGCGGCGGTTCGGGTGGCCATCCTCCCGCGGCAACCCGTTGTGGCGGCCTTTTCGCATCCTCCCTGCACCGAGGAACAATGTGCTCTCTCGCTTCGACGGCTTCCTCCAGCGCCATCACAAGGTGCAGGTGGCCCACGGCAGAACGGCAAAAGGCGACCGGCGGCCACGACGCCCTACTAGGCCGAGCCCCGGCAGGCGTCGAGGGCCCAGCATGACGGCCTGCCGCCGCCGAAGCAACAACGCACTGTGGCGACCTGGGTTTCCCAGGAGAACGAGCCACTCCGCGGCGGCGTGGAGCGCGAGGAGGGCCTGCCGCTGGAATGGGTGCTACTTATGTTCCTGATCTCAGACAGTCGGCTGGGTCAGGACGACCGAAGAGCTGAACTATTGGAGGACCCAATAAAGGCGGGTTTGGCCATTCCACTGTGTCTTGTGTGTTCCTTGCTGTTTGCTGCTGCTGCGCCAGTTGGCGGTCCGTGGCGGAGTTCAGTGGAGCTAGCCTTGTGGCCGTCTCAAGTGTGACCTGGGTTGAACCCTGGTCCCTACAATGTCCTGAAATGACACTGGATATTGCGACCATTTGTGGACGATATCGTATACAGACTTTCGTGGTTTGCAGGGAACTTAAAGCCAGAAATCACGACAGGCTTGCTGGGATTTGTCTTTTAAACATATTAGGCCACTGCGACTTTGACCAGTCACACGTGCACACTGCGTAGTGCTCCTTTTTAGTTTTTTCAGCACAAAAATAGCTCAGCGCATTCTCAAAACCATTATGTAGTGCCGCTATGTTTCTTTCCTTTTACGCATTACAATAAGCATGCTTGGAGTACACAGATTTAGTACACGTACCAGCACAAAAAAAAATTGAGTATTTGCGTGGATTTATCAGAGAGCAACTTTTGTCTCACTCTCCACGCCTTCCCTTTCTCTGCTATGCAACTGTAGCGAGCCCCCCTGATGCCACCCTGGACCCGTATCCTGCTTTAAATGCGAGTTTCGCGTGGGCAAACCGAATAGCTTTTATTTATATCTTTTCTACGAAGAATACATTCTTTGTTATGCATGGGTCCCAAACACCGCAAGAATATTCCAGGCCTAATTAGCGTTGCATAGTGGTATGTTTGTGTTTATTGGCGCAAGGGTATCTACGACCAGAGAGCGCTAAGACTCTATTAGGTGGTCTTTCAATGCCAGGTTTGGGCATAAAATATGTATGAGATGAGCTTAATATTGCCTAAAAAAGTATATGTATAGGGCCTGTAGAGCAAAACATGAAGATGCTCATAATGAGGGGTAAAAGAGGATTGTGATTGAGACTAGACGTCGTCTGGAGCCTGATGCGCTAGCGGGGCTCCCTGGACACACAAAAGAGTCATCAGGACCATCTCAAGGCATACCCTGTACGATACGAGTTTCAAGAAGTTGATATCCGCAAGGTAGGTTAGAACACATTTGTAAGTGAACATTGGTTCATCTCCTAGGAAAAGTGAAGGGTGTATTGGATTTCTGTGCGAGTAGAGTAGAATTGTCGTTTTCTCGCAGCATTGCAGGATGTGCACTCAGTTAATACGTGAAGCATGGAAAGCCATTCCCCGAACTTGTCACAAACCAGTGGGAGTGTGCAATTCAAAAGATATGCGTGCATGGTGCGAGTATGGCCTATTCGAAATCTGCAAATGGGCACTCCTGTGAACCTATCGTGTTTATCAGTGACATATTTACCTATGCATGGTTTTATTGTGTGTAGTTCATTATGTAACTCTTTGTACCATTCCTGCTGCTATCGTTCTTTCTCGGAGTCTTGGCTATGTCTCAAGTTAAAGCGGCCAATACCTTCTGCTTTCGGGGTTGAACCGGCAACTGGCAGCGCGAGAGAAAAACAGCTTGGCCGGTCAAAACCCGTGAGGTGGTGACCCTGAGTGCAAGAAAAACTCGGCACTCAGTCACGGATTCGTGCCAACGTCTAAACAGTGTGCGGTGGCGTTCCTTCATCCATCCCTCCACCAAAGGTCGTCATGCAATCGTCCTGCTTGTTTCAGCCTCTGTACTATAGTGAACTAGAATAATTCTAGTTCACTGTATCTGTACGCTCATCAGTGAGGGCTGTTACGAATCGGCCAGCAACACGTGTTTTCCCGCATCAGCGACCACGTGGGAATCGACCATGTGCGCCCGCGTGTTGGTGAATCATACTTTCGTGTCTCGACATGCCGGGTCAATCACCTCGCTTTGCAACTTGCTTCCGGCAGCTGCCAGCGCCACACCCTTCAGGCACCTGCTTGACCTTCCCGGCTTAGCCGTTTCGCTATCAGCGCGATCAGAGTTGATAGCGCGACCCCGGCACCTTTCAAGGACACTCTCCCCCCTCTCTCGGACGCCACAAGGGGCGAAGATGACTCGCGATCTTGGAAAGACTGTGCGTGTGTGTGTGTCTATGATTTCGTGGCGTGTTACTCTTGGGGGCGTTTTTTGGGTATAAAAGAAGCAGCACAAACGCTGATATTCATTCCTGTCTGAGCAGCGAATCCATGCGGTCGCTCTGCTCCTGTCCTGTATTGTAACCTCGCCCGTCGGGGCATTGTATGTTTTTTTGGCTTCGGCTCACCTCTCGCTATGAAGTAAACAGTTACGTTCGCATATCAGCTCTGGACGTCTTCCCGGCTGCAGTCGTCCTTCACGGTCGCAACAACTGGTGGCAGCGGTGGGATGACAACTTCACCTGGAACCAGCGGTGCGAGACCCAACACCACGGACGTCAAGGCGGCTTCGGACTTCGCAGAATTCACGGCGGTCAAGGGTGAGTGCGGGACTTTTCTTCACTGAGTTTTACCAGGCTTCTGAGGATAGCTGGTAGGGCGTCTGTTTTTGTCGCGTGGGTTATTCGCGCAAAACAATTTTGGGAGCAGTGGGAAAGCAGTACTCTAGACCGGCCATGAATTTGAAGGCGTTGAAAAAACCGCAGTTGTTGGATCTTGCAAAAGAATTACGCTTGGAGGTTACGGACGCGCTGAGAAAGCCAGAGCTGATAGAGGCTATACTCGCTGTCGGGGCTGACGATGAGGAGCTGTCGGGATGCATTGAGCTGATCAATGGCAGGGAGACCGCGAAACGTCAGGCCGCCGAGGCAGAGGCTAAACGTCAGGCCGCCGAGGCAGAAGCCGAGCGCCAGCGTGAGGAGTTCGAGAGGCAGAAACGAGAGCAGGAGCGCGAGGAAAGAAAACGTCAGCACGAGGAAAAGATGCGATGGTATGACCTCGAGCTCGAGCGCCTCGACCGGGAACTAGAGGAGCTCGCGCGAGAGAGACTCCAACGGGAGAACAAGAAAACAGAGCAGGAGATTCAACGCGAGCAGGAAGAAGTGAAGCCTGAATTGCTCGAAAAAGACCTTGTTTGCGAGGAAAGCACCATGCCAGCGCTGACAGTGGCAGACGCTCGGGAGCGCGAGTCGGAAGCGACAGTTGCGGCCCAGCAGCGGGGCGAGGTGGCTAAGAGAGACAGCGGAGGTAGCGCATTTCCGGAGGCTCAGGACAGAGGGCAATGTAAGTCCACTGAGAGCGGAAATGTGTCTGTGTTGGTTTCGGACATCTCGGCGGAATGTTCAGATGGTCCAAATTCGCGGGAGGCCTTAGGAACGGCTACCGGTCTGAACATTTCGCGAGATAGCGAGGTTTCGCTGGAATGCGGAAACCATGAGGCTACCGAAAGGCGACACAAGTCCGCTGAAACGGAGGTTCCTTCGGACGGTAGTGCTGAATCGAGCGACGTGGTGGGAAAGCCTGCAGTCGAGGCAGCAAACGGTTTGCAGGGTTCAGTTGGGAGTCATGACGATCTCGCCACTGAGCAAGCTGATTCCGTCCTGCCACCAGCTCAGGTAGCTGACTTCGAGCAACGGCCAGCCGAGCTCATGCAGATTCAGGTTTCTGGGGCGGCTGAGCCGTCTTTTGAGACAGGGCAGCCTGGCTGTAGTGTAGTTCTGGCAGGAAGGAAGGAGAACGGAAACACGCTCCGGTCTTCGCGTGCCGAGGTTGTCGCTGAAAGCGCGAGGGACGACGAGGTAGTGACTGTTGGGAACTGCAAGGTGTCTAATGGGCTCGTCGTGCCCGTTTCACTCCCAGCTGATGCTCCCGTCGTTAGGACAACATCAGCTGAACTAGTTGAGGTTCCGGTGTCGCCTGTGGCTGAGCCGAAGTCGGGAACCGACCGGCCTAGAGGAGAGAACGCAAATGCGTTCCGGCGTTTGCTTGCCGAACAAGTTCGTAAAAAGGCGAGCAACGAGGAGGTAGCAAAAACTTCAGCGCGTAATTGTGGCGCGGGTTTCAGTGCGAGCAAAGCCGTAAGCTCGCATCGCGTCGAGGGAACGCCGCCTAGAAGCAGTGCGCGCACAACGTATGAACGGGGGAAAATCCCGCTCGCTCGACCTTTGTCGAACAAGACGACCGGTGTCATGTCACGCGGTCACAGCAGCGTTGAGAGA
This sequence comes from Haemaphysalis longicornis, assembly GCF_048455015.1. Classification (NCBI taxonomy): domain Eukaryota; kingdom Metazoa; phylum Arthropoda; class Arachnida; order Ixodida; family Ixodidae; genus Haemaphysalis; species Haemaphysalis longicornis. The sequence continues at coordinate 138,568,080 of NW_027526460.1, forward strand.
ACGGCTGCAACTAAAGTGCGGTACCGAAAGGGAAAGGCTCAAGGCATTGACGAGAGCTCAAATCGCAGCTCTCGGCGCGAGAAGTGGCCTGTAGACGCCTGACTTTCTCAAATTTCTTTGTTTTTCCTGAAGCAGGTTTCGCCTTTATGATTACGTTTTTTTTGTGTGTGTGGGACATTTCCAATCTCGCGAAATGTCACCTTTCAGGTTTGTGCACTTGTCTAAAGTACTGCTGGGCAAAAAAATAACTAGTGTAGATAGTTACGAGCGTATTTTTTTGCAACTAAAAGCCTGGTAGATCTTCAGTGTGGATTTGTCTTCGCACTTGCCGGCGATGCGGTTGTGTCTTCCTGTGTTGTTCTGTTGCTTGCCTGTCCAAGCCAGAGACGTTCTTGGGGAGCCACTGCTCGTCCAGTGATCGGCCCTGTGAAGCTCCAGCACGGTGTCGTACAGCCCCGGCCTGGAGTCGAGCGTCTGCTGAGCACTTCACTGCGAAAGCATCCCTCCGGACAACGGTTGCAGACCCTTATCCATCGGGATCTCGGACCCCCGGCGGAGAAGCTGTTACGAATCGGCCAGCAACACGTGTTTTCCCGCATCAGCGACCACGTGGGAATCGACCATGTGCGCCCGCGTGTTGGTGAATCATACTTTCGTGTCTCGACATGCCGGGTCAATCACCTCGCTTTGCAACTTGCTTCCGGCAGCTGCCAGCGCCACACCCTTCAGGCACCTGCTTGACCTTCCCGGCTTAGCCGTTTCGCTATCAGCGCGATCAGAGTTGATAGCACGACCCCGGCACCTTTCAAGGACACTCTCCCCCCTCTCTCGGACGCCACAAGGGGCGAAGATGACTCGCGATCTTGGAAAGACTGTGCGTGTGTGTGTGTCTATGATTTCGTGGCGTGTTACTCTTGGGGGCGTTTTTTGGGTATAAAAGAAGCAGCACAAACGCTGATATTCATTCCTGTCTGAGCAGCGAATCCATGCGGTCGCTCTGCTCCTGTCCTGTATTGTAACCTCGCCCGTCGGGGCATTGTATGTTTTTTTGGCTTCGGCTCACCTCTCGCTATGAAGTAAACAGTTACGTTACCCTACTGCTCTGGACTTCTTCACGGCTGCAACACCGGCTGCCCGCTCGCTTCCTACACGCTACCCATCGTATGTTGGAGGCCACGGAGAAAAGATCGGGTGCCCCCGCCCGGTCGCAACAGGGCCCGACATATTGTGCCACTAAAGAAGAGCACGCCTATGGCAGCGGTTTCAAAGCATTCAGAGCAGCAAACATCTTTCTGTATGAGCTACCTGAAGGGGGTAGGCCTACCATTGCGGTAGGTTGTTAATGACCACTTTCAGCTAGTGGCATGGATGACTTCTATTCAGATGCAATTATCAGCCCCTTTTCCGCACGCTGAACTACGTTCTCACCAAGAGTTCCATTCTGGCGAGTGTTGACAACTGTGACTGTGGTAACCTGCATCAGTTACCGATTGCTGCCAAGTGCAGTGTCACCGCACGCCGATTTGAGCAGGTGAAGTTACGTAGCTAATTTCTGCTTTATGTGACGAACCCTTGGCTATATCACCTTGTTTTCCTTCATACAAGAGATGGCATGCTGATGCCCATTTGCCGTGTGCTGTTTCCCGAGCGGTTTTGTTGGTGCAATGAATAAATCCCATTAGAGCCCATTCCTAGTGATGCAGCCTGCTCATATTCAACCAGGGTATTCTGGTGAGTAAAGCAAGTCAACAGTATAAACACATACTCCAAAAACTGATGCCAGTAACATACAGTCGAAACCCGCAAGTACGAAATCCCCGCGGCAACGAAATATTTCCGGATCCCCGGCGAACGTCCATAGAAGCCCATGTATTTCATATCTCGCGGCAACGAAATGTTTTTCAACAGCGATACCGCATTAACGAATTTTCTACTGCGGTGCGGGCCTTATTTTATCCGCCCGTCAAAGGTTAACTGTCAAAAATATGCTAGTACGCGTGTTGTGCGCACTCAAAATTCGTAAACGTCTGCTTTTGGCGTGCTAGCGTGGGTACCGCCATTTTTGTTTACATAAATCGGCGATGGGGTCTGTGTCAGGCAACATGCCTGGCCACACTGCAGCAGGCGATGGCAAACAATCATGCTGATACGGTCAGCGGTGCCACCAGACGGCGCCATCGGACGAGCTCAACAGGCCAAAGCAACACCAACAGTTCGAATCAATCAAAACGACGAAGAGAAGACTGGGACTGGTGGCGAAATCGAGACGAAGTTACAATTGTGCCTGAGAAAAGCTTGACGCCGGGAGCGGATTCTCCGTTATCGCGGAGAAAGAAAAGAACGGCAACAATATCATCATCATGTTAAGCAGCCTTGGAGCGACACCCTTAGGGGGCGACACAATCCTATCCTGCGTTGCTTCCGTCATTCCGTCACTTCCGTAGCATCGCACACGCGAGTTCGTGAGTTCGTTGTGTGTGTGGCGACCGGCCCATCGGATCTTGCTAAGATGCCTCCACCAGCCAAAAAGCGGAAGTTTCTGACGCTTCACGATAAAGCTGCCATCATTGCGGAAGTTGATAAGGGCAGAAAAAAGAAAGACATCGCCGACGAGTATGGAATTGCGTGCAGCTCGCTTTCGACCATATTGAAGGGCAAAGATGCCATTCTCGCTGCGCTTGATAATGGCGCACGTGCGCAGAACAAGACGGTGACCGCGGCGGCCTTTCCGGACGTCGATAAGGCGGTGTTCGCGTGGTTTTGCGAACAGCGTGCCAACAGAGTGCCACTTACGGGAAAAATACTACAGCAGAAGGCACTGGACTTTGCCTGCAACCTCGGGCACGACCAGTTCCGAGCAAGCGTTGGATGGTTGGGTCGCTTTAAAGCCCGGCACGACATCGTGGCCAAGGCGATTTCGGGAGAAGCAGCAAGCGTTGACCCTGTAACAACGTCGTCATGGCTGCTGACCAACAGAGAAGTACTCGACCAGTACCAGCCCTGCGACGTGTACAACGCGGACGAGACGGCTTTGTTCTTTCAAATGCTCCCGTCGAAGACCCTGGAATTGAAAGGCCAGAAATGCCATGGGGGCAAGCACAGCAAGCAACGCGTTACCATTTTGTTGTGCTGCAATATGGACGGCACAGACAAGCGGCCACTTCTAGTCATCGGCCGGAGCGAGAAGCCCCGCTGCTTCAAAGGAAACCGCCGCTCGCTGCCCGTGCAGTACGCCGCTAATAAGAAGGCGTGGATGTCTCGCGCTCTTTTCTCCAGCTGGGTTGAGGCGTTCGATGCCGACATGCGCAAGGCGGGCAGGTCGGTGGCCCTTTTTTTAGATAACTGCAGCGCCCACCACATGGACGAGACGGAGCTCACGAACGTGCGCTTGGTTTTTTTTCCACCAAACTGCACTTCCGTTCTGCAGCCGCTCGATCAAGGCGTAATTCGCAGCGTGAAGTGCGCCTACAGGGAGAGGTTGATCCAGCGTCTGCTACTGAACCTCCACCACAAGCGTCCCACCGACGTGAATTTGTGCATGGCCTTCGAGATGGTGGCCGCCGCATGGGTTGCGACATCCCCTTCCCTGATTGAGAACTGCTTCAGGCACGCGGGCTTCACCACCACCGTGCAAGCATCACGCACGGATTGCGCTTCAGCGTCACCAGACGAAGATTTCGACGAAGGTGCACTTGACGGCGAGAGTGCTGGCAGCGCAGTGCCAGCAGTGCCGCTATCGCTGACCAACGCCTGGGGGGCACTTCGAGCCATCGACATCGACATCCCAGATGGGCTCACGGTTGATGCGTTCGTTCGCGCCGATGACGATGTCGTCGTGCATGAAGAAGTGACCGACGAGGCCATTATCGAAAGCGTGCGCGAAGCTGACGACACCGAGGACCAAGAAGACAAGCACGCGGAGAAACCCAACCCGCGGGTTGTTTTGGATGCCCTCGACACTCTTCGGTCCTTCTTCGCCGCACATGACGACGACGTGGCAATGGACCACTTTTTTCAGTGCGAAGGGAGAGCTTTGAAGTTGTTGCATGGCAAGGGTCGGCAAAGTAAGTTGACTGACTTCTGGCAATAAATTTTCGTTCTGCTGGCCATATCACTGTTTTTATGTCTCGTACTCGCGGCAACGAAATCCTCGCGAAAACGAATTTTTCCGGTTTCCCCGGCGATTTCGTTATTGGGGGTTTCGTATTGGCTCTGAGATGACAAATTAGCAGAAATCTATGCAACAGCGAGATGCGGTTTGTAAATTGCTTCCCAATGCCAAACTAAGTGAAGTGACGTAATAAAACATGAAGCACATACATCTACATCTACACAAATACATCCGCCTACCAATGTCAAGTGTAGAGGTGGCAAATAGGGGTGCATTAAGAGCCACCTCGGTGCTTGAGTAGATCGGGGTGGGAAGCAGCAGAGACATGGTGGTCAACAAACTGCTGTGGAGGTGGACGGTGCAGTCGTTCATAGTCGCCAGTGCAGAGCTGCTGTCCGTGAGGCATAGTGCTGTTGTCATCGTCGTGGCGTCATCACAGCGCAGCGCCATTGCTGCGAGCATGCTGGTGTGAGGTGGGATGGCGTCCACAGGAGCGATGCAAGGCTGTGGGGCTGGCAAAGGTGGATTTAGAAACCAACAATTGCAAACAGCAAGAAAAGTTCGAGCCTGTTGAAGGTATAGACTTGTGGTTCTAACAAGGCGGAGGACAAGCTGCATCATACATGCACATGAATTACCATTGTTGTTGTATAGTTCTTGAAGGGACCCAGAAAAGCCTTCTGTAAAAGTTACAAAAGGCCTGTATTGTCGCGTAGCACCAATATAGCGATGCAATGCCGTTGGAATTATTGATCTAAATTCAGTATTAGCTGCACCAGAAGCAATTCAGTGCACCTCTCCCCACTTGCCGATCGACTCCTCCTCCCTTTCTGCTTCCTTCAAAGAAGCTGGAAACACTGGGAATAGTGACATCGTGACGCTCGACTTCCGTTCTGAGCTAGCTACATTCCTGCGCCTAGGCACGCGTCAATCGCTGCGGACCCGCCTTTGCTGCCTTTGCCTCGGGATCGCGCAGGAAGGAGGAAGGGCAGCCGGAAGCCAATGGCAGTGACGCCGCCGGCGGCCAAACTCGCCGGCGAATCAGGGGGCGCCTTCGCCGTTGCGTCAGCCGCGATCGCCGTTGCATCAGCCGCGGTCGGCTCGCTGCGACGTCGCGCTCATCGGCTGAGAAAGGCGATCTTCAAAAATTGTTTACAAATTATCCGTACAACGTATGGGGCTCACACTTGGCTCAAAAATCCCCTGTGTTCTACCAACTGAATGCATTTGATCACCACCTTCACAAAGCTTTTCGGGGTCCCTTTAAATATGTTCGGCACAAAAATGAGGGACGATACACAAGAAAGGAAACAGGACAAGATGGGAGGCAGTTGTTGCCCACTAAACAGGGGTGAGACAGCCCAAAGAGATTTGGGAGCAGTTTTCGGAGCAGCAAAATTTCGATTTTGGAGCAGAAGAAGCTTGATTTGGAGCAGGTAGGAACATTTAATACACCGTCTTGTGAGCTTAAAAAATCACAATTTCAGCAATTTCAAGGGTCAAGTACACATTCCAATCAGTTTTGAATACACGTACACTGAAACAGACTTACGCGAAAGAATTTTTAAAGAGTATCACAAAGTTCTAACTGCACTACCTTTTTCCTGACTGGTGAGATTGTGTTGTGGCTGTTAATTCAACACTGACAACAAAACTGCCGTTAAAGGAGCCATGAAGAGAAAATGCAAGTTGGTTTTATTCGAAAGATTTCGTGTTTTATAGTGCCCCCAGCGCTTGTCCGGATACAAACGGTGCTTTATTCACTGAGAAATTGAACAATTTAGGTTAAAATTTTGATTTTCCCGCTCAATCGTGCGTTTTCGTGGTCCCAAGTGACATCACGGGAACCGACCGCTCTGCAGGCTAGAGTACCTTCATTCACGCATCCGCCGTACAGGGTAGAGACACGTAACGCTGGCGCCGCCATGTTCGGTTGCTCGCTCGCCGCCGAAGCAAGTCATTGTGTCAAAACCGCGCTAAAATTATCACCGCAACGCGGGTTACTGAAGAAGTTTGAATCATATTGTCTGTTTCGCGTTGCTAGGTCTCGTGGGAAACGAAAAGAATAACGCGTTGAGCCCGTTGGCCCAATTGCGGCGGCACGGGACCGTTCAAAGGTTGTCTCCACCCTGTACAGCGGTGTCGGTTTGTTCCCGCGTTTCTTTACGTTCCGTAACCTAGATGGCGCCACCATACCGTCGTGGCAAGCGTTTGGTTTGTTTTTGCCCGCATTTAAACCTGGCTTGTTTTTGTTCTGGGAGAAAATATTCGTTCCCTGAAACAGTACTTGCTCGAGAAATGGGGTCACGTAAGACACCGTTGCTTGCGTCAATCGGCCAGTGTCGTCTGAGACAACCCCAAGCCCCGTAGTGCTGTGCAGCTAAACCAAAGCATGCTGTGCGCAGTACGAACAGCAGAACGCATCAGTACTTCTATGTTTACATGTGCTTTCGCAACTTCCACTGTTTGTCCCATCATTATTATTGCTTTGTAAAGAATGTGCCCTAAATTTAAGCGCAAATCGCTCGTTCGTCTAGTTTGTTAGCTCTACCTAATTTGCGTCTGCTTCTGCCAGCCTCCGCCAATCGCAGAGCTTAGCCCATGTGACATCACAGGTTCTGTTGCGGGAAATGAGCTGGTGGGTCGCATGACCATTCCCGTTTTTCCTAATTATGTAGCTTATTTGAGCAAAGTTTACGTTAAAAGTGGTGTCAGTATGATTCTAACGACACAATCTTTTGAATGAACCAAACTTGTGTTTTCTCTTCATGGCTCCTTTAACATTATCAAATTTAAGGGCTCTGTAATTGTGGCGTGTTTTTTTACCGTTTCAATGCTAAAATAATTATTTTTGTAATCCCAGGCTGCGTTGTACGAACGAGTGTAGTCACGGCAACAGTTGAGCAACTTCGAGCTAACGGTCGCATGCCTACCCGTTGCAGTCCGTGGGGCGCACGTCCACCCGGTGATCATTTGAGTAGCGTTACTGTTTAGCCACCTGGTTTTGGGCATTAAATTTCACTTCGCATAGATCAAGTGTTATTAGTCGCATGCTATGGCAACCATGCAGTCCTGCAGCTATTGGGCGATGCCTGGACAGGTCGCGGCGCCGCAGCGCCGCCCGCAATTTTCGTGCCGACCGTTCCCTTTCGGGCCGAGGCTCGCGATAGCGCTTCGAAGCATAGCAAGACCTCAGCATTTTATAACACCACAACGAGCCAAAAAGTTCAATTCACGAACCCGATTATAGACGCACGCACCGCGTTTCGCACTCAAGGACAAACCACGCCGAAGTCGTAGGCCCCACATTTAAAAACTTTTTTACGAGCCGCGCAACTTCTCGTAATATCGCACCAATCTCAAACCATATCCCCGCGTTAACGTCACTGTTCAGAGCCACAATTGATAGAATGAATAGACTGGAACCCAGCTGATAGCGTAAAATAAACCAGGGAAAATATCGGCGATGCGCAGTGAGCGCGTGAAGTAGGCAGTAGCAGGCAGATCAGGCGGCGGCCATGTTTGTAGCCACAGCGATGCCTAATCGGGAAGGCCGTTTCAGCGAACCCGGACAGAAAGCCAATCGTGTTTTAGAAGCTATCGTTTGCTTCATTTCTTCAGTCTTTCTATTTTTGTCATTTCTGTGTTTGCAATTGACCGCCAGTAAAAGCGGTCACTGGGATGCGGGAGGCTTTCGTCCCCGCCGGAACTGACATGAGCATCAAAATCCGTGCCTTTCAGGCTTTTTTGGAGCAGTTTGGCGCAATTTTCGCAATTTTCATGCTTTTGGAGCAGCTTGGCGCAGGAAAATGGAATTGTATCAAAAAGGCGCAATATGCGCAGCTGTCTCACCCCTGACTAAAGGAAATGGCCACCCCTGTAAAGAGTGAATATATAAACACAAGTGATCCGACGGGATTTAAACCCAGATCAGCGAAGTAGCGCTCTACCAACTGTGCTACCTCCACAAACTTTCAGCGGAGAGTTGGTGTTACCTACCTCATGATCTATACACGCTTTTGAAATTGGCCAGGAATGAAGAGTTGTGAGTGGCAATGTGCCCGCTTCACAAAATTCCCGAAACCTGAAACCTAAAAACGGCAGAATAGTGCATGCTGCATGACCCCTGAAAGTGAGAGCGAGTGAGTAGAACAGGTGCCCACCAGCCATGCAGAACGCCCATTCTAGGGAGGCTGTTGCATGTGCCAGTCTGCTTGCTGACGTAGTCGGATCTCGCTACAGCAAAATTGACGGGACGTGTGAAAAATTTTGCAGGAGCACAAATTTGTCGAGGCAAAATCTGCCCCAACACACCACGGAAGGGCAACAAAAATAGCCCCGTATTATCCGCAACATTTACCACATAATGCAATGTTTAGACAAAGGAGTGTCGCGCAATTACGTCGTGTTTATTCGGATAACAAACGTACCAATGGTTATCTGTTTTCTAACCCGCACGTAAAGAGCGCATTATGGGGGGGAGGAGAAAATGTTGCAAAACAACAGTCCTCTGTACTACAAATTGCATCAACCGAGCTGATGAGTTGCAGATAGCTGCTAGTCCGTCGAAAGCCCGCCGTCCCTCTTGCTTGCGGCAGGAGCGGCGCCTGTTATCATCCTCTGGCTGGACACAGCAGCATGTGACCTTGGCAGGCTAACTGCACGTGCTTGCATTTTATTGTGAGCCCAAGCTCACGATAAGATACGATGACGTGGGTTCAAGACTAAATACGAAGACATTTGTTTTGCTTTTGAGAATGGTAGAAGGAAAACTGCAATGACAGCTGCTCACAACGCACACATGACGGCGCAGCACCAGTGCGGCATATTTGTGCTATTTCGACTGGATACGGATTGGCTGTAGCTCCTGTCTGGGTAAACGCCTGCGCTTCATGTAAAGACAGCCAGACACATCGCTATCACCAGCAAACAATGGCGTCCATCTACGAGTTTGTATTTGTTTATTGGTGATAGTGTGGGCGCACTGCGCATGTTTTCGGTGAAACTAAGTGGCCTGTATGTATAGAAAAATACAGATGGCTAGCGCTATGCTTATTATATCCTAAAATAAATAAATGCTCAAAAGCCAGCCCCAGTGAGCGAAAATTTTGTTGATGTGAAAACAGCCAAACAAATGGTTCGTAGTGGCAAGGACATTGTTGCATTGAGTTCTATTGCTAGCTGATGGGTAATTGGAAATATCTAGCTGAAACGGAGTTTGTTGCAGCCAGATTCGACTGTAGTTCACGCTGCAAGACAAAGAAATGTGACTTAGATGCAAAAACGTAGCAGTAAAGAAGTTGTTAGAAGTTGTATTGTCAGGCCCTTACCTCCAAAGGAAGGAGGAATTTTTATATACACGGTAATGAATTTGGGAATGGGGGGGGGGGCGAGTGCAATAATTCTTTCCTATACAGCTTCGAAACTGAACAGAGAGTGCCTTCCACCTGTCCTCTAAGAAGAGAGAAAGAGAGCGATTGAGATGCACGATTCACATCCAAAAGTTTCGTCCATTAGGCAGCAGGAGTGACTGCGGTCTTCCAGGAATAGGGGCTGTTGAAAAGGAGAGTAAAATATCTGCACCAGCCCTGGTCAGTAGAAATGGATCCCTTGTTATGCTGTTAAAAAAAACGGCCAATTTCTTGGAGTAAAAGCAGATTTATTATGGGCATTCGACTACTCATTGGTCCTGATAAGCAGCAGTTACTCTTCTGCCAGAAGGAAGTTGGCATCCCACCTTTATTCCCATCATGAAAGTTGTCGAAGCAAACAAGAAATATGTTAAGGCTATTATGTAGCGTAAGCTACACTGGCCGAGGTTGAGCAGTTTCACGTGGGCCGTGAAGGGCTTTTCTGCGCAAGGAGCATTGGATTGGTTTGGATCGGCTTGGATTAAATTGGATTGAAGTCCAATCCAATTGGAGTACGGGAATTGAGTCTGCACATTCATCGGTCTGCGCATTCCAGAGGACTGACGTCATAGCTGCGGCAGACGCACTGGCGCCGGCGCGTGCCTAGTTGTGCGCCTTCGTTGCGCAGTAGCCAAGTCTGACGCTGCGCCAGAGCCGCTTGATAGCCGTTTCGCGTGGCTCCTGGAGAGCCGTGCTGCAGGAGGAGCCATGCGCAAGGAGCAGTGACTGGACTGGACTGGACTGGATTGGATTGGCTTGGAAATCGTTTTAGCAACAGTAAGCATGATAATAAACTAATCCTAGACAACCAGGAAGCCTAAGAATAACCAGCTGAACCTTAGCTCACGCTATGTATATCCTGGCACAGCCGAGCTAAGCCACTGCTAATTTTTTTTACATCTAAATGGCCAGGTCCTATTCATGAAAACTGTTTTTTTAGGGGTGAAGCCCATTACGGGCTGGGGCTGTTGGCGTCTCCTGTCGTTGTAATCATGGTCTCGTGTAGTCACGATACTAAAACACCGGGAAACTTGTTTACGCCACGCGGTAGAAAAAGCTTCGTGCTTCAAAGACAAGAGACTTTTACAGCAAAGCTGTATAACTCTACCCTCCAAACGGTTTCATCTTCATTGGCAAAAATGCCAAGGTGCCAAGAATACCCTTATACACTGCATGCTTCGCCCCTCCCCAGGTTTCACGTTAGTGGAGATAGCCCGGGATTTTTTTGCTGTAAGGGACAACAGTTTACAATAAGTTACAAGAGTTTCATAGCTACCCCACGTCATCGACCAGTGTCCCACGCAGTCCAAAAGCAGTGTTGCATGCGGAGTTTTGCAAGAAAATTTTGCACTATCACCTCACCGCAGGGTCTGTTGTAAACTTGTTTATTGCCAACAAGGTAGAAACTGAAGCGCCTTTTTGCACTTCTTGGTAGGCACCCCTCCCTATAAACCCACTGTAGGCTACGTCCTCTCACTGAAAGCCCAAGTGCACATCTGGGCTTGATCAGCTTTGAATACCTCACCAGGTGGGATTCGCCTTCTTCGGGCGTGCTTGCAGCACCGAATCCCTCCCCTGAAAATCTGGACACGCCTAAGGGGCTATAAACAGCAACTTAAACTATTTGTGGCTCCTCCCACATCTAAACTTCTGGAAGAAGAGGCCGGGGCAACAGAGACTGTGATGTCAGAGGATGTCGTTGAGGATGGGCGCCATAGCGATGCGGTGGCCAACCATCATGGATTCCCACAAGTTCCTAAACTGGTGCTCCACCGGAGGCCGCCAGCTGGTCTCCAGGGCACACTTCCGGCACAGGGGACCGCCACGCACGCTCTGCTTGCCCTGCGCACGCACAGCACGCCCTTCGCTCGTGCACGCATCCCCAACAAGGCATTCCTGGGCGCGTGTAGGCGTTTCCTAGTCAGCGCAGCCAAGCGACGCATGGCGCCATCTAGGGGCATGTTTGAAGCTATGTCCACGTGCATGTGGCCCTCCATTTAATCACTCAGAACCGCTTGGTCTCGTAGTGTATACAGTAGAATCTCGATGATACGATTCTGGGTGATACGAATTTCGGGATGATACGAATTTCTGAAAAGTCCCGGCAAAATTGAATTGTTTGCAATGGGAAAAATTTCGGCTGTTACGAACGGACCTGCGCGGCCCGGCGGATGATACGAACGAGCCAGCGAGGCGCCCGACTGCCGAACAAGCAAGTGACGGCTCTCTCTCCCCATTTGTCACTCTTTTTTTTCTCCAGAAACGGCCGGGCTGTTGTTTTCTGCTCAGAAAACGCGCCCCGCACGCCCCATGCGCGCCGCGAAACCTCTCGCACGCTGCGCGCGCCGCGGCCGCGGCGGCAACAAGGCGGCGGCTTCTAGCCGCTCTTTAAAATGCCGCTCAAGGCAGACACGAAGTTTCTTGTGCAGTAAAGAAGCTGATAACGTTGATGAAAACGGTACTATAAAACACCATCCGCGCCGCTAGTGAAAGCGCCCATAAAATATCTGCCGGAGTGCTAAGCCTAAACATCTCTGGCGGAGCCAGCGGGCTGTCTCGAGCGTTTCGCAAGTCGTCAGCGTCTTTTTCTAACCGAGGTAGGAGATACCGCGGGCGCGAAATCGTCAATGCGGCCGTGAAAATACAGCGCGCGCAAACCCGAGGCGTGCGAATCGCGTGCAAAAACGCACCATGCGGTTCACGCTCGACTGTTGCGGCGTGTAGCGAGCTTGAACACCGGGAATGAGGAGACAAGCGCGAAGCTAGGCGAAGCGTTACGCGCTCCAGAAAGGACTGCTTTGTGACGTGGGGGTTTAAAAAAATCAGAAAAAATCACGAATTTGTTCACGCGAACGTAAAAAAAAGAAATAAGAAATAAACGAAAACTTTTTTCAGCGCTCAATTTTTTGGTCTGTGTTGGTTCATACGAATTTCGGATGATACGAATATTTTTCGCGGTCCCGCGAGATTCGTATCATCGAGATTCTACTGTAGTAGTTCCGCTCCTGCGAAGCAAACATCATAACCCGGGTTCAAATCCTGTTACCACTTTTTTTTTTGTTCTAAGGGTTTGTCATATTTGAATATTAACGTTTGTTATCACGCAAATAATCTGTTTATGACATCTTACACATTATAAGTGGGATTTCAGACATTTTCGTTGCCTTTTGGTCAGTTTCAGCTACTGCTTCTTGTACGTTTTTGTGGGTTTTCCCATTTTAGGTCGGTTTCGGCTATTTCTGCTGAATACTATTTTTCTACACCGTGGTTTTCAACCATTGCAGGTCCGTTTTAACAGTTATTTATTTGAGTTCGGGTGGTTTTCTATGCTTTCGGTATGCTTATGCTGTGATATAACCACCAAAAGCAAGCTCAGGAGACAGCTGGCTGTACTGGCTAGGAAATGCATATACATCTCCCGGATGGCGTTCTGAGCACAGGGCTGCGCTGCCGCTTACAACCAAGGGCACTTTAAAACATCATTCCCGTACAGCCAATTGAACAGACTGGAAGTTACAAAATACGACCGCTGAAGTTTGAGTATCCGCGGCGCGAACGACCGCCAAAAATGTAAGGTTTTGAAAGTGAAATTCAGAAGAGCGCGGCCACTATGGTGAGTGAGATTCCAGTTGGCGAGCCAGTGGAATAAGGGTGAGAGAGAGAGAGAGAGAGAGAGAGAGAGAGGAGAGAGAGAGAGAGAGAGAGAGAGAGAGAGAGAGAGAGAGAGAGAGAGAGAGAGAGAGAGAGAGAGAGAGAGAGCATTGTGCGTAAGTGTTTGTAGCTATATCCGAATCCCCGACCACTGTTGATTATAGCTTCGTAACTACAGCCGATCAGGCCATTCAAGATGAACTTCAGCTGCATCAAGGCCCAAAACACGGCATCTTTAAGCTAATGTGCCAGCTTGATTCAAGCAATCACTTTTTCACTTAAAATCTCAGCAATTTCACAGCAAAGCAGCTTCCGTGCATACACCACAGAGCAACTACACAAAGCAACAAATCGGCCAAGTACAATGGGCACCGTGTATACAGCTGGCGGGCACGATGCAGACGCAGTCGTGTAGTCAAGGGTTCAACGAAAGTCTGCCTTGTCAAGAATTATATGGCGTTGAAGACACAACATAGTCATTGACCAAGTTGAAAAATGCTGAAAGACGTTTTGGAACCCATACGGATTCCTTGTTCACCATGCATTTTGAACAAGGAGAAAGGCATGGTGCTCACAACAAATTATGAAAGAGAAACCTGTATAGATTCCGAAGTGTCTTCCAAGACTTTTTGGCTTAGTCGGCGACTGACAACAGAGCGCAAATCGATTCATTCATGTCGTGGACACTGTGCAACGCTTGGTGCCAGGCTAGTTGGTTGAACATCGTTTGTAGGACTGCACTGGGTACGACACAAAGGCAAACTGGGAAGAACACGCACGTACGCTTTACACAGTCTTTGTGCCAAGACTTGGAGTAAGGTCAGTCTTTCGGTACGTTCAGTCCTTATGTCAACTTGGCGCAGCATTTATGCCAAGTGTACATGTTCTTCCCAGTCAGTCTTTGCGCTATACGTTCAGTTTACGTCAAGTTGGCACAGCATTTATGCCAAGTGTACATGTTCTTCCCAGTCAGTCTTTGTGCTATATTTTCAGTCTTTACGTCAACTTGGCGCAGCATTTATGTCAAGTGTATGTGTTCTTCCCGGCTAGTCTTTGAGCTATACCCAGCGCAATCCCACAAACGAGAGGAACTGCCATCTTGCCGATCATAAGCACCACTCACCACATAGAGGGGCGTGCGTGACCAGACGAGACGGCCCTTGGGCTCAAACGCCAGGCCGCACACCACACACGCCAGGAACTCGTCCTTTCGGAGCTGAATCTGCTCGAAGCACTCCTGCAAACCGCAGAGAGGAGGAGGCCACATCGTCACTCACTGGAGGCACCAACCACTCATGACTGAGGGTGTTGGTCACAAGTATAGAGCAAGATAAACAGGAGCGGCAACTTCGCTCTCTCCGGCGGGCCCTTAATGTCCATCACTCGTGGAGCACAGTGTAGATGGCGCAGCGAATGGCTAAGCGGCCGGCGTTCCCCGTGCGCCAGTGGGCGCGTTGGCGGAACGCCTTTTGTCGGCTTTTGTCGTCTGCTTCGGCGACGGTAGTTTTGGGCACGGAGTGCTTTGGGCCTGCTTTGGCGCCGCTTCGCGTTCATTGCGCTCCTCCTTCGCACGGCTTGATTAACTTGTTCGACAGCACCTTCTGGGTAACGAGGACCCGAAGGAATTGAGTGGTCGTATGGCAAATATACGTTAAGGATTGGTTTGCATGGCGGGAAAACAAAATGTAGAGACCACATATAGACATATGGCTGCTATACAAACACTACCTTTTGCGCAGTGCTTGCCGAAAATGTGACTCTGTTTTGGATATTTGTGAATCCCAATTCGGATGTGTTTTAACAGGTTTTACAAAAGGCGAAAGGAGCAACTGACTCTGATCAATAGCGATTATAAAAGTTCCTTCAGCTTTCTCGCAGTTCTCCAACTTAAGTCCAAAACAGAGTGTGCCTAGAACACGGACTGGCACTCACACGCTCATCAGAAAAGAACAGAAACGCGATAACGTCACCCGCGACTGCCCACGACGTAGCAATCTGCTCAAGATCAAGGCCCTGACAGTGCGGTCTTTTCACAAGCCTTCATTTCGCAATATTTGAATTCGTCCGGACCCTATATCTCTGTGGTGATGACTCGCCAAAAGAAAAGGTTTAACGTGCCGGTTGTTTCGGGTTCTATATATTAACACGAAACTGTTTTATGCCGCGATACCCTAAGATTTCACTGACGTCATATTCGTCACGGAAATGACGCCAGTACACCTTTTCCGAAGCGACCCGCCAGCAGGACGTCGCTTGCCAAGCCCACCCACAAGACAGCCGCCGACCCGCAAATCATGCTCAGCTGCAGATTTCGCTGCACATTTCTTTGTCGTGTTTTACCGATCCCTATGACAGAGGAATCAACCCCAGTTTTTTCTGCCCACCTGAGGAACCAACATCTGCAAACAGAAACGATGCCCCCATAGGCACACACAATGCATGAACACTGACAAGGCACGTTACAAGACGTGTGGCTCACAGAGTTGACCCCTATGCCGACATCAGTGGTAGACGCAGCCTACCTGCGCCAGCAGCAGCGAGTAGTAGACGAACGGCGAGAGGCGAAGACATTTTCGGGCACGGGTGATGGCCACGTACAGGATGTTGTATTCCTCCAAGCGTCCTGCACACATCGGGTCCCTTGTCACCATTGCAAACACTCGAGGGGGTGGGTGTTTGAAGCACAGTCCAGCCTAGCCTATGCCTATCCCTGGCACACACAGGGTGCCTCCCACCGGCAGGCACGTTTTCTCTGAATTCCCCATACTTTCTTCGACAATTGAAAAGCAAACTCTGATTTACAGTTAACCTCAAGGATCTGCCTGGCAATGAATGCTCCAAGGTGCGACTCTCATGTTGTGTTGGCCCATGTTTCCGCAGTG
This sequence comes from Haemaphysalis longicornis, assembly GCF_048455015.1. Lineage (NCBI taxonomy): Eukaryota > Metazoa > Arthropoda > Arachnida > Ixodida > Ixodidae > Haemaphysalis > Haemaphysalis longicornis. The sequence goes on from NW_027526460.1 coordinate 138,584,135, forward strand.
ACTGACTATGTGCCCGCACTGACAGCTCTACCTCCCATTCTTATCCTCTCCTTATAGCTTTTTCTGTCTCTCTCTCTCTCTACTTTATCCTTTCACTCCCCTCTACTTCCCTTCTCCACACTGGGCTGTATGCAGGTGAGCTCCCTGCTGAGCTCAAAAATATCCCCCGTTTCTTTCCTTTTCTTTCCACACAAACCACAGCCACCACCACCACCACGCTTAAAGGAGTACCGACACGAAAATGTCATGTTCCATTTTTATTGCTTTTATCGCCGCTTAATGGTCTGGTGAAAACGAAACAGCACTTTAAATACTTGAGCGCATGATAATTAATTACAATGAACTGCCTGAAAATCGTTTGTTTCCATTTCCCGCGCTTTCAGCCCAAAAGGCGCATATGACAGAATCCCGGCATGACCTAACCGCTTTGTGCGGACGTGAAAACACTGCGGAGGCCGGTCGGGGCGTTGTTTCGGCCGCGCCGCCGCCGGAGCTGAACGGCTGAGCTGCCTGAAAGTGCTAGGCCTACCATTGTGGTGGAAATTCGATGACCGCTTTCAATAAAAGTCCTGATGATGACTTATATTGCAATTCCGGGCTATATTATCACTTCCTTTCCCATGTGTGGAACTTTATTTTAGGCAATAGTGCCTTTCTGGGCAGCGGTTATGCCTGTAGCTCTGGCTACGTGCACCTGTTTGCGAATGCGCCAGCACCCAGTCGCCGCTCGCGGGGCCTCATGCGTGAAGTGACATCACACGTTTTTGACGAGTGCTGGGCGTGTCACTTCTTTTGGCTACCCAGGGATGATGTCACGCTGATGTCCATTTGCTGAGCGCCGCCACAGTCCTTCAATGCTTTACTGGTCACGAAACTGCTCCGTAACTTAATGGGAGAGCTTCATATGCTGTGCTTGGCCGCCGCGCGGTGGCGCCACCCTCTCACTGAGGTCACTCCTCGGGCGGCGTTGCACTGGCTCGAACGGCGGAGCCACGGCGAGTTGTGTTTGTTTTGTGCGGCAAAAAAAATGTAACGTGCATTTCGCGCTCTTGTGATGCGACCTAAGTAGTGCAACGACGATGCCGAACATGTGTTGCGTCCCGGGATGTCGTTCCTTGTACAATGATACCACAGAAAATGTTTCCTTGTTCTGTTGACCGAGCGACTGGGAGCTGCGTGAGAAATGGAGGCGCGCCATCCCAAAGCAAGCAACGGGAGATTTCAGCTTCGATTATAAGTGTATGACAGTGTGTGGAAATGCACTGTGTGTGAGAATGGAAAAAGCAATGTACCCTTTTGAGAGCATCGTGGACCTACAATTGTAGAAGGCTAACTTAAAGCCGGATTTTTGTCATATCAGTCAGGTTTAGCGGTGCTTTATTGCCTGTTTGCATTCTTGTATTATGTTGGGCTCAGGCTCGCATGTAAAAAAGCTGTGGGACGTCCTTGTGTTTTTACTTTTCATATTTCCACGAATTATCCCTTAGGGTTCGTTTTGTTTGTTTTGTAACCGTGCGTGGCCGATTCCAGTTTTTTATCTGGCGTTTCAACCCGTTTGCTCTTTTTGTCGTACGTCCCGTCGGACAATATTGTTTGATATGGAAAGGGTGCCACCTTGTCGCTAACTTGATTTTTTGTTTCTTCGACAATGTTCTCGATCTTATTTCCATGGATCTGAAATTCACAACGTTTCGAGAGGAATGCATGCATAGCGAATGCCGCACAGCTCACTTTATCGACGTTCATCTGTGCACGTCATACTGCGGACTGCTTCTTCGACGTTTGTGTTTCATTCTAGCCTTTTGTAGAGCAGGAGCTCGCTAGCTCGCTGCGTTCAGAAAAGCTTTGCATCGTTCTTGGCTACGTGCCAATATTCTGTTTCCTCCGTGTGCTGCACATCGCAGCGCGAAAAAATAAATTCAGTTTTATTGTTCAGTTTTAAATAAAATCAGTTTTATTGTTCTTTTTTCGCTTCCTGTTTTTGCAAGGATTGCAAAGCGTGGAAGCGGAAAGACACATGGTGCAACATATATCTCTTCGTGTTTTGATTCTTGGCGTTTCTGCAGCATTTTTAGATGTTCTCAAGTATGTACCCACTCATCGAAACGACAATACTACTGGGCTATCTCTTTTAGCGTTCTGTGCATTCCAGGGCAATCAACGGATTCATTAGCGTAGTCTGAACAACGCGTACTTGGTTTCTTTCAGTTTTTTTTTATTGTATTATCGATAGGCCCGCAGCAGTCCGTGACTACGCAGCTACCGTATGTGTAGTATTTACAACTTTTGATTTAAGAAAAGAAGCAATAGAGATTAAAAAGTTCGTAAACACGGCGGCGCAGCACTTGTGCCAGAGCACGCAGAAGCCGTTGCCGTTCACGGCTGAAGTCTACGGTAATTTACTTCGAAAAATAAAACCCCATTCAAGGCAGGTGATATACACAATGACTGTACTATTCATTGCTAACTACTACGAAAAAAAAGCACACTTCATCAGCGCGCAGACACCAAAAGCAGCGAGCGTTTGCACGCCAAGAGCTGGCCATTACGCCGCACACGGGGTGGCTGGATGCCTTTCGTGCGGCGGTGGCGCCTGTAGTGGCGCGCACGGTCCCTATATGAAACGAGCGCCGAAGTTTCGTGACCAGTAAAGCATTGAAGGACTCTGGCACTGCTCTGCGTGCGGTTCAATTGGCACAATAAATGAGATCAAATTAAAGTATGTTCCTTGCATCGCAGGCCGCTCATATTTCAGCCAGGGTATTTATTGTGTTGAGTAAAGGAAGTGAACTGTGCAATAATATTAACACTGAAAATTCGTGTCAGTACCCCTTAAAAAAAAAAACAGCTGGAAAGCCTACACGGCAAATGACAGCACCTGAAATTGCTCCAGACAGTGGTGCAGTAAACAGCTTCTCTTTTTTATCATTACAGATGTAAGAAAAAAATCCTGGGCCACCACCACTCACGTGAAACCTAGGGAGGGGTGAAGCATGCAGTACATAAATAAGTGTACTCTTGGCACCATGGCCTTTTTGCCCACGGAGATGAAACCATACAGGTACAGGTACAAGTACAGCTGTACAGGTACAGGTGTACCTGTACAGCTTGGGGAGCACATGTATACAGCTTTGCTGTAAAGGTCTCTTGTCTTTGAAGCGCGAAGCACTCTACCGCGAGGTGTAAACGGTGTCCCGGTGTTTTTTTAGTACGTGTTACATTCTAGCACGAGGCATAAACGAGTGCCCCGGTGTTTTAGTGCCATGACTACACGAGACGACGGTTACGACGATGACATGGGATGCCAACAACCCGAGCCCCTAATATTTGTACAGTCGAACCCCGCTACGACGAACTCCGCTTCAACGAAACATTTCCAATTCCCCGTCAGCTAGCCATAGAAGTCGATGCAACAAAGTCGTCGCCACAACGAACCATTTGTCTGGCTTGCTTTCGCTTCAACGAAATTTTCGATGGTTTGCGTTGGGTTTGAACAATTATTGTACAATAAAATAAGCATAGCGCCAGCTATCTGTAACTTTTTCTACATTCAGGACGCTTAGTTTCACCGAAAACATGCGCAGTGCATCCACACCGCCACCCAAAACAAAAAAAGAACTCATAGGCGGACGCCATTGTTTGATGGTGATAACGATGTGGCTGGCCATCTTTATACGAGGCGCAGGCCCGGTTCGCCAAGCCGGAACTACAGCCAATCCATATTTAGTTGAAATCGCATGAATGCGCTCCACTGCTCGCACGGCGCCGTCACGTATGCGTTGCAAGCAGCTGTCCTTTCCGTTTTCCTTCTACCACTCTTATAGACAAGAGCGAAAATCATGTTTGCGTGTTTGGTCTTGAAGCCAAGTCATCCTATCTTAGTCACGAGCGCGCGGTCACGTTCAATGCAAGCGCGCGTCTTGCCTGCCAAGCTGCCGTGCCCTGCCAGAGGATAAGATAACGGCACTGCTCCTGCCACAAGCGAGAGGGCGGCTTCCGATGGCCTAGCAGCTATCTGCAAGTAATCAGCTCGGAGGACATGCCTTTTTGTACAGCAATACGTTTTGCGCCTGCATTTCTTCATTTGCGTGCAGTGAAAGAACAGATAACCATTGGTATGTTTGTTATCCGAATAAACATGACGTTATTGCACGTAACTCCTTTTTCTAAACATTGTATTATGCTGCCAATGATGTGGAAAAATACGGGGCTATTTTTTTGGCCTTTCTGTGGAGTGTTGGGGCAGATTTCGCTTCAACGAAATTTTTCGCCCGTCCCGTCAATTTCGTTGTCGCGGGATTCGACTGTACCAGGTCATTCTAGTTTTCATTTTCTACACTCTGTTTTTATCGTTGTACACCATTCGTGTTCTTGCTAGAGGCTTTGAGATGTCGCAGACACTCCCAAAATGCTTGTGTCACCTTACGCTCCGTGTGACCCAGTGCAGCCTTGGACATTTAAGCCAGGGTTCATTATGGCTGCACGCACCGAGGTTAATGTTCGGAAGGTGCCTGGTTGATTGATGTATTACACAAGTGCACATCAGGGACACACAACCAATTTTTATCAAATCTATGTCCCCTAGCTCACGATGTCATGGGACACATAGACGGGCAATGCCCCATACTGCCATGGCTCAACACTTCTGTCTTGAGTGATGGCATTCTCAATACTTCTGTCTTCAGACTTCTGTCCCTTGAGACAACGAGAACGATGAAGAAATGGCTGCATCCTTGCACATGCCATCTTATTGCCACTACGTAAACACTGCAAACAGATCGTTCACCTGTTTCACGATTCAGAAATCCCCACTCTGGTTACGCATTTTCGAGCATCATCATCATCATCATCAGTCTGTCTATGCCCTCTGCAGGGCAAAGGCCTGTCCCATAGATTTCGCTACACTTATCCTCGTCCTGTGCTAACTTTGAATAAATTTATCCCCGCAAACTTCTTGATCGCATCTATCCACCTAACTTTCCGCCGCCCCCTGTCATGCTTGCCTTCTCTAGGAATCCACTCTGTTGCCCTTAATAGCCAACAGTTATCTTGCCTTCGCATCACATGCCCTGCCCACACCCATTTCTTCTTTTCAATTTCTAGTAATATCTCCTCAACATGTGTTTGTCCCCTGACCCACTCCACTCTCCTCTTGTCCCTTAACGTTACCCCTCTCATCTTCCGTTATATTGCTGGCTGAGTCGTCCGCAATGTGTGTCCCCAAAGTTTACCCTTAGATACACACTGACATTGTACCTCACAGGCCCACCAGAAGGCGTTGTTCTGACCGACCCACCTGATGCCATGGACTCCTCTTGCTCGCTCAAATGGGTCCCAAAGAAGTCGTCCGCTAGGCAGACTGAGTCAAACTCGAGCCCCTTGGCCTTGTGCACTGTGGAGAAGACGATGTCTGCGTGGTGGCGATGGAAAACAGGTTAGAAACAAAATGCTTGGTCCCGACCCATTCCCAGTGAAACCTCCTTCCAAACAAAGCAGCAAGCACCTTTCCTGACTTCCCAGCCAGATCCTCAAAGATTTGCCAAGGCACCCTTCATCGTCAGCAACCTACCATATTTTTGCGCACATAACCTGTCTCCGCCTACAAACTGCATCACCGTGTTTGCACTTGCACAAGAGTAAACAACAAACAATATCCCCGCATACACCCTCCATGATTGGCCAAGTTCTGTGAGTTCTGCAGCGTGCAGAGTACTACATGCCATTACATCACGTTTACTGAGATAAGGAATGTACCGCTAATGTCACCAAACTTATGATTAAAGGGAAAAAAAAGAAGAGATGTAGCCTACAATCATATTGCTGTGTGGCATATTTGCCGCTGTTCGGCTGATTACCTGCCGACAGCTGCTAGGCTGCAAGATGTTCCCCTCTCAGTTCTGCCAGGGGCAACGGCTTTCATCCAATCTTCTCTGATGCTTTCAATTCCACATGGCAACACCAGATCATGGAACAGCAAGCATGCTCGCAATAACAATAGGATAATGCTTTCGTTCGAGACATAACAGAAACATTCCACTTTCATTCCCGCAAGCCTTAGCTCGCGTGAATGAAGCAGAAACGAAACCAAATTGCTAGACATCTGTGATGGTGAGCTAACCCTTCACATGACCAGACAAAGATCATTAAAAATGCAGCAGCTGCCTTGGGGGAACGTCAAGCAGTGATCCAATTTGTTTGGCGAACGGTTTCGGGGAATTCTGCCTCGTTAGAAAGGGATTTAGAAGAAGCTAGTTCTGATGGCCACGACTGATTTTTGTAGATGGTTAATAATTGCTCCTTATATTCTTGCTTCATGTGCCCAGCTTATCATGCGTCTTAACACACTTGACCGCATGCGCAAGGCCTTGTCCAAGTGCTGGTGCTAAGCTTTGGAAACGGTGTTTAGGCGATACTTTGGCCTCGCGCGAACACTGTGCAGAGATTCTGCAGGCATGTGGAAAGAACAAAGTGTCTGTAGTATATATATGCAATATTGGTCAAAGCACCTACTTTTGCACTCATATACCCCCCCCCCCCCTTCCCCTCCCCTCTTCCCTTTCTCCCGGTGTGACACTGCATACTTTGACGGCTACAGCGGATGTTTTTTTCCATATTAAGAGGGTCGTTGTACAGTCTACACCCATTACAACGAACCTCCTTAATCCGGAAAACAATGTCCACTGTAGCCAAAGTATGCAGTATCCACCCAGAAGGGGGAAGGGGGAGGGGAGGGGGGAGGCAAAAGTGGGTAGTTTGACTGGCACTTGGAAAAGGCTTAGCGCATGCGGTCAAGTGTGTAAAGTCGCATGATAAGCTCAGAAAATAAAGCAAGAATATAGCTAGTAGCAATTATCAACCAGCCCTAAAAATCAGTTGTGGCAATCAAAATTAGCTAGGCTTTTTTAAATTCCTTCGTGACGAGGCAGGTTTACCTGAAACCATTCGTCAAATAGGATTACTGCCTGACGTTCCCCCAAGGCAGCTTCCACATATTTTGATTTTAGTTTTGTCATTGAAAGAGCTGATACGAAATCACCTGATGGATAGCTGTGAAGTCGAAAGTTAGACCACACTGCACACGGCCCCCGGCAGATTGTATAGATTATATGAGAAGCAACTCCACTACTTGGGGCATTTCTTACCTTTTTCACCGAAGAAAAAGATTGAACTTTACTGAACCAGAGTTCTTTATTACATAAAAAAAAAACTGTGACGAGGGCAGACTTGACTCCGGGTGGACCACTTCGCGTATTCAATAACACTGTTGGTAATCGTGTTTCGGAGTCGCGTTCATCGGCGGTGGACTTGTTCTTGGTGGCCGAGTGGACCGTCTGCTTAAATAGGCCTGTACTTTTGACGATGTCGGCCTGTTTTACATCATGTTCGACAGCGTTAATTATGTGCTTAGTTTATCCGACAGTGAAATCAGCCACACTGCCGCTCATGTCGATAGTTGCACAAAAAAAAAAGGGAGAGGGGCCACTGACACTGGTTTGGCTGCGTCAACGAACCGGCCGCTAACAATGTTTCCAGACATAACGCTTTTCTTGCCAAACTAAACAAAGAAAAAGCATATCGGGTGACAGCCCCGCAGAAGTCCGCTGTAAACATTCAGTCGAAGTAATTATCGCCTGAAATTTAGTCCGTTGTAGCCAATAGTCTGCTTTAGCCGGGCCAGTAATGAGCTGGGCAGACTCCATTTAAAATGCACGGGGACCAAACAAACCAACAGAAATGGTCTGTTGTAACCGGAAGTTCGTTGTTGCCGGATACGCTGTAACGGGCGTAAACTGTAACGGGCATAGACTGCATCTTGCCCTGACGAAGGCAAGTCTCTTAGCTCAAACGTTGGCAACAATCGTGGTCGCTACCTTGTTCAAAGTTTTCTTATATACCGTATTTCCCGGTGTATAAGTCGTGGTTTTTTTCTGAAATTTTCGTTGGTGCGTCTTATCCACTGGTGTGACTTATGTATGGAATAAATTTGGTACATGGCGGCCGTGTGTGGTCCACGCTCGAAAAGGTGCCTGTGTGCTTCGTGATGTCAGCGCACATTAAGACACAGCTCTATGGTGTAAATGATTTATATGTTATAGTGAGTCGGAGGAAGAAGGCTTCGATGGTTTTGCCTAAACGCCGTCTGTAAGTACTTGCAATCTGTGTGTATCAAAAAACCAATTTTGAGAAGTGTATAGTTCTGTCTAGACTTTAAACGGTAGATGCACGTGTCTAGCACTGCGGGGGACGTGTCCAGAGGCAGCGGCCGCCGCAACCATGGACTTTCGCCGAATTTTCTAATGAACCTGAATAAAAAGTGCGTTTTGTACACTGGTGCATCTTATACACCACTGTATTTTATACACCGGTGCGACTTATATACGTTTTTTCTTGGGAAAAAGTGCCGTTTTGAGGGGGGTGCGACTTATACAAAGGTGCGACTTATAGACTGGAAAATATGGTATATATATATATTTAAGAGAGGAGAAGGGGGCACCCACTGGCCAGCCGCTGGTCGCCGCTGCAGCGCAGCTGCAGGGTGCGCACGTACTGGGGCACCCGCTCGCCGTGGAGATCCACAAAGGCCAGCCTGGAGCACAGGTCCAGGTCGCCGGCCGCCTTGGCGTACGCCTGCAGCCGCTGGAAGCTCGGAAAGCGCTTCACAAAGGGGTCCCGCGCCGCCACCGACTCCACTGCGCCAGTGGTGGGAACGCGCCGCCACGTGTCAGAGAGTTCTCGTCGAACAATTAGATTCACAGTTTCATTCCCAGACAAGAACTTCATCATCACCACCATCATCACCAGCCTATCTGCGCCACTGCAAGGCAAAGGCCTCTCCCACAGATTTCCAATTACCCCGGTCCTGTGCTAACTGCGACCAATTCATCCCCGCAAACTTCTTGATCTCACCTGCCCATCTGCTCCTGCCGACCCCTGCCATGCTTGCCTTCTCTAGGGATCCACTCCTTAATGACCAACGGTTATCTTGCCTTCGCATTACATGCCCTGCCAACGTCCATTTATTCTTCTTAATTTCTACTAGTATGTCCGTAACACGCGTTTGTTCCCTGATCCACTCCGCTATCTTCTTGTCCCTTAACCTGAACTTCAGACGCCAATCATTCACAGTTTTATGGGATATTCAAAGGAAGTTGGGTGCCCCTCACAATCGTTACTGCAGGCACGTGGGCAAGTATGCCGCGTGTCGACTCCCAATTCCCACCCCAGTGACAACTCCAACAAGACTTTCTTGTCAAGTCTAGTATGTGTACGTAATAGCAACGCAATGTGTACGCCAATGTGTTACCAGTGTGTAAGCAATGTGTAATGTGTACGCCAGACAACGCGACCTTGTTGCAGACATTCGCCAGCAAGCAACGGCACTGTTCTCTTCAGAGCAGAGCTATCGTACACACAGAAGGCAGCCACTGAGCAGACTTAGCTGCGCTCACTTATTGCTCCCATAGAGTTTCTTACAATATACACTAGAGAGGAATCTGGCGCTAGCGTCTATGCGGCTCACATCAAGGCCGTCTGTGTCGTCATGGACCGCCATTACACATCGCGCTCGCCTTAGTTTCATCATTGGCTTGGATTGAAACGTTTCAGTGACCGCAAATTTAAACAAAGTGCCACAAAAACGCGAAGAATAGTGTACAATTATCTGAGTGGAAAATAAAAACAGGCTGTTTTAAAGCTAAGGCAAAAAGAGGTATTTTTGCCTTAACGGTTGTGCCTGCTATTCCGCAGGCCAAGGCTGCAGTTACGAACAAGGTTAATATTTGAGGGGGAAACTCATTAGAGACTCTGATTTTATTAATTTTACCATTATTTAAAATATTAGGTTGCTTGAAGAGTTTGGAAAGTTTTTTGAGCGTGCCTAAGAAAACGTTGCCTTCGTGGTGAACCGGTGCACCGACCGCCAACTAGTTTAACAAGAAAAAAGCAAGCGTGGCGTTAAACAGTCGTGCACGATGACAAGATAGGACGCATACAAGCGCCCGTGTTTCTCGTATCCCGTGGTCGTATCTTGTCTTCGTCGAAGTACGTTTTGTTTCTTCTTTTCGTCGGCTACAAATTTCGCAGTGGCATATTACCTGCTCAGTCATGCGTCCTTCGACTGCGGCATGAGCAACGTCAGGTGCGATCACGCACTGCCTGCTGTTTCACCGAACACGGCTACCACAGAACAAGGAGGATTTCGGCTTCCTTGTAGCTCGTAAACGTGTTAATGCATAGTGAAGAAAGCAAATCCCAAAAACCGTTTAAAAATCCAATTGTCACGCCAAGCCCAAAACAAAAAAATTCCCCGCATTTCCCCGAGGGGAAGAATGTGAAAGTGCGAATGCATGAGTTAAATTTGCGCGGTTCGGTAATGTTCGCGAAAGAGAGATCACACACACACACGCACACAACTACAAAGAAAGAAAGATGCATTTATTCACAGACACCTATTTGTGTTGTCGTTGTACTTGATTGCTAGAGCGGATCTCAGCTTTGAAATTTCGTGTCAGTACTCCTTTAAGCGGGTGCATTAGCCCTTCTCACGCCCGATTCCTGGCCAATCCCCCACGTGGGTATGTGCCATGTCAGCGGCCAGGCAGCGCGCGCCCATCTCCCCCCGTTGCCAAGGAAGACGAGGAGATTCCTGGCCAATCCCCCACGTGGGTATGTGCCACGGACATCGCCGGTGGACGCAGGTTCAGGGTCGCTTAAGAAGTGCATTCGCCCTTAAAAGGGAGGTCTTCCCATGAACCCCACGACGAGATGGCTTACAAGGCGCAGTTTCCTCTCTAGTATACCTACTTACTAAGAAACTATGATTGCTCCAACTGCTCTTAAAAAAACTTTTTTAAATTTTAAGTAAACATTGTGAAACTTGTCAGCCTTGCTCCTTGCTAATAAACTTCATTTCAGTTTTGTGGCTGTTGTCATCCATGCCTATTCTCGCCGGCCTACATTTGAGGAAATGTTTCTACCTTTTTCCTCATTTTTCAGTATTCCAGGAATTTGGCCGGCCGACATTCGCGTAAATCCATTTCCTAATTACTGCCAGTTGCCGTAAACGTGAGTTAGTCAGCCAGCGCTCGCGTTTATCTTTTTTCACTGCCCCGTCTGTGTCTGATCACCAGTTCCTGTTCTCGCCCACTGCATTTCCCAAGGTGTGCCCGTGTTAAAGCCCTTCGCAGTGGTGTGCTGGGCTGACTGAGGACTTGAATACCCGCGTCACACATTGCGAGCCCTTACCTGGTCCTGCAGAGTGCTTGAGATGGTAGATGTCCAGAATCTGCTGGATGCCGTAGCCGGACAGACCCTGCGAGCGGAAACCAACCAGAAGCACCGATACAGCCGGTAAGACAAGCGCTGTCGAAGAAAGCGTGGCTCCAGTGCTTTAATCCTCTCTCTCCGTCTCTCAGGAGGCCCACACTGCATTCAAAGCTACCAGACATCCGGCATTTGCCCTCGCAAAAAGGCAGCAGAGGGCAAGTGACAAGTGCATTTGTTCTTAGGACGAAGTCACCTTAAAAGAAAGATATTGCTTCACTAATCAGTCATCATGAACAAATAGAGTGTTTAAAAAAAGTATTGTACTTTTGAGCTTTTCTTTGATATTTTTTTTAGTCCCCAATTTACCGACACAGCACTTTCCCTTTATTTACAAGTACTTGATCTGTGAAGCAAACAAATGTAGCTGTAATGCTCACGTAATTTCAGTTAGCACAATCTCTTCAATTTATCGTGGCCTTAGTTATGAACACGACATCTAATCCTGTCAGGCATATCACCTACTTGCAACGGAAGCCGGCAGAACGCCCTTCAATGCTGAAACTTTATTTACAATGCACAGTGGCAAAAGTGGTTTGATGCTTGCAAGTTGCTTTCGAACATGAATTCAATATTGCGTCAGCTCAACATATGTGCTGGGAGCACCAAAACGGGAGGGAGAAGTTATATGTCAGAGATATTTACCCCCATGAAAATCTAAAGCTGAGACAACATGTTTTTACTAGGGGTGTGCGAATATTCGAAAATTCGAATATTCGATTCGAATTTTTTGGTATTCGATTCGATTCGAACGACACTTTTATTGTTCGACATGGAGGAAGAAAAAGTTAGGAGACGGCTCTACCGGAGAAACGTGAAGCCTATACATAAAAAGTAAAATCGAAGTCGGCCCAGGCGTCACTGCACCACGCGACCCCACCGCGCCGCCGCCGCGAGCTCTTCAATTTCGTCTGCTCGAAACTACTCTGCTGCCCGTTGTCGCGAAGCCTGCTATATGTTGGTTTTTTCCCACGGCTTTTGTCTTTCGCACATACGCAGCACTCCTGCCCGCACGCGGGCATGAGATCACCGAGCAGACAAATGCAGGAAGGACGGGGAAAAGCTACCGCCAACCAAACACGAGAGATGCGCCGGAGTCGGAGACCGCCGCCGCCGCCGGCCCACCCGACCATGGAGGTCACGTGCTGGGCCGACGTCGGCGGCTTGAGAAAGGAAAACGGCGGAGGGAGCGGCGTCAACGGAGCTGGGCTTGCGAAGGCTAGCTGCATGACGTCATGCCGTCTCCTAAGTTTTTCTTCCTCCATGTTGTTCGAAATATTCGAACCACCCAAAACTAAAAAAAAAAAGAAAAAAAATTCAGAGCGTGTCTGTATCGGTGTTTATTTACAGTGGACTCTCGATTATACGATTCTGGGGGTGCGAATTTCGGGATGATACGAATTTCCGAATAGTCCCGGCTAAATTGCATCGTTTGCAATGGGAAAAATTTCGGCTGTTACGAACGGACCTGCGCGGCCTGGCGGAAGATACGAACGAGCCGGCGAGGCACCCGACTGCCGAGCGAGCAAGTGACGGCTCTCGCTCCCCTGTTTGTCACTCTTTCTACAGAAACGGCCGGGCTGTTGTTTTCTGCTCGCGAAAACGCTCTGCGCACGCCCAACGCGCTGACACCGCCGCGAAACCACCCCCACGCTGCGCGCGGCGCGGCCGGCGGCGTCAACATGGCGTCGGCTCGAGCCGCGCAGTGGCGCGGGCGCTCGTGCGACCGCTTCTAACCGCTCTTTAAAATGCGACTCAAGGGAGACACGAAGTTGCTTGTGCGGTAAAGGAGCTGATAATGCATGCGAAAACGGTACTATAAAACATCATCCGCGCTGCTAGTGAAAGCGCCCATAAAATATTTGCCGGGGTGCTAAGCCTAACCATCTCCGGCGGAGCCAAGCCGGCTGTCTCGATCTCATCGCAAGTAGTCAGGCTCCTCCATTCTGCCGCGCGCGTCGTGCGTCATTTTCTGACCGAGGTAGGCACTACCGCAGGCGCGAAATCGTCGATGTGGGCGTGAAAATACAGCGCTCGCAGAGCCGAGGCGAGCGAATCGCGCGCAAAAACGCACCATGCGGTTCACGCTTGGCTATTGCGGCGCGTAGCGAGCTTGGGCACAGCGAGCGAGGAGACGAGCGCGAAGCCAGGCGAAGCTTTACGTGCTCCAGAAAGGAATGCTTTGCGACACGGGGGTTAAAAAAAGCAGAAAAAATCACGAATTTCTTCACGCGAAAGTAGAAAAATAAATAAACGAAAACTTTTTTCAGCGCTAAATTTTTTGGTCTGTGTTGGTTCATACGAATTTCGGATGATACGAATATTTTTCGCAGTCCCGCGAGATTAGTATCATCAAGATTTTACTGTATCAGCGCGCGGCAATGTGCACGGGCTCGAGCATGCCAGCTACTAGTGTCTCAAGTGAGCGGCTGTTTTCGGTATCTGGTAAAGTGGTGACGAGCAGGAGGTTGTCACTGCTCCCCGAACATGTCGAGCAGTTAACCTTTCTCCATGTTAACATTTAAGTGAGTGCAGACCTTAACCTGTTCAGTGCAATGGTATTGTGTATTTCCTAATTTTACTTTGTGTGATTTGTTGTGCAATAAAGTTGCAGTTTTTGTGTCTCTAGATGGTGAAAACATTAATTTTACAAAAAACAATAAGTATTCGTATTCGAAAAATATTCGATTCGATTCGAACCTTGTTTTTATTATTCGAATTCGCTTCGAAATTAAAAAATTGATATTCGCACACCCCTAGTTTTTACCCTTCCCATAGCGTCTGGTGTAGCAGTAAAGGCTCATTTTCGGTACAGAATACATTGATGTTCAAGTTGACGGCCCCTGTTAGAGAGAAGCCATGAGACGGCACACAGGTTTTCCTCACACAGGACATAAAATATTCACCGCTCTGATGATAACTGCTCTAATGAACAATGCACTTGCTACATGTACAAAAAAAAAAAAAAAAGAACATCTAAAACCACGTTTCCAGTGTTGCCGGTGGCCTTTGCCGACGTTCTTTGGTGTTTTCCCCTTAACCGAAGACTATCAGTACAGCCTAACCCACTTATAACATACTAAAGTGCCACAAAAAAGCCATTGTTGTAAGCAGTAATTGTTATAGTAGCAGGGTTGGCCAGAAAAAAGTACTTTTGTAAGCGTTTAGGGATTAGAAGAAGCAAATCCTTGACTCTTTCTTTTTTTTTTTTAATGATTGGCAGATAGCATGTTACTAAAGTGGCGTTATTTTCTGCCTTTTTTAACATCGGTAATCAACACTAGCCTTTACCCCACCGTAGCTTTATTTTAATCTGGACAGTGTAGAAGAGCTGCCACACCTTGCCTCTCTTACTGCCTGGTGGGCCAGCAGACAGCAGGAGATAAAAGGGGCGGGTCAGAAGGTCTGCTTCTACAGGGATAGCAAGGTTACATAAAAGGCACCAAGTTTTTCTCAGTGTTGGAAAGATAGAAGATGCCGCAACTTGTTTCACGCTTTAAAAAAGCCACACTTGGTTACACAATATGCACCCATGATCTCTCACAGATCTCCAAATAGTATACATTACGTAGGCTCATACCGTCAGGCTCAATTGTTATAACCAATAATAAGGAGAATTCCCATTGTTATAAGCGGTTTATTTTACCATATAACCTATAGCAAAGTTAATGGTGCCACGAATGTTCCGTTATATCCAATATATTGTTCAACAGGTATTGTTATAAATGGTTGGAATGTATTACGTACAAAACGCAACAGTGGGTGGTGCGCAGCGTAACCAAGATGACAGTGCCCCCCAAACTGTTGTGCCTTTGTAGCCTGCGTGTCAAGAAGGAGCTTGAAAAAGAAGGACTTGCCCCGACAAAGGCCCCGTTGACGTGGCTGAGGCCATACTCCACGTGGCCGCCGTTGCAGACGATTTCGACGGCCATGTTGAAGAGCGTCAGGTTGGAGCGGGCAATAATGGCCACCTGGCCGGAGGTCGACCCCAGAATTGTCCCTGCAAAGAGGAGGAGAACCCCCAGGATCCAATGACGTCCATCTCGAACGGATTAAAGTAGCTGACGTTCAGGCTCACACAAAGCTCACTAGCATGTGCATTGTATGGGTACAAGTAGCCTCATCAGCTCCCAAGGGATGACAGATGGAGCTGTTTAAGCTTGACCTAAATCCAATGGCGTACGGAGGGGAAAAAAAGAAACAAGCCGTTTGCGGTGCTTTTCGGCAAAGAGAGAGAACGCGCGTGAGCAAAGGGCAAAAAGCACACACTAGCCTCTCAGCCTAGCCTCCCAGAAGGGCTCAACTCTAGTTGGGCCCAGCTTCCAGTAGTGTGGAGAGCTAGCCTCGAAGACATAGCGATGTGATTTTGTTGAGCCATTTTGGAGCAGTTTTTGGAGCAGCCAGAAGCAATATGATTCCGAAAATATTGCTAGAGGGGGGGGGGGGGGGGGGGGGGGGGAAATAAAATATATCAGCGCTCTTCTTGCAAGCCTTCCAAAAGCATTTCATGTCAGTTGGCTACACAACGAGAACAGCCCGGTCGTCCCGTAGTCTCCTGGACTGAGGGACCACTCCCAGATCACCAGGTTCAAAATAAAGTTTTCCTCCTCCTCCTCTTTCAAGGGCCCAATTTTCTAAAGTGGTGGACATCATCTTTCAAATAACGTGGCATTGATGTGAGACGTAGTATGTGTTCCCTGGTTTGGTACGCCTTTGGGTGAGAACTGGAGCAGCCATGCTTGAACATGGCACTAGCATGAGGGTAGCTCCACGGTTCCGCTGACACCTCCCTAACCATAACTGTCGCGAGGTTTAATCAATAGCAACTTGGACAGCTTGGCATGCTCGTAGTACGACGAAGTTCATCCGGTTCGTAGAGCCAAAGAATTCCCGTGCACCCGCCGTGCACTTCATGTGACATGACCAAATGCTGCCCACAAAACAACACGCGTTGTGCAAACGAAGCAAACGGACAAATTTCGTCTTTTTCCCTTTCCTGCTAGCAACCCTTTGCATGCCCTCTCCATCTAGACCCATCGGAGAATGCGAATAACGTACTCATGAATAGAAGGAAATCGTGAGCGGCCGCTTCTGTGAGCCGCCATGTTTGTTTTCATAGCGCACGGTAGTGGCCGCTGCCGGCAGCTTCGATTGTTGTGATCTCGCAGCGAATGTTTTCTCATAATTGGAAGTAAAGTTTCCTGCTCAACCCACAGCATAGTTATTACGCGTGCTTACATAGAAGCTTCTCCTTTATAACATTTACTGCGCGTACCACCACGAGCGAACGGCTCTCAGGGGGCATTGATCATTCATGGAAGAGCCGCCGTAAGGGGGGGTATTGGTAATGGACCTCTCCCTGCATGTAAACACCGTGACGTCACGAAGTGCACGTGTGCTACGGGTGGCGCCTGCTGGCGGCCGCGAAGTGCAGCGGTGGTTGGCAGAACGCGCCTGCGCCGAGGGCCCGGCCTGGCCGCGCGGCGCCTGAAAGGAACGATTTGCCGTTGGTTCGGGCCGTCACTGGCCGCCTACATTGCAGGTGCGGGTCTAGCTATCCTAGCTGCGGTCACCGCCCATCCATGCAGCTTTCTGCATCTACAACTGCAACACTTTTGTATACCGTACGGTCGACTGACAAGTGATGCTTTCGGATAATCAGAGCGCGACAGAACAGCTTAAACGTGGCATTCTGAAGGTTGGTGCTGTTGTGACGCATTCCATGATTGTTTTTTTAAGATTCTTTGTGTTCAGGCACATACCGAGGAAAGCTCATTCATTGTTGCTTTCGAGGTCCACTTAAGCTGAGCGCGGTGTGCCTCAGGCAGCGTATACGCTCCCTGTTCTTGGCCTCTTTGCGTCGCCCGGAGACAATGGCGTACACGCACGATTTCATGTCGGGGGGAAAAGGGAAAGGTAAAGCATGAAATTATTAAAAAGTAAAATAAGCAGTAACGAAACAAAAATATAAACAGCAAAAGCCAAAAATTATTCAAATAAAAATATCGCGATGATGTCGTGCTCTACGTAATCGACCAATTGTTTTGTTACCTTTTCTCCCAGTGAAATCGCGAAAGTGTTCATCGTCATTGGGAGAGTCAGAGCAGCTTGTGAGAGTTAGACAGTGGCACTGAAATAATTATCGGTAGTCATTATTTCATGATAGTTAATTAGTGTCCTTGTACGCCCGCTGCATACTCCAGCGTCGGGAGGCCGCAACAAAATAATGCATTCACCGAGTCCGTTCGCTTAGGGAAAACATTTTTCGAGTTACGTGAGCGGCCCATCTCGCACCGAAGGCACGATGCCACATGTGAGCATGGCAAGCATCTCTGTTTTGTCGCATCCTCAAGGCAAAACATAATTGATGAACGTATAAAAATTTATTGCACTTACAAGCAATGAATTTCGTTCGTCTTGAACAGATCCCCCATACGACTAAACTTGTCGTGGTCGATCTGGCAGCAGGCGGCTATCGCGGATCCCTCGTCGAAATATTTATTTCGCGTCGCCTAAGCAGCGTTAGGTATTCATTGTCTTTTTAATACAATATTCTACCTCGCCAAACATGACAATATTTCGCAGCAAGAAAATTTCCCTCTGCCCCCCACCCCCGGCACTACTTCACTGGACCAAATTTCTGCTGGTGTTGCATGATAGCAGATGGTTGACAAACAACATCATCGTTTCATGGCACGAATCAGCGCGGACTGCCAATGTAGACGGTATGACTGCGCTTTGAAGAACAGCAGAAGTTCGAGAATGGGAAATGTTGCTATGATTAAGAGCAGACCATGTCGCTGTTTTGGCTGTCAGCCTCTTCGGAACATTGCGCGCATCCACAATACACGCCGAATTTACCTCTGTGGGGACTCCAAAAAGTCTGATGCCGCTGATTTTGCTCGCAAAATTTCGGTAGCCGAGAGCACAGCAGCCCACCGGCATCAGAAAAGCCAACACGTAAACAAAAACGCGCGTCTAATGCAGCCTCCCTGCATACATGCGCGCGCCGGTCCGAATGTTTTGCCAACCACCCTCCCGGCCACACCTAGCACGTGCGCTCGCCGTGACGTCCCGGCCGCCGCGTGACGTACCCCGGGAGAGGTCCATTGGACGGAACAGCTTCTCTCTCAGCACTCGTTTACAGCAGCGTTCAAACGGGCTGTTTCTGTGCTCGTAATTTTTTTTTTTGAGAGATGCAATTTCGGGGGGGTCGACCTACATTCGAGTCGACTTACAATCGTGTAAATACGGTAGTTGCGAAAGTACACGTAAACATACAAGTACCGATGCGTTTTGCTGTTGGTACTGCGCGTACTATGCTGTTTTAGCTGCACAGCACTGCGGCGCTTTGGAGTTGTCTCAGACGACACTGGCCGATTGACACAAGCAACGGCGTCTTATGGGACCATATTTGTCGAGCGAGCACCATGTTTCACGAAATTATTATTTTTGCCCTGAACCAAAACAGGCTAGGTACAAATACGGTCAAAAACAAAGCAAGGGCTGAAAACAACCTGCTGCAGTGCGGTGGCACCATCTAGGTTGACTAACAGCAAACAGGTCTCCGCTTCACACCAAGTTTAGCTTGAAGACCCGTTCTTATGATGTCATTGCACATATTGTCAAAACACAGAATTTGGTGGGAGAATCAAAATTTAAAGGAGTACTGACACCAAATTTTGACGCCTAAAAAATGATATAATTGGCTTCAGTAGTTTGTACAGATGCCTCACAGAAATTTTTGCAGCAATCCGAGGCCGGAATCACATCGAAAATCGATTTTGATTGTCCCGGCCGCGAGCTTCCACAAATCGGCAGCACTAGCGAAATCGCTTTCGGCGTGACGAAACATCGGCCCTGTTACGAATCGGCCAGCAACACGTGTTTTCCCGCATCAACGACCATGTGCGCCCGCGTGTCGGTGAATCGTACTTTCGTGTCTCGCTATGCCGGGTCAGTCACCTCGCTTTGCAATGTGCCTCCGGCGGCTGCCAGCGCCACACCCTTCAGGCACCTGCGCGTCGGAGAATCCAGCCTTGACCTTCCCGGCTCAGACGTTTCGCTATCGGCACGATCAGCAGTTGATAGCGCGACCCCGGCACCTTTCAAGGACACTCTCTCCCCCCCCTCTCGGACGCCATGTGGGACGAAGCCATGGGTGACTCACTAACTAGGGACAGAGTGTGTGCGTGTCTGTGATTTCGTGGCGTGTTACTCTTGGGGGCGTTTTTTGGGTATAAAAGAAGCAGCACAAACGCTGATATTCATTCCTGTCTGAGCAGCGAATCCATGCGGTCGCTCTGCTCTAGTCCTGTATTGTAACCTCGCCCGTCAGGGCATTGTACGTTTTTTTTGGCTTCGGCTCACCTCTCGCTATGAAGTAAACAGTTACGTTATCCTACTGCTCTGGACTTCTTCACGGCTGCAACACCGGCTGGCCGCTCGCTTCATACACGCTACCCATCGTATGTTGGAGGCCACGGAGTAAGGATCGGGTGCCCCCGCTCGGTCGCAACAACTGGTTGGCAGCGGTCGGATGACAACTTCGTGACACCTGGAGCCAGCGGTGCGAGACCCAACACCACGGACGTCAAGGCGGCTTCGGACTTCGCAGTATTCACGGCGGTCAAGGGTGAGTGCGGGACTTTTCTTCACTAGGTTTTACCAGGCTTCTGAGAATAGCTGGTAGGGCGTCTGTTTTTGTCGCGTGGGTTATTCGCGCAAAACATTTTTGGAACAGTGGGAAAGCAGTACTCTAGACCGGCCATGAATTTGAAGGCGTTGAAAAAACCGCAGTTGTTGGAGCTTGCAAAAGAGTTGCGCTTGGATGTTACGGACGCGCTGAGAAAGCCAGAGCTGATACAGGCTATACTCGCTGTTGGGGCTGACGATGACGAGCTGTCAGAGTGCATTGAGCTGATCAATGACAGGGAGGCCGCTAAGCGTCAGGCTGCAGAGGCTGAGCGCCAGCGTGAGGAACGCGAGGATAAAAAGCGAGAACAGGAGCGACAGCATGATCTAGAAATGAAACGTCTTGACATCGAGGCATCTCGATCTAGACGTCAGAGTGGCAGCAGCGTGCAGTTTGCGGCGACTGAGCGACCTACGTTGCGAATGTGTGACCTAATGCGACCCTACAAGGTAGGAGAAGACATCGGTCTTTTTTTGGTCAACTTCGAGCGTGCGTGTGAGAGGGCCCAGTTTAGCCGAGACTCATGGCCGCAAAAGCTGCTTACGCTTTTGCCAGGTGAGGCATCCGACGTGATGGCCCGCTTGCCAAAGGAGGAGGCGGAGGACTACCAAAAAGTCAAGTCGAGCCTCCTGCGTAAGTACAGGCTGTCAGCAGAGGCGTTTCGCCAGAAGTTCCGTGAAGCCGAGAAAGCTAGAGGCGAGTCGTACTCGGAGTTCGCCTACAAGCTTAAGGCAAATATGGAAGAGTGGCTCAAAGAGGCAGAAGCTTTCGGAGAGCACGACAAAGTAGTTGAGTGCTTCGGTCTTGAGCAGTTTTACCGCCGACTACCGGAGAACCTGAGACTCTGGGTGCAAGATAGGCCAGGGGTAAAAACTGTGGATCAGGCAGCTCAACTAGCCGACGAGTTCGTCACACGTCGAGGTACGCAGGGCCCGAAAGACGGCCAAAAAGAGTTCAGGCCGAGGCCTGATAAGCCAGGGCCGAAAGGCAGAGCTCCCCGGGAAGGCGGTGGGGCAAGGGAAGTCGTTTTCGTGGATAGAGAAACTGGCCACGATAACGAAGAGAGAGCAGCAGACGCTGCGGAGCAGCGTAGAAAGAAAGCTTTCGAGGCGCGCAGACAGGCTGCATGTTACAACTGCGGCGAGACGGGACATTTTGCTGCCAGTTGTAAGAAGGGAAAACTAGTCTTTCACGTACTAGATCAGAGTGAGGACAGCAGGCAGTTTCTAGAGCCCTACGTACGGGAGCTAGTCGTCAATGGTAAACCGTGCCGAGTTCTTCGTGACTCCGCGGCGACGGTAGACATGGTCCACCCTTCGTACGTTGAACCGGATCAGCTAACAGGGAAGTATGTTTGGGTGAAGCCAGCCGTAGGTGCACGAAACGTTCGTCTGCCGATTGCTAAGGTCAGCATCAAAGGTCCGTTTGGTGAACTTCTGACGCAGGCAGCAGTATCCCCACAACTACTTCCGGAGTACAGTCGAATCCCGCTACAACGAAATTGACGGGACGTGCGAAAAATTTCGTTGAAACGAAAATTCGTTGAGGCGAAATCTGCCCTAACACACCACGGAAAGGCCAGAAAAATAGCCCCGTACGTTTCCGCAACATTGGCAGCATAATACAATGTTTAGAAAAAGGAGTGACGCGCAAGAACTCATGTTTATTTGGATAACAAACATACCAATGGTTGTCTGTTTTTTCACCACCCAAAGAACGTGTTACGGAGGGGGGTGAAGATATGCAGGCGCAAAACGTATCGCTGTACAACAAGGCGTGCCCACCGAGCTGATTACTTGCAGATAACTGCTAGGCAGTCGGAAGCCCCCCTCTCGCTTGTGGCAGGAGCAGTGCCATTATCTTATCCTCCGACAGGGCACGGCAGCTACTGACCTTGGCAGGCAAGACGCGCGCGCTTGCATTTAACATGACCGCACGCCCGCGACAAAGATAGGATGACTAGGCTTCAAGACCAAACACGCAAACATGATTTTTGCTCTTGGCTATGAAGAACAGGGTGTCGAACCGGAACCGGAACCGAACCGAAAACCGGAACCGAACCCGAATTTTTGCCCGGAACCGGAACTGAACCGGAACCATATTTTTTCCGCCATTTTGGAACTGAACCCGAACCGGAACAAATCGAAGGAACCGTTCCGAACCGGTTCCGGGGCCTCAAAAATGTGATTTCTAGTTTTCAATTTCGGTACCCTACCTTGCGTCTGAAGATATTTTGCCACTCGCCAGACATCACCATGAAATATTTTGCGTAGTCTGCAGTTCCCAAGGCCCACCATGTTCTCTTCTAATTATTGTCCTCAATTTAATGTAAAGTTGTCCGTATATACTATCAGTTTGCGTTAGGTACTGCCCATCTCTCCCAATTATCTTTTACATTTAGCATAACTTAGTTACAACACATATTACGAGGCAACATATCATGGAATATTCTTCATGGTTTCTATCTACATGGTGTTTAAAATCGTGTAAAATTTTCAATGTGTAGTTACTTCGCATGCATCCGTGTCCGCTTGTGGAGGCCTTCAGGGACACCATCACCAATAAATCCATATCTTCCACTCATTCTAGTTTGAATGGGAAATTATATCCAACAGCACTGAAACACTAACACTCGCAGTTCTCAAAATCAACGTCACTTTTTCTTGTATACAGTGCCGTTGTGTCCTTTGGTTACTGCTCTAAGAGAACATGAGATATAAAAAATGGGGAATCCTAATTTCCACACTTTTAAAGTATATTTGATAGCATCTTCATGTTATATTGAATCTGCTCAACCTTAAACTTAAGAGGCGGATGGATTGAAGTCGATTAGTGCGGGTTAGCGGGTAGACTGGAGTGAATTAGTTAGGTGAGTGAATGAGCTAATGTGAATTAGTGGGACTGGTGTGTTAATTTGGATTAAAGGAATTAGCGGGTCAGTTAAGGCGGATTCGATGGTCGGACGAAACATGATTTTGTCACATGGCCAAAGACGACGCAGTTGTCTTCAAGGAAAACAAGTTTATTGGAGCGAACTTGTGCTCCCCTAACAACTCAAAAGAATACAGAGGCGCCGAAGCAGAAGTCAACAAATTGACTTGCGAAGGCGAGGATCGTCGAAAGGAATGCCGCGATGTCTGCTCTGCAGGCTTCTATCTTTCGGTGCGAGTGTTTCTGGAACCGTCGATTTACATCCAGAACATTGTAGATCAGAGAAGATTATTCTGGGCTAGTGACGTTAAGATGAAACAGTCTGCTTATCTGAATGAGATAGCCCTTGCGGCAAAAAAAAAATAAAGAATGGAAGACGCGCTTCGTTTGGAACGCAAATAACACATCCGGGTGTGGTCCGGCAGTAAAAACAAAGAATAAATAAACAAACCCATGCATGGTTCGCGGCAATATCTTTTGGGTCCTTGGCATTTGGAAATTTTGCAGCGTTCTCCTTCTCGACCAATCAGGAAATTTTGTCAGGCACAAAGTAGCCACAGTTATATGACGACCTTCTGAAAGCTATAAAAGGTCTTTCTTTATGCCCGTATTGCGCTGTTATGTTGTTTCTATATTAAAATTGACATCTCGCACTAAAGTTAATAACTAATTGCTTAATGCATATTTTATATTCATCAAAGGGTTTTCAAAACGTGTGTATATATGAGGGGGGACAGTTGGAAAGAAACTAAACTGTAAGAAAAAAAGGGAGGAACGATCAACTGGTTTGGTGCAAGAGACGCCCGATAGCATTCTTCAATACCTTCTCTTTCTTTGTGTTACCATTCTGCAGCCTCCCACAGGTGTAGCATCTCAACCACCGAACACAGCCCCCTCTAAGCTGAGGAAGCGGCGATAGCACGTGCGCTTAGCCAAAGCGGCGCCAAAACTCTCATAACAGACTGTTAGCAGGCGTGGCCCAACTTTGCCAACGGCCGATTGCATGCTACAACACTTCCGATGATCAATCAGAGGCCACCAACGAGACCAGTCACGATTGTATGGGCACCAGCTCATACTGATATCCCCGGCAAACAAGATCACCAACCTCGTGGGTCGAGATTTGACTCGCTTAGCCAGGGCTGATGAAGCCCGTCCCGAGTGCATGCATCCTGCAGTCAGAGACCAGGAAGTTACTCAGCACTATGGCCTCTTCCATAGAACGTATTCCTCCACGCACAAATCCCTACCGATTAACCAGGAAAGATTACTCCGCACCCTGTGGGCATACCACAACACCAGACTTCACCTCTTTGGCAGGACACAACTCTCTCCATTTCGTTGCTTCTATGGAGAGCCTCGGAACCTCATACGCATAGTAGGCGGCTGCGACAAGTGTGCCGTAGATCCATCCAACCTCCACGTTTCCATAGAGAATTGGGAGACAGCCATGGCCAGCTCCGGCCTGGAAGATCAGTTGCTCTTGGTGGAAACGGCTGTCGATTCAGCCCCCTCGATTGAGGACGCCTCTGTGAAACTTTGCCTCAATTTAATTAAACTTCATTCTCTCTCTCTCTCTCTCTCTCTCTTTGTCCAAGTGATCATTACTGCTGCTTGTGACTTCACTTGGCTATCATTTTTCCTAGATCCCAATCGCTATCACCGGTCGCTGAAGGGCCATTAGCAAGTTCCTATCTCCGCTGGTTCCCTATCCAATGCCGTCATATCTATACATGCCGTCTAATGAGTCTTTATAGCCATTCTTTCTTTCTAACTGCTCTCTTAGCAGATAAAAGATGAGCAGAAGGAAATTTCTCTAAATGCCACCTGCCACGCTTGGCAGTCGGCGCCACATACTCGCCACACTACCATACAAAGCATTTTGCAGGTACAGTTAAAGGAGCTTCAACACTTTAGATAAACACGCAGCGGTGGCTCAGTGGCTGAGGCGTTGCGCTGCTGAGCCCACAGACGCGGGTTCGATTCCCAGCCGTGGCGGCCGCTTTTCTGATGGAAGTGAAAAGCGAAAACGTCCGTCTGTCCGAAATTTCGGCGCATGTAAAGATCCCCAGGGGGTCAAAATTAATCCGAAGCCCTTCACTATGACGCACCTCGTCGTAGGCGTTGCATCGGCGCGTTAAATAAATAAATAAATAAATAAATAAATAAATAAATAAACACTTTCGATAAATGCTTTCACTCTTCTTCGCATTTGGAAGCACTGCGAAAACTACAGCTATTGCCAGCACAGAGCAACAGTGCGTGATATGCTCGTCGCTGCGGATACACCTTCCGTTTCTGCTTCGCTTTTGTGGCTTTTTTTAAGTGGCTATCAAATGCGTTCTATTCTGCAACTTAAGGAAAGCCGGCTAACAGCCGCTACACCGCTGTAATGACGTTATTCAGCGGTCGAAGAACGGGAAGACCGGGAAGGAGAGAAAAATATTTTCAGCAAGTTTCTATGTTGTCTGACGAGAAGAGAGCAGTGATTTTTGGCTGAGGCACCTTGCGACCCCGTAATCTAATGTGTTGGTTGACTACTTTCTGCAAGCACTCAAGATTTAGAAAAAAGTTGAAAAAAGTGTTGCAGGGTCGCTTTAGTTCGGCGAAGACAAAATATTTGGACAAACAAACCTTCATTATTACTTTGTTTTTATGCCGACTTGATAAGGAAACGATGATGATGATGAATACATCTTTATTTGTCAAGCTGGTGCAGATGTTAGGGCACCCGCCCGGTGGGGGGCTTCCCTATTCCAGGATACCCTGATCTCGGCTGGCGGTCCAAAAACGAGCACAAAAAATTAACAGAAAAAAACACGCCTACTTTTTTTTTCTTCGAACCCGTTTGAACCCGTTTGAACCGGTTCGAACCGGTTCGAACCGGAACGGAATGGTGCTCTGGAACCGAACCCGAAAGTCTTGAACCCGAACCCGAACCGAACCCCAAAAAATTCCGGTTCGACACCCTGATGAAGAATGGTAGAAGGAAAACGGCATGGACAGCTGCTCACAACGCATACATGACGGCACCGCGCCAGCAGCGGAGCACATTCATGCAATTTCAACTGGATACGGATTGGCTGTAGCTCTGGGGCTCCGCCTTGGCGAAGCGGGCCTGCGCCTCGTGTAAAGACGGCCAGCCACATCGTTATCACCATCAAGCAATGGCGTGCGCCTATGAGTTATTTGTTTTGTTTTGGGTGGCGGTGTGGTCGCAACGCGCATGTTTTCGGTGAAACTAAGCGTCCTGAATGTATAAAAAGTTACAGATAGCTGGCGCTATGCTTATTTTATTGAAAAATAATTGTTCGAACCCAGCCCAAATCATCTAAACTTTCGTTGAAGCGAAAGCAAGCCAGACAAATGGTTCGTTGTGGCGAGGACTTTGTTGCATTGACTTTTATGGCTAGCTGACGGGGAATTGGAAATATTTCGTTGAAGCGGAAATTTCGTTGAAGCGGCGTTCGTTGTAGCGGGGTTCGACTGTACAAGTACCTATTCTCGAACAGGTCGGATCAGCTGTTAAGGGAAAAGGGGTACAATTTTGAGAAACTGCCGAGGAAAGAACCAGCTGAGCTCGCTGCGAAGAGCTCGAGTAACGATAGGGTCGCCACCTCTGTGAGGAATGGCGAAACTCAGACAGAAAGCGATGATTGGGCATTTCCAGAGGCTCGCGACGGAGGGCAGCGTAAGTACACTGTGTGTAAGGCCCCTACGGTGAGTGGAGATGTTTCGTCGCCATGTTCAAAGTGCGCTATATCACGGGAGGCCTTGAAAACGGTTGTCGACCCAAATGCGCGCAGTTCGCGGGCAACTGAGCCGTCTTTTGAGACAGGGCAGCCTAGGTGTAGTGTGGTTCTGGCAGGAAGGAAGGAAAACGGAAACACGCTTCGGTCTTCGCGTGCCGAGGTTGTCGCTGAAAGCGCGAGGGACGACGAGGTAGTGACTGTTGGGAACTGCAAGGTGTCTAATGGGCTCGTCATGCCCGTTTCACTCGCAGCTGATGCTCCCGTCGTTAGGACAACATCAGCTCAGCTAGTTGAGGTTCCGGTGTCGCCTGTGGCTGAACCGAAGTCGGGAACCGACCAGCCTAGAGGAGATAACGCAAACGCGTTCCGGCGTTTGCTTGCCGAACGCGTTCGTAAAAAGGCGAGCAACGAGGAGGTAGCAAAAACTTCAGCGCGTAATTGTGGCGCGGGTTTCAGTGCGAGCAAAGCCGTGAGCTCGCATCGCGCCGAGGGAACGCCGCCTAGAAGCAGTGCGCGCATAACGTACGAACGGGGGAAAATCCCGCTCGCTCCTCCGCGCGCTCGACCTTTGTTGAACAAGACGACCGGTGTCATTTCACACGGTCACAGCAGCGTTGAGAGAACGGCTGCAACTAAAGTGCGATACAGAAAGGGAAAAGCTCAAGGCATTGACGAGAGCTCAAATCACAGCTCTCGGCGCGAGAAGTGGCCTGTTGACGCCTGACTTTCTCAAATTTCTTTGTTTTTCCTGAAGCAGGTTTCGCCTTTATGATTACGTTTTTTTTTTGTGTGTGTATGGGACATTTCCAATCACGCGAAATGTCACCTTTCAAGTTTGTGCACTTGTCTAAAGTACTGCTGGGCTAAAAGTATAACTAGTGTAATTAGTTATTAGCGTGTTTTTTCGCATCTAAAAGCCTGGTAGATCTTCAGTGTGGATTTGTCTTCGCACTTGCCGGCGATGCGGTTGGGTCTTGCTGTGTTGTTCTGTTGCTTGCCTGTCCAAGCCAGAGACGTTCTTGGGGAGCCACTACTCGTCCAGTGATCGGCCCTGTGAAGCTCCAGCGCGGTGTCGTACAGCCCCGGCCTGGAGTCGAGCGTCTGCTGAGCACTTCACTGCGAAAGCATCCCTCCGGACAACGGTTGCAGACCCTTATCCATCGGGATCTCGGACCCCCGGCGGAGAAGCTGTTACGAATCGGCCAGCAACACGTGTTTTCCCGCATCAACGACCATGTGCGCCCGCGTGTTGGTGAATCGTACTTTCGTGTCTCGCCATGCCGGGTCAGTCACCTCGCTTTGCAATGTGCCTCCGGCGGCTGCCAGCGCCACACCCTTCAGGCACCTGCGCGTCGGAGAATCCAGCCTTGACCTTCCCGGCTCAGACGTTTCGCTATCGGCACGATCAGCAGTTGATAGCGCGACCCCGGCACCTTTCAAGGACACTCTCTCCCCCCCCTCTCGGACGCCATGTGGGACGAAGCCATGGGTGACTCACTAACTAGGGACAGAGTGTGTGCGTGTCTGTGATTTCGTGGCGTGTTACTCTTGGGGGCGTTTTTTGGGTATAAAAGAAGCAGCACAAACGCTGATATTCATTCCTGTCTGAGCAGCGAATCCATGCGGTCGCTATGCTCGTATCCTGTATTGTAACCTCGCCCGTCGGGGCATTGTATGTTTTTTTGGCTTCGGCTCACCTCTCGCTATGAAGTAAACAGTTACGTTATCCTACTGCTCTGGACTTCTTCACGGCTGCAACACCGGCTGGCCGCTCGCATCATACACACTACCCATCGTATGTTGGAGGCCACGGAGAAAGGATCGGGTGCCCCCGCCCGGTCGCAACAGCCCGCGTGTCTGGCCTGTTCAGGGTGACGTCATATAGTCGTTTTCGGAACTGGAAACGATATCCTGCGCTGCTGTTGTCGGTGGTATTCGTTTGGGCAGGAGATGTGGGTGTAGCTGTGTGAGCAATGCTTGTAAACTTTGCGCACTTTGCGTGTTCCACATCTTTGCTCTTCAGTTTGTGGCCGGCGCATGGTGTTGCCTTGCACTGGTGGCGAAAACTGCGCGGTGCCGGCACCGCGCGGTGCGCGATGTCGACGCGCACCGCACCGCGGCGACGCGGCGGTGCGCGTCGCCGAGCTCGACCAAGTTGTGCTATGGTAAGCTCACGGAATGCGAAGTACTGCTCGTGGAAGCCTCTTCGAGCAAATCGACGACGACGCCAAGATGCATTATTTTCCACGCGACGACATGCAGTGCTAAACGTGGACTGAGTTCGTGCGCGGCGGCGGCCGCAAGAACTGTCGCCCAAGCCAGCGGGCTTGGCGTTTCTCGGTTCAGCTTGGGGGTGTTGGGAACTTTAAGCTTAGAATCGTGGCGAATATTTGATCGCCGGTATCTGTATAACAGCGAATGGCCATCCCTTACACAACTTTTCAATCCACTATCATCCCCTTTTTTGCATATGGAGCTTTATTTTGGCGATAATTCCCGTTTCAGTGATCGGTGATCAAGACATCTGCCGTCGCCTATTTTGATTCTATCGCTCAGGTGGCGCCATCTTTCGGCCGCTCGCCGCACCGCGGTGCCGGCAGTGCTGGGTCAGAGCGCCGAACCTCCGCTGCCAGTCAGCGTAGGCTTACCATCGCGGCATATATCTGCACGCCGCTTTTAAATTCAGCGCCGATAAAAACGCCTAGCACAATTTTTCACCACACTAACATCTACTTTCTCGCATGTGGAACTTCTTTTTCGCGATCAGATTGATTATATGAGTGGCGACCAGCTGTTTCTATCACGGTCTGGGCCGGTTCGAGGCGCAGTGATATTAAAAAACGGACGACGGCGAAGACATCGCCGGCCTAGTCGCCTGGCCAAATAAAGATGTTCAGTCTGTCGGGTGGCAGCGACTCATCCGAGTCTGGCGATTCAGACGACATGTCGACTCCGCGGGCGAGTGCGGACCATGTGCAATCGTAGCAGACGATGCGGCGAATGTCCCTGACGTCACGGGTGAGACCGTGACGTAAGGCTGGCCCACTTGCAGACTGGCCTTCGAACAGCCATTTTCCCGCGCGGCGACCGAATTTGAAACTGGTTGCAATAAACGTGCTATAATTCATTCTATGCTGGCGGCTGACGGCTTTCGGTTCGATTTTCGTAATTACTGGGCCAATAGGTATTGTTTACAGCATAAAACCTCAAAGCGAGGAATTTCGTGTCAGTACTCCTTTAAGCTTAACTTGATTATTTTCGCAGTGAATAAAGCATCGTTTGCTTCCGGGCAAGCGCTGGGGGCACTATAAAAAATGAAATCTTTCAAATAAAAGAAACTTGTATTTTGTCTGCCTGGCCCCTTAACTCTTTTGTTACGACGGAAAAACAGCCGATTTTGAGTGCTTCCACAAAACGTTTTCTTTCTCTTGAGCTACTGGACACACTTAGTCTTGCTATGCATGAAATTGTAGCTTATAGATTGCTCTTCATAACACAAAGCAGCAGTTTTGTTAAAGGTACAATTACTTACACTTTATTCGTTAAGTAATCAGAAAAAAGCCCCCAAGAAAAGTATACGAAAAACACAAATCGGCAATTTTACCGAGACGAAAAATTATTTCAGGAATTTTAAGATATACAAAATGTTCCTACGTTCCTTGGCTATGATTCAATATACAGTTGAACCTCGATATAACGAACCTCGATATAACGAAATTCGCGATATAACGAATTTTTTCAAGTTTTCTATCAAAATTTTGCTAAATGCATGTATTTTTGTCTCGATTTTACGAAGTAATTTTGTGCGGCGCTTCCGATTTAACAAAGTCACGGCAAGAAGGAAGAACGAAATTCCGGTCGAGGCACGTTTTATTTTGCCTCTCAGACCCTACATTGAAAATATTCAGTACTCGAATTCAGTACTCGAATATTCGAAAATATTCAGTACTCGAATTGACTCTTGAAAGGCTAAAATGAAAGAAAAGCGGTGAAATCTACGGTTAACAACAATTAAAAGCAAAGAAAGAAGCTGTGAGCGGTCATGGACGGTTCAATAGTGCGGCCACCATTTTGACGTCTCCATCGTTGCCGACGCCAGCGCCGTCTATGCTTCGGCTGCCGAAGCCTACATCAAGCTTTTTTTTTTTTTTCTACGCGTCCTTGCTCACGGTGCTGCTGCTCTAGGTTGAGCTCGCTGATAATTACAATATTTTGTTCGTGCATGGTTAGGTGAGTCTTGTAAGCAGCATGAGCACTCCAAGGGAAAGAAAAGTGTTCCGAACAAGAGCCTGAGGAAGTTCGGTGAAACCGACAGCCACCGAAGTGTGATGGATGCCATCGACGTTCTGCGGAGGCACGCAGGCACACGCAAATGTTTAATTAAGAGCAAGCCTTGTTAGCGCTGTCAGCATACGAGCATCACGTAAAGCCCGCCCTGGTCAAGAAATGCCAAGCACTGCTTACGGACTTCTTCACTTGGCTTGAACATCGAGTGCTGGTGGCAATAAATTGCTCTCTTTGAACGTGGTCATCTTCGTTTCACCAGCGTTCATTAGACAGCTGCGGTGCGGAGAAATCGGTTTCATAAGGGCTCAGTGGGCATAATAGTAATTGCTTAATCGAATTTGGCCGGAAGATATTTAATGTAAGCTTTCCGCTTTCCGGAGCACGTAAGCGCTGCGCTGCTCTGCTCCACACAGTGAAGCGGTCCGCGTGTACTCCGCTCAACTCACAATCGTGGCTTTATCTCGAGTGTCGTGGTTGCATCACGCGCCCATACTGCAGAGCTTTTGTACATGAAAAAAGTTTAAAGTTTCATAGCAGCCTTCCGTTGTTGGCCCGCCGCACCCCTCAATGCCGCGCCTAAGCCCACCACTGAATGGACGAAAAGAGGCGTAACTTCGAACGAGCACCTCGCCGGGCTGAAGTTCACGGGGCATGGACGCGGGTTCAATTGACTAACAGCGGCGTTTAGTATTGACTGCAATGAAAAAAAATAAAAGTGGAAACCTAGTCTGCTATCACATTTAATGAGGCATTGCGGAAAAAGCACCGATTTTACGACGACACATGAACTACCGTCGGCTATCCGAATTACATAGCCTAAGTGATGAAACTCTCAATTCACACAATTTTCGCGGCCAGTTTTAGTACAAATTTCGCTTTAAGTGGAGAGGTAACTACATAGCAGTTGTTTCTGGGCGATTGGGCAAGGTTTAGAAACCTCAATAGGTGGTTAAATGAACTGTAAAATCGAAACCTCGATTTTACGAAATTCTCGATTTAACGAAATTTCCGCCCGCAAGTACAACTTCGTTATATACCGAGGTTTAACTGTATAAATCAACAGTGTACACCACGCTTTGGATTTTTGAGGGCCCGTCAACCTAGCGCAACTGACGGCTGTACCACGCCGCGAGGGCACTCAAGGGTGAGTGAGTCTCCGTAAAATGTGCATCCAAGTATACTTTTTTGTGTTCTCGCACAAAATCCTTATCAGTTCGGTGGTAAAAAAACAAAAAACAAACAAAAAAAAAATTCAGCGCTCTCGCGAAGCATCGCACCTGAACCCTGCAGGAGTAATCTGACACGAGCGCCAGGTTACCTTGAAGGTAATAGCGCGATACGGCGTGGTGCATTCGGCAAAAAAATCCTGGCCGTACGTTGTCGAGACCCTGAACACAAAATCAAAACCACAGTCGTCAGATAAGAAGCACGTTTTGTTTATAAATACAGCGTGGATTCACAACGAAATTACCTGCTAGCGCTTGTTGAAGTGCGAGGCACCTGAACAGAGCTTCGTCGTCCGAACTTAAATCTGAATATCCCACATCGTTGCTTGACCCATCACTGCTGCTGGAATCAGAAAGTGCTTGCTACAGCCGTCCAACTGTGCGGAGCGCGGCGCGAACCCGACGCCATTTTTCCTCCTGCTCCCTTCTACCTTCGGTTCAAATTTCTCTCGCTACACCGCCACTACACGAGACACATAAACAAACGAAACCGAAATTGAAAGAGAAGTTGCCAATGAACACACCAGATGGCAATAGTTGTCTGTGGAGCGCGGGTTTCAGATTTTGCGGGAGATTTGAAATCATCGGACACTGGCTTCCGATTGCCTATGGCGCCGTCGTAAAAGAGTTAAAGGACACAGGCTCAATCCTGGCTGCGGCAGCTTTTTCTGGTGGTGGCTAAAAATGAAAAGCGCCTGTGTGTCAATATTTCGATGCACATTAAAGATCCCCAGGAGGTCAAAATTAATCTGGAGCCCTCCACTACGGCACGCCTCATGGCTAGGCTTCGGCGCATCAAGCAACGAATTTAAACAGTTTAGACAAATTTATACAAAAATAGACAGTTACTATAGTTTCAGTATAACATAACGTAACAAAAATGAATACTTCTGAGAATATGTCAGAAATCAGTTTGATTGATTGATTGATTGTGGGGTTGAACGCGCAGACACCATGCAGGCACGCCGTAGTGGAGGGCTCCGGATTAATTTTGATCACCTCAGGATCTTTTACGTGTGCTGAAACCTCGAACACACGGGTGTTTTCGCTTTTCGCCTCCATCAGAAAAGCGGCGGTGGCGGTGGCCGCAAATCGTCAGAAATCAGTTTCGCCAGCAAGCTACGGATGAAAGAGGTTTGGAATGCATACAAGAATAGGAATACGTAGCATATTTCTGCACTCCGTTGGCCATTTCCGGTGCAATCTTTTGTGCAATGCTGAATTTTTGTCCTAACAAGTTAAAACTGACGCTTTCGCATAATTTAAAACTGACGCTTTCGCATCATTAATTTGGCGAATGGGCCGGAAGAGAGAAGCGAGGGACTCACCTGGCTGTTCACCGCCGACGATGGTCTTGTCGAAGACGCCTTTGTGAACCTCGAGAATACAGGAGGCCACAAAGCTAATCTCGGGACCAAACCGGAACGACTGCGCCGAACAACCCACCAAGCAGGTGTGAAATAAAAGTTAGCAAAGTTGAAGCGTTAGCTTCATAATGTCATACCACATGAGCCCCAACAGACACCAAGCTGCCATGTATTAACTTCGCCCGAGTGCTTAAAGCAGACATTACGGATTTTGGTATTGCAGACTTGTGTTCACGTAGTTTCTTCAGATGTCAAGATTGCAGAATGCTACTAGCACTACACAAAGAAAGCTGACATATCCATTTTGTCCACTTGAAGACTTCTTGACGTGAGAAACGTAAGGTCATTAAAGGGGACCCGAAATGGTGTGAAGTCCTCAATTTTCCAGTTCTGAAAGAAAGCTCTTCTCCCAGCGCTTACCAGATTTTAGCTTGCTCTTTCAAATGTAACAAATTGACCCCTTGCTGTTGGCAAGCGATATGGTGACAGACGCCCCTCGTGACGTCAAAAACCAGGTGTCCAAGCTAGGAGGTAGAAAATGCTTCCGTAGCTCTCCCCGTTTCTGCACGCTTTTCGTGCTCAGCACTTAAAGGAGCCGTGCAGGCAAAATACAAGTTTCTTTTATTCGAAAGATTTCGTGTTTTATACTGCCCCCAGCTCTTGTCCTCCGGCAGCAAATGATGCTGTATTCACTGAGAAATTATTCAGTTTAGGTCAAAATTTTGATTCTTCCGCCAAATCGTGTGCCTTCATGAGGTCTGCCATGAAGTCACAAGTGAGCGTATTCAAACGAACTTCCAGTGCTTTATTGGGCTGTGCAGCCTCGCTTGCCGTCAGTCCTCCCAAATGGCGCTACCGTACTCATCCATGGACCGCTGTCCACCGTTGCTTTGTTTTTGACCAATTTCCACCTGGCTTGTTTTTTTACTGTAGAAGGTAATCGTGTTGTGAAACATGGGGTGTATCCTCAACAAACAGGGTCATGTAAGACAACGTCGCTTACTCCAAACACCCAGTGTCGTGTAAGACAACTCCAAAGCGGCGGAGTGCTCTGCAGCTAAAACAAGCATAATGCGCCCAGCCCCAACAGCAGCGCGCATCGGTACTCCTATGTTTACGTGTATTTTCGTAACTTTCCTTGTATACCCCACCATTCTTACTGCTGCAAAATGAATAAGCATTACATTTAAGCGCAAATAGCTCATTCGGCAAGCTTATAAGCCCTGCTAATTGCCGTTTGCTGTTGCCAGACTCAGCCAATTGCAGAGCTGTCGCATATGACATAATAGGTTCGGTTGCGGGAAATGAGCTAGTGGGTCGCATGGCCATTCCCTTTTTTCCTACTTATACTATAGCTTATCTGAGTGAAGTGAGCGTTAAAAGTGTGTCAGTACGATTCTAACGGTTGAACCAAAGTTGTGTTTTGTCTGCTTGGCCCCTTTTCGCGTTTGCTACAGCGGTTTTACAGCGCCACTGGCCTCGTAACCGAGCAAACGAAGGCAGCACCGAAGGCAGAAGAAAAACAGAAGAGGAAAGTGTGGCAGAAGTGTAAGGGGGAGGGCAGCATGCTGAAATGGAACAAGATGCTCCCCTGCGGTGATGCGCTTTGAGGTAACAGAGTCAAAGAAGAGGCCACCAAAGATGAGCTCGCAGGAAAGCGGAGGATCAAAGTATGGCGAAAGTGTGAGGGCAGTATGCTGAGTCTGCACCACAGAAGTCCAGTACGTACTGTGTGCTGCCCGTACGTCCGCCCTCTGGCGTCCTCCTCACTGTGTGGCTCATCTGAACCACGTGACATTTGTGCGGGAGGTTCAAACGCGATTTATAACGACAACATCCTCGGCAGCGGTGACACTATATGAGATAGCGGCATAGTAGCGTGCACCGCAGAGCATCCGCCAATCCCGTGACCACTTCCTGAGACGCAGTAGCTAGGCACCTTGACTGAGAAGACTACAGTTCACAATGCACACCAAGTTTCGCATTAGAGAGTATAGCAATCGTCAGCCATATTTTTTCACTTGCGACAATTTGTTATCTCCATGGTGGGATTTCACCTTAAATACATTTCCAGTTGCATGGTGAGCCTTTGGCTTCCCAGTGCGAAATGCAAGAGTCAAGCACACACACGTTTTTAAATTCTTCAATGTGTACGCAGTTCAACCTAACATACAAACATGGTTCAAAAAAATTCCCTCATATAATTGACAAACATCTCTCTTTCATTTCCTTGCTGCCATCCAAATGCGTGCCTTTTAGTAAGATAGTTTTGCCCTGTATACAAACCAGATCCTCAATGAGAAGCACAGTGCAATTTTCATTCAAATTTTATGAAGTATGAAGCAAAAAACACTGTTTACTCTTTGTAAATTGATGAAGGCTGTTCACAGAAGCAGAGTATACAGTGCTACTTGAACATATAGATATATAAATGATGTGTCCTGTATTTGCACATTTAGAGCAATGCCTGCTTGGTGATTGATTGCCTGTAGGGTTCAAAGCACCGACGCAACGCAGGCAATCAGGCACGCCGTAGTGGAGGGCTCCGGATTAATTTTGACTGCCTGGGGATCTTTAACGTGCGCCGAAATCTCGTACACACGGGCGTTTTCGCTTTTCGCCTCCATCAGAAAAGTGGCCGCCGTGGCCGGGAATCGAACCCGTGACCTCGTGCTCAGCAGCACAACGCCTTAGCCACTGAGCCACCGTGGCAGGCAGAACAATGCCTGCAATTACAGCATTTGCGACGAGCAATGTGTGTACATCCATGTTCCACCATTTTTTTTACGAGTTAGTGCCGTGTGCAATTATCAGCGATGAGCTATAAAAGTTTTCAGGGTAGGGAAACACGGTGATTATTAAAAAAACAAGTAATGATAACGCATAGTCTCAAACAAGCCCAACGATATTCTGACATTAAAAAAAAAATTTCCTTGGTGTGTCAATGTTTTAAAACTTCAAAAATCGAAGCGAATACCATAATATCGGATTAGGAAACTTTCTCGAAGTATTTGCAAAGTATTTCAAAGTTCAAAGACGCAAATGGACAGTTTCTGCTAAAGGTGAACGACTCTCCCACACTGCCACAGTGACATGTGGCTAAGTGGACAGAGAAAGGTACTTTTGGGGAGCGCCTCCTATCTGCTGGGCATTGGGCAAACTTTGCCCTTGGGCTTTTCTCTTTTGGCGTCTCGATAGTGTGGTTGTGCTTAATTAAGCAGCTTAAGCAGGGGTGAGACCGCTGCGCATATTGCACAGTTCTGATACAAATTCATTTTCCTGCGCCAGGCTGCTCCGAAAGCTTGAAAATTTAGAAAATTGCGCCAAACTGCTCCAAAACGGTCTGAGAGCCAAGGATTTTAACGCTCCCAAGAGTTTCAGTGGGGCAAATGCTGCCTGACGGTATACTTTTCTAGCACCTCCAAGGTGATGCTGTTTGTAAAGGTTTAATAGATTGATCATTCAAAAAAAAAACCCCACAAAATTGGCCTTGAGATAATGTTTTCGAAAGTCAGAATGTCGGGTTGCAAATGTTATATGATGCGAGTTTTTAAAGTTTTTTCATCGAAAACCATTGCAAAGTCCTGTAGAAAAAAATACTGATGTGTACTGAGGCGGCAATCTACTTGTGCAAGTTGATGAAAAAACGTAATTTTTCGGAGCACCGTATCTCTGGAACGACTTTACTGGGCGCCGCCATCTTGGTGTGGTGAAGACTGCAAAACATAGCCGCCGGGCAAAGCAGTTGCTCATGGTTCAGGCAGAGTACTCTTCGCTGACTTCTACCGTGGTTTTGCTTATGGGAGTGGCTGGGTTTTCATTTAGTTGTTTGATCTGTTGCGGGGAGTTGCACGACTCGAAAGACGGGAGTTCATGAAAAACAACGTGGTGCCCGCGAATTCACCGCTTTTCGGCCTTGAGTGTGAGGCGCGGTGCGCGCTTGAAGAGAAATTTCGCACTCATTGCGGTGTTATAAAATGCTGAGCTATAGCTGCCTTTGACAGCGAGCTTGCGAGCGGCTGGAATGGGACCATCGACCCTGCAGAAGCGGCGGCGCAGGCCACATCGCCGCAAAATGTTCGAGCAGTGTCCGATAGCGGGACGGGCTATTATTGCACCCTAGTAATAATGGTTCTTCTATCTGAAATTTAGTGCCAAAAGGGAGGTATGTGGCTAAACATACCAACGTTACTCAAATTACGATCGTAGTGAATGCGCACCTTGGGAATTGAAATGGGAGGGCTGGTGGGGTGCGACGACTGTCACCTCGTTTTGCGCAACTTTTGACGTGGCTCTGCACTAGAACGTAAAGCCGAGTCTGGGATTACAAAAATAATAATGTCGGTATTCACGATAGTAAAAGTGCCTTCGATTGCTTAGTTTTACTATTTTCAACAAAACTCCATGCCGTATAACTCTAAAAATGCACTCTAATAACTGAAAAAATGCTTTGTATAAAGGTAGTGCAGTTTGTCGCGGATCGCGACGTAAGAAAGGAGCCCGACAGCCGGTCGCCCGTTCGATGGGCTCGTCACACAGAACTGCCCGAGCGGGAGGCGCGAGCTGGGCCCGTGCCCCCATTCCCGTGCAACGGCCTCTTTATTACTATCATCATTGCCATTCTTCAACACCCTCCCCCGCCGCCGATTCTGATGGCCTTGGCGGGTTAGCCTCAAGAATATAAAGGCGCTGAACTGGACGCCTGATTTCTTGTCCGGATGAGACGCGCAGACGACACGACCGTACGACCCCGTCGCGGCCTGGAAAAGTTTCCAACACTCGGCCTAGCTTCCACAGCATTGGGGATGAGGCGTCGTCTTGGATGACCACAACGTCGCCAATCCGCACCTCGGGCCCGGGTGGCGATGCAGCTTCGTGTGCAGATCGCAAAAGAAGCAGGTATTCTCGGCGCCAACGGCGCCACAGGTGCGCCATGATTGCCCGTCGATGTCGTGCTCGACGTTGTATCTCTCCGCTGGCGGACGTCGGCTCGTTCAGTCCCAGCCTCTGTGGCAAAGAGGTAGTGCGCCTGCCAGTTAGGAAGTGAGCCGGGGTCAGAGGGGAGAGCTCTTCAGCATCTGCTGCTAACGGCGTCAACGGACGGCTGTTGATGGCCGCCTCTACTTCGCAGAGAACCGTCTCGATCTCTTCCGGGGACAGTCGACTACGTCCAAGAGCCCTCCGGAGCATTTCTTTAGTGATCCTTATGAGCCGTTTCCACCATCCGCCCCACCACGGTGCCCTTTCGACGCTAAACTTCCACTGAATTCGGCGGCCGCTGCAGAAGTCGAGGACCGCGGCCTCAGACATGGTGTGGAGAGACCTGGCGCAGTGGTGGAATGTAAGAGCGTTGTCGGAGTAAATCGTTGTTGGAACTCCACGCCGGGATATAAAGCGTCTCAGAGCCAGCAGAAACCTTGATGCTGTCATACCAGATGAGAGCTCCAGGTGGATGGCCCGAGTGACGGCGCAAGAGAACACGACGATGTAAGCCTTCCCATATTCCGGGTGCGACGACTGGCAGTATAAGGGTCCGCAGAAGTCAATGCCAACCACGGAAAAGGGGTCAGCTTCGGTAATCCGATCTCGGGGCAGAGGGGCGACAGGCGCTGTTTCGGCCTTTAGCCTACGTCGGCGGCATGGCAGGCAAGCACTTTTCACAACCTGACGGCCCTTCAATATCCAAAAGTTCTCCCGAAGCTCACAGAGTGTTAGATCTACACCGGAGTGGATCAACCACTCATGCGTGGCTGCTATTACGAGACGCGTGAAGTCCCCTCTGTTCGGCAAAACAACTGGATGACGGACGTTCATCGGGGACTGCAGTTCTTGCAGGCGGCCCCCGACGCGGATAAGCCCATCTTCGTCGATGAATGGGCGAAGCAGCGATAGGCGGGTTGTCGCCCTACTGGGTTGGTTACTTGCCAACGCCTCCAGCTCCTCAGAAAAAGCTTCTCTCTGAACATGGCGAATCCAATAGTTCTCTGCTTGGGCCAACTCTTCAGTCGTCAGTGGCCCGGCTGTCGACTGTCTGGCTGTGGTCGCATTGTTGATGAAGCGGCGAACCCAGGCAGTTACCCGGAGCAATCGGGCGTATTTACTGTACCGGTATTAATTTGAAGCAAAGGCTCAGGATGCGCGCTGCCGATTGCACAGGCAGCGTTTGGAACGGCTTGCCCCTCATTGCTCTTGCCTAAGATTTCGAAATGTTCCACTGGCCATAACTCTTCCGGCAAAGCAAGCCAAGGCGGCCCGCACCACCAAAGTTGAGAATTTCTGAGAGCGGATGCTGGTAAACCGCGTGTGAGAAGGTCAGCAGGGTTGTCCTTGCTTCGGCAGTGTTGCCAAGGGTGACCCTCCGTCAGCCGCTGTACCTCTTCGACGCGGTTTCGGATGAAAGGCGGCCATCGACTAGGTGCCGCGGAAATCCACGAGAGAGCAATCTGGGCGTCCGTCCAGAAGTACAGTTTCGCGGTGGCCCAACACGGAACCTGCCGCAGATAGTTAGACAGCCTCGCTGCGACGAGACATGCCACCAACTCAAGTCGTGGAAGGGTCATACTCTTGATGGGTGCTATGCGGCTCTTGCTCATGAGGAGGTTCGTTTCATACGAATTCCCATGATCTGAGGGGTAGCGAACGTACACAGCTGTTCCATATGCTCTGGGACTAGCATCGGCGAAAAAATGCAACTCCATGGCATCCCTGCGATCGCCGTTCCTGATGCACACCTGTCGTGGCAGTCGAATTCCCTCTATATCAGGGATCTCGCTGCACCAGGAGTTCCAGGCAGTGAGTTGCGCCGGCGGCAAGAGTCCATCCCAAGGGTGGTTAAGCTTCCACAAATCTTGGAAGATAAGCTTGGCACGCACTGAATATGGGGTTACAAAGCCGAGGGGATCGTAAAGTCTGGCAAGTGACTGCAACATTGTTCTCCTCGTTGCCCGTGCCCCCATTCCCGTGCAACGGCCTCTTTATTACTATCATCATTGCCATTCTTCAACACAGTTCGCGCCGTGTGATACTCTGGAAGAAAAAACCTTATTGAAAGGCTGTTTCAGTGTTGATATGTACGTTCAAAACCTACTGAAGAGTGCACTTTTCCCCTGAGTTGCCGAAACTTTGATTTTTAAGGCTCTACGGTGATATTATAAACGCCAACCATCCGCTCCAAACCAAGGTTCTTCTGCTCCAAAATCAAGATTTTGCTGCTCCAGAAACTGCTCCCAAATCTGAACCAGCTGTCCCACCCCTGCTTAAGCTGTTCTGGTCAATGCACTCTAGATAAGAAAGCCCAGCTGCCCACAGACATACCCTTGGTTTTCTAATCAAGCGATGTGCAAAGTTGGAAAATTACGTGTAAAACGAAAACAAAGATCAAATGTTGCATATCATTTCATCAGAAAACCAATGACGTCGAGACTACGTCCGTAGACAGCTAGGCTTTCTTATCTAGACAGTGTTCACCGAGGAGATACTGTATTTACTCGCATAATGCTCGCGCTCACGTAATGCTCGCACCCCTAATGTGAGCTGCCACAACTTGAATTTTTTTCTTGCATAATCCTCGCACCTACAAAATTACGTCGAAAGTCGTCTGCTTGCGAACCCACATTACTCAACTAACCCGCACCCACAGATTCATGGTGTCACCACCATCGCTGGTGTCTCATGTCCCTTGCCACTTCCCCCGCACTGTGCAATGCCCCGGTGACGCTGGGCTAGAAAGTTGTTATGGCGTGCCAAAAAGCAGACGGGGTACTTTGCAGGACAAACCGCACTCAACGCCACTGACAACTGACAGGTGCATCAAATTGTCGTTTGAGTAGGTGACCGCATTATTAAGCCCAAGAGTGACGAGCACCCGCCACAAATAGTGGGAACACCCTGTCTCTAGGAGTGCTTCAAGGACCCGTACTGCTGCCCTTACTGTTCGCACCAAATGATCCACGCAATAAGCGGACACCCTAAGGGACACTGCACACCGGGCATCTCACACAGCACTAAACGAACGCAGTGAACTGTAAATGAAGGCAGTGAACTGCGTTGTAAGGCCGCACAACACAGCAAGCCCTACAGCAGGGAGGAAAGCGGGGGAAAGTTGGAGCAGGTGTTGGGACGAGTATGGCACCTGTGTGAGGCTGAAGGTGTGCGTGGAAGGCACCGTGGAGAGGGCATCAATGGCCCCCCGGAAGGCATAGATCTGCTGGTTGGGGTCCCCCACCAGCAGCTTGGCACACGGCTGCGACAGCACCAGCGACAGCATGGCTGCAAGGGTAAAAGCCTGGACATCGTCGCGCCCTCTACAGACACCAACCCGTACCCCATGTTCCCCCTACAAACCTGGGTTGCAGTCCTGTGCCTCGTCCACAAAGATGGCGTCGTAGGCGCCCAGCCGGGGCTTCCGCAGCTGGAACAGCTTCAGGTAGCCATCGTGGGTCATGCGGGCCTCCGCGTCCCCCGAGTTGCACATGCGCCTCCACAGGCGCTGCGCGATCTCGCATATCACCTGCATTGGGCAGCTCGTGGCTCACTCGTTGCGACCACAGAGGACCAACCAGACACTGGGCCTCATTTGGCAGACCGCACAAGTGATCACTCGTGTCGTGCAGCATGACGTCTGAGCATTTGGGCTAACCCCACCACAAGAAGACTCTACAATGGCTGTCGTCAAGATCACTTTGTCCAAATTATCCGACTTTTCAATGTTCTCCCAAGACCATTTTGGCGAAAATTCCCTTTTGAAGAGAAGCCGCATAGTACTTTCGTAAAACTTTCCGCAGTACTGTGACCGTTTTTTTTTTTCATGTAAAAAAGACTCATGAATAGATAATGTACAGTCGGACCCGGATATAGTGAACGCAAATCTATCAAATTATTGTCCATATCGAACAGTCTGAGCATCCCCTTCGAAATCCCATGCAAAAGCAAAGCGCTGTTGTATGCGTGTATCAAACTCCTGGTCATGGGCACATTCGATATATCAAACGCCATGGCGCAATTGCCCCTGCAAGTGCGATTCTCCTGATGGGCTGGAGGCAATGATGATGATGACCTCCGGCAGGCGATGTCGTGGGCACTTCGATGGCCTTCAACACCTCCTTGCACGTTACCATGGGGACAGCCACACGGTAGCGAGAATGCAGGGAGTGATTGCGAGCCATGGTTAGCAGCGAAAGGCAATAAAGGAGGAGGGAAACCGACGGGAACCGGAAGCGCTTGGTTTCTGGGATTTGTCTGCGTGCTTGAGCGGTTACCAGTGCTAGCTTGCACAGGAGGACCGATGCGACGTGGTGCACGTTTGTTTTGTCCGCAGCACGCATTTCAGAGCCATGGTTGAAAAAAAAAAGGAAAAGAAAAAGAGAATTCAGATTTAGCTATGAAAACGGACATCATTCGATGGGTACTGGCGGGTGAAAAGATGTCAATTGCAGAGGTAGGTATTCGAAATTTCTCGCAGCATTTTTGAGCACGATACTGTACATCAAAATTGACGTAAAGGCGAATTCAACACGGCCATGGCCAGACCTTTCCAGAAAGTGTTGTGTGAAAATCGGCTTTGTTGCGGGGTTCCAGACGGTTTTGATATTGAAGACGACAGCGCTGAGTGCCTCGAGAGTGAATTTGGAGAGCTGTCAGCATTCCTGTGCGCCATTCTGAATGACACAACGGCACATGAGTTTGTAAGTGCTAATGACGATGTGCAGGCCATGGCGGGCATCACCGATGCTGAAGTGGCCCTGACAACGTTCCCAACTGCCTACTGCAGTCGAGATTGCGTCAGTGTTCAGATTCGCCGTTCTTTTGGCACAGTGGGCGATGCTTGACTTACTCATAGTAACCTTGAAGACAATTGGGTTAAATTTATGATGCAGAAGAAGAAGCAAGCGAAGCTCACAGAGATATTTCATGATAAGTAAAGTGCGGTGGTCATCACACTGTGGTTTCAATTCTCCATGCTTTGAGGAACAAATCGATGAGGTAGTGCTTGTCCCAATCTCGGAAAGCTCAAAGTGATGTGAGCAGTTATCAGATAATCTTAAAGGGACCCTGCAGCACTTACTCGGAATGTATTTTGGGTTAAAGTCTATTGTCCCTGCAATCTCCTCCCGCAAGAATGACGAAAATCACCAAATCTATGCGCAATGAGAAATCATGCTTAACTGTTCCCTCTCAACTTGACTGCGAACAACGTGACGAAAGCTGCGTG
Source organism: Haemaphysalis longicornis (assembly GCF_048455015.1). NCBI lineage: Eukaryota > Metazoa > Arthropoda > Arachnida > Ixodida > Ixodidae > Haemaphysalis > Haemaphysalis longicornis. The sequence continues at coordinate 138,627,925 of NW_027526460.1, forward strand.
CTCTTTCCCAAATAGGGGGGCGGCTCGCGGCGTTCTCTTTCGCGGCCTTTGATATATCACAGGCCAGGGAGTTTTTTCCTTTTCTCCACAACGTGGAGCGGTCTATTTCTGGTCTGGTGCCACAGAAAAGCAGGCAGCCATAAGCGTGCATTCAGGCTGGTAGGGCGTTTCTGAAGCAATAAACGTTTGTTCTTGAGTGGTCTGGTTGAAAGGGGAGTATTGAGTTCGTTAGTCAAACTCCACACCCACTCAAAAACGCAAAAGAAACGCCAAAACTGTGCATGAGATTGAGGCATAGAACAGGTTGGCACACAGCGCCGACGACGGCGGATCCTCACTGAAAATGCGAGAAATAAGCCGCGAAGTTGACCAGCGACAGCCAATAGGACAGCCATGGCTGCAATGACATCGCCTTAGGTCATGCCAGGGATGCATAATGAGGACAACTGATGAGAGTGCGGTTGGTTTTTCTGCATCTGTCACAGTGATTTGCGCGCTCACCGCTTCACGTGCACGTGTAACATTTGGCTTAGGTATTCCTGGCAATGTAATCTAAACGTCACGCAGGTTTACTTGCACTGCTCAGAGTGTTGCAGGGTCCCTTTAAGATAGGCATATAGGCATATTTATATTTCTAATTATCGATGTCAAACTATTTTGCAATCCCCTTGGAGTTCGATACATCCGGGTTCGACTGTGTAGGCGTTCAGGTGCACGTTGAGCATGCACAGGAACATGAAGCAGACGCAGTGAACAGATGATCCAGCACAGCTTCATAATTACATACACAGTGAGGCTGTAAACCCATTCAATGTTTGCAATAAAGTGGGAGGGCAAAACTGCAGGAACTCAATGCAGGAATGGCCACACTTTGCTAAGTAAACAAAACAGTGCTCTAGACTGAAGGAAGAGGCTACGCCCACACATACACAAAGAGGTTACAGGCTTCCGCCATCCCATTATGAGTGCTGTTTTGTTTCCTTGACATGGCCAAATGAGCCCAAATACTTCCCTTGCACACTTCCCTATTTAAACGGCTGCCACAACCAGCCCTTGTAGAGCTGCAGTGCATGGCTCCGAACAACAGTCGTGCCCCACGATACTGCGCTATAAAGTCGGCCTGCAGACGTACTTCCGAGGAGACATGGCCCGTAAAACTATTTCCTTCAATTTCTCCGTAAAATTTGTGAAACTTGCCAGTCTTGCTGCTTTTTTCTCCACTGATTTCAAATATGCCACTATTTTTTGAATAAGTCAATTAATTAGTTACCAAGATAATGAGAGATTATTAGCCATTTTTAGAGGAACAACCGACAAAACAGTGCTAGTCACAGAACTGTAATCTTTACATGTTCCATTACTTATGAACCCTCGGGAATGCAGTAATCAAAGCAATTTTTTGGTTAATCGCTTGGAGCTAATTTTACGGCTCATTAAACTTTGGTGTTTGAAATGGGTGCTCGAAATGGTTCCTTGCCACTGGTGCCACCAAGGTTTAATGAGCTGTAAAACTAGTTCCAAGCAATGCATCAAGAAACCCATTCTCTTATTGCACTCACCAGGGTTCATAGTATTCGAAAATGTAAAGATAACAGTTTTATGACCAACACTGTTTTGTCTATTGTTCCTCTAAAAATGACTAATTATCTTTAATTATCTTGGGAACTAATAGAACAATTGAAAAAATAGTGGCATATTTGAAATCAGTGAAAAAAAAGCAGCAAGGCTAACAAGTTTCACAGAGTTTACTTGAAAATTAAAAGAAGCTGTTTTAAGACCAGTGTCCCCCCTTAACATGCGCACAAACTTGTTCACGAACGTGAGATGATCCCATGGCAACAGCAACAATGTTCACGCACATTCCGGTCGGAGTTGCGCACGGCAAGGACCTCGCCATCCTCGCGGTTGTCCACTACCACGTGGTAGGGCACATGCGCTGTGCTCATCTCGGCGTCCTTCGAGGCCAGGAAGCTCTCCACAGTGCTCAGTACCAGCCGGGCCAGGCGCAAACGCGGCATCTGCGACAGCTGCTCCTGCTCTGTCAGCAGCTTGACCACGTCCAGCACTCGCAAATTGGCTGTTAGCTTCTTCTGGTACCTGCAAATGGGGGGGGGGTGGGAGCAATTACGACCACTCATCTCACCTAACCACAGCGTTGTGTTGGTGAGGTGGTACGATTTAGTTGGCAACGGTTTAGTCATAAAATTCAAGTACAAAGCTACATGAACAATTTTAACGGACTCTGGCGTCCTTCAAGGTTCAATCCTTGTTCCCACCCTGTTTCTTCTGAATATTAACGCTTATTACAATTAACACCACCGTCCACGGCTCACTTCTGCTCAGTTCCAATGCAGGGTACTAAAATACGATAGTTGAGAACCTCCGCTTCTGAATCCGGGCCGTGCAAGCACCCCTTGCTCGCTCACTGAAGCTGCGGGGCAACACCTATGGGATGAAAACTGACCTTTGCTGAATGTTTACCGTATTTACACGATTGTAAGTTGACTCAAATGTAGGTCGACCCCCCCAAAATCGCATTTCGCTCTCAAAAAAAAAAAAAAAAAAAAAAAAAAAAAAAAAAAAAAGCGAGCGCAGAAAGCAGCCTGTTTGAACGCTGTGAATGAGCGCCGAGAGAGTTCTTCGGGCCCAGGGCACTCATGACAGACGGACGATTCAGCACAGCACAGAAGTGACACAAGCACACGGCAATGCGACCGCCTAGAAAATCGTATCACAAAGAGAAGCTCTTCCGTGAACTATCAGCAACCCCCATAATGCGGCTCTTCCATCAATGTGATCAATACTCCCACAAGAGCCGTGCACTCGTGACGCGTGCAGTAGATGCTAAAAAAGAAAAGCGTTTGATTAAGCACGTGGAATAACCACGCGCTGTGGGTTGAGCGGGAAACGTTATTCCCAATCATGAGAACACATTCGCTGTGAGATGACAACCATCGAAGCTACCGGCAGCGGCCACTGCCGCGCAATATCAAAACCGACAACATGGCCGCTGACAGAAGCGGCCGCTCGCGATTTCCTTTGATTCATGAGTACATTACTCGTACTCAAGAAGCGGTTTATTCGTCTCTAATAAACAAAATGAGTATTACCGAATCCCTTGATTCAATGCACAGCACTAATGCAGCCACAATCATATCACATTGTTCAGTACACTTCCGAACGCGCTGGTGGAAGGTTAGCCACTCTAGGTACGGTGAACAAACGGCAGAGATCGGGAACGCCAACTTCCAAAGTCGGCATCACCTTTTTTGACGCCAGAATGTACGCAATGGTAAACACTACGCTTTGACTGTAACCATAGAAATGAGGGTGTTATGCTTTCCTCAGCTCGTAGCACCCCTTGATTTCTCAGTTCTCTTGCTGTTACAAGCGGCACAAAGTTTAATTTCGATTCCAAGTCGACCCCCCCCCAACACTGGATTGTCAAACATGAAAAAAAGGGTCGACCTACAATCGTGCAAATATGGCACTTAGTAACACAAGTTCATAAAATAAAGCTTACCTTTCTAATCAAAAAACATTAAATTAGGTGCTACTTATTTTTCCCTGGTTTTTATTTTGTGACTTACAGCAGCAGCCTCAATTGCTTGAGTGTAACTTCAAATTTCTGTCAACAGATGGCAGGCTAGTAAACTCGCTCCATGCTTGCCCCTGCTGGCCTCCAATGCAGGGGGGCCAACTGTGAACCAGTTTTCGATACATGGGGACTATGGGGAGTATATGGAATTCAATGATGTGCTGGCCAACCTGTCTATGAGGTTGTCCCCGATGGTGACTACAGGACATCACAAGGATGCATGTGGCCTGAAGTCATCCATGGGGTTGGCCTCAAGCCTTACTATGCCAAATGATGGACTTCCTATTGTTTGAATAACCGCCTTATTTTAGCATCGGGTCTATGCACTCTTAGAAGGGGGGGGAAGAGGGTAATGCCATGGACTATGTATTGTTTGTTTCCTCACCAGTGCCTGGCTACATCCGGTGCTTCAAGCTGAGTGCATGCCATGTTGCATGCCATGTCTGGCATGTCTGTTGCATGCCATGCTTGGCAGTCTTGGCTGGTAGAGCAAGGGTGTTTGTTACCTTGTCATCACTAACCTGGACTGTTCACGTATGATCAACAATGTTCTAGACCCAATAGGCAATTTGCTGTGCACATCAGTCTCTTGACTGCCTTCCCAACCATTGTTTTCTCCTACAGTTTATTACAGGGCACAGATTCACTCCGGTAAATCCTGTTTAGACAAAGGACCTTGTGTTGACCTTTGCTTTGTGACAATATACTGCATGATCATTTCGACACATGCTAAGCGGTGTGTTGTGCTTGCTGGTAGGGGCAACTACTAAACTGACACAGCAATGCGACCAAAACCCAGAGCTCTGTGCAATGGTGACCACCAACTATCCGTGCATTGCCTGCAAACAACCAGGCTCGTACTGTGCTCTGCTGTGCCATTAAAGGGACACCAAAGGCTGAATGAAATTTTGTTTTAACTGAACGATCATACGTTTCGTAGCACTCTCAGCTTTTGCTCGACGAGCAACGATTCCTGAGAAATCCACAAAGAAAGCTGGCATTTCTCTCTCTTCCGCTTCCTATTCATTTTTTCTTCACGTAGGATTCGCGTCACAAAATAGGAGTGAGGCACCGGTGCGGGCTGGCAACAGTAGCTTTTACATCACCAAGCTATGGCCGACCACCGAGAACGTTGGTTTGAACGAGGAGGCCGGCTTTCACTTTTAGTATTTGTCACCGCTCCAGCGGCCGTTGTGCCTGTCTACGCCAGACACCCAGACTTCCCGCCGGCCGCGAACGCAGCAGCGACAAGCCCCGTTTCAAATATCGCGCAATAGTGGCAGCCTTGAGTCGGCAACAGCCGTCATCCTAGCTCGTCTGGCGATCGCATCCATCTCACATTCTCTTCTCTCGCGTGGCGCGCCGACCTGGCGTGAGATGCACACTCACTTCACGCAGCTGTCCCGAGTAGTCTTCGTGGCCGAATGGCCGAACTTCAGAGTGGCTTTATCCGGCCCTAACATAACAAGGGTAGAGCTATGTGCACAAGATGTACGAAACTATTTATCAACGGCGGCTCGCAGTGAGCGGCGGTACACAGGTACGGATTGGTCGGATAACCCCACCAGTAAGTACCCTAAACATCTTGGTCCGTGCCCTAACCTTTCTCGAGTGATAAGGTTCGAACCGGGCGTGGGCACACCTTACCAATAGCAACATCCGCGCGCAGAGAACGGATTAGAAGCTCAGATGGGTCGGGTCGCCTAAACACCTGCAGTGCATCTTGTCCCTTCGCCGCTTCCAGCCAGAAATATTGCTCGCAGAGGCTTGGGCGTTCACCATGGTAGGTTACTGACTTCGCTAAGTGCACAACAATGCTTTTTTAAAACGAAACTGAAAGAATGATGGCTGACAAACACGAGGGAAGCAGCCTGTCTCGCAGTGGGCATCCTCGATTTACCAGTCCTGGACGGTCCGCGGGCAGTCCGAGGACTGCGTTTGGACCGGGAGCCCCATAGGAATACATGGGAAAATCGAGCGCCGGATCGCGTCTCGGGCAGTCCGCGGACGATCCGGGACTGATAATCGAGGAGGCCCAGTGTATGAAATCTGTTGTCTGTGTTTTTCAAATTACGTCAGCTCGTGGAAGGCTTTGCTTTACATTTATTTCCCGCGCTCAACCACTTCGGAACCGTTTATTTTAGGAAAAACCTTTATAGATTCTTCTCCAGTGAGCCCTCGCCGTGCGCGAATATTGTGACGTCACAAACCGTAGTACCCGGAAGGGTGCACGGCGTTGGCACCTGTTTTCACGTTACTGGCATTTTCTGCCGCCTTAAACAGCCGCGAGTTGCGAGAATGGTGAACTTGGATACCTGGCGCCTTAATCTATCGATGCAGGCCAACCTGTTTCCACCCTTTAGTGTCCCATTAATGCATGGCTGCTCGGACGACCATGTATGGTCCAGGCAGACCCGTTGAAAAGGAGACAGCACTCACCGGAAGCCCACAGCCCGGAAGGCCAGCGAGTGAGCTGTCCGGCACTCCACATTGGAGGGGAAGGTCTGCTTGGCAATCTCGCACACAGACCTGTAACGACAGGCAGGAAGACCACCACAGTGTGCGAGTGTGCTGGCCCATACAAACTACTTGCACGACCACACTCGAGTACAACTTAAAGGAGCCATGAAGAGATGACACAAGTTTGGTTCATTCAAAAGAATGCCTCGTCAGAATCATACTTACACCACTTTTAACGTAAATTTCACTCAAATTAGCTACATAATTAGGAAAAAAGGAAATGGCCATGCAACCCACTAGCTCATTTCCCGCAACAGAACTTAGGTCATACCAGCCAGCTCTGCGATTGGCGGAGGGTGGCAAAAGGAAACGCAAATTAGGCAAAGCTTATGAGCTTGCCGAACGAGCTATTTGCGCTTAAATTTAGGGCACATTCTTTTTAAAGCCCCAAGAATGGTGGGACAAACAGTGGAAGTTGCGAAAGCACACGTAAACATAGAAGTACTGATGCATACTGCTGTTGTTACTGCGCGCACCATGCTTGGTTTAGCTGCACAGCACTGCGGGGCTTGGGGTTGTCTCATACGACACTGGCCGGTTGACGCAAGCGACGATGTCTTACGTGGTCGTATTTGTCGAGCAAGCACCATGTTTCACGAAACGATAGTCTCAGTGAACAAAACAAGCCAGGTACAAATACGTTCACAAACAGACCAAGGACAGAAAACGGCTTGCCGCGGTGTGGTGGCGCCATCTTGGTTCACTAACGGTAAACAAGGCCCTGTGATGTCATTGCAGACGACGAAAACGCACGATTCAGCGAGAAAATCAAAATTTTAACTTAAATTAATTAATTTCTCAGTGAACAAAACATCATTTGCATTAGAACAAGCGCTGGGGGGGCACTATAAAACAAGAAATCTTTCGAATAGCACAAACTTGAGTTTTGTGTTCGTGGCTCCTCTAAGAACGACAATGAAAATTGCCCACGCGCTTCATCAGTGTAGCCAGCTGTTTCTTTGCGCAAAACTGCGCCGCACACAGTCGAACCTTGTTTCAATGAAGTATAGTATCAAGACAGTAATTTAGTTCGTTACATCCGATACTCGTTGTAACAGTAGAGCTAAAAATCAGTTCAAACCAAATGGTAATCTGGCTTCGGCAAAAGTCCTTCATCGATACAAAAATGCGCATTTTAACCTTCGACCCCTCTATAAACGAGGTAGCTCGCGTTTCTCTTTGCGGCATTTCGAGCTCAATTAACCAGAACATGAGCCGGGAAATTACAAGAGAACACAGTTCATTTCACGAAACAGGCCTGCGTTTCTATTTTTTCGAGGAAGGACGTGATCTCTTTGTCTGGTGGCCATTCACAGCACTGAGTAGGATGAAGTTTCCCACAGTGTCCACGAACAAAGAGAACACCTCTGCTTCTGCAATTTCGGAGAAGCCGGGAGTCTTTCAAAGTACCTCGTCAGCCTACTGGTCAAATATTTCTTCGTTATATCCGATAGTGCGTGCGGCTGTCACAGTTTCACTTTTTTTTATAAAAATAGGTGGCATTTAAACGAAGCGTGACCAACCAAAGTTTGTATTTAGTCCGCTATAGCCGATAATTCGCTATATCAGTGTTCGTTATAACGAGCTTCAACTGTGAATGTGATGCGGGATTTTTTGGACTTAACCTGCTTCTAAATTACTACAGCAACGACAAACTAGCTGAGAAACAGATGGTGCGCGTGCGTTGACCTCTGGGTCTGTAACTTCGGCAGAGAGATACTACTCTACATGAACTACTATTGCCGTTGTACGCTTGTACCCGAGTAAAGCCTTTAAAGGAGTACTGACACGAAATTTCAAAGCTGGGATAACTATGCAAAAGGCTTCCTTTGTGTATGGAGACATCTCCCGGAAAGTTTCAACAGTAACCGCTCAGTACAACTTATTTTAAATCCACTTTAATTTTTGCACACACCCTTTCACAATCGGCACCAGCATGACGCCAACAGCTCCTCCTGGCCCCAACGTGCCGATGGAGGGCCCCTGTGACATGGCCAACGCGCTGCGGTTGGTGCGCGCTGCTCCAGCATATGTACTACCGTAATTACCCGTTTCTAACGCGTACCTGATTTTCCCGGCAAAAAAGCCGAAAAAACTTGCACTTCCGATTGTAACGCACACGGAACTTTGTGAGCAAGAAAAACGAATGCGAGACAAACGGCAGATTTATTTCTCGAAGTAATCTCACTCATCTCAGTCCTCGTCGCTCTCCGCTAACCACAACATCTCGTCCTTGGTGCCATCAAGCGCGTTCGCGATGCCGCACTTCATAACAGACGTTCAACCATGGTCGATGGGATTGTGGCCCACGCCTCGCACGCCCATCCTGCGAGCTTCTCCACAGGCGCGCACTTCATCCGACCGCTCGTTTTGAACGCGTGAGAGCCACTGCTGCCATTGCTGTTATCAAGCGCGCAAGTGGAACGATCTGACGGTTTCTGTGAACGCCGATAGAAACGCCTAGGCGCCTATGCTTCCTGCATCCGAAAAATCGTTGCTAAAAGCTTTGGCGTCATAGTGAGATGGCAATGGCGATGGGCGGGACGAAATTTTTGTTGTTTCGGCAGTTTCGGTTTCGTATCCGATTCTCGCATGCGATTTTTCGACCTATTTTTCCGGAAAAAAAGTGAGCGTTAGAATCGGGTAATTGCGGTACATCACGGTTTAGGAACTGACGTCATGCTGCCCGGGTGTGTACGGAGATGGTAAAAACCACAGTCGTTCTGCACACGGCTCTGGTGCAACAAGAACGGTGACGTCACGAGTGCCCTTCTGTCATGGCGGCCACCTCAGTGTTCGTTTTGTCGAAACCGGAACTGACACCAACAAACGAGACTTTAAATAATTATTTACACTGTGAATGACCGTCTAAAGTGCTATTCTATGATTAATGGGCTGGTAGGCACCCATAACAGCGAAAAAAATCGTAACACGAAAATTTCGTTTCAGTACTCCTTTAATTAAATGATATAAGCCCAATGGCCATGCCTACTGCATGATTATTCCGCAATGAACCAGACGAGATTTACAGCAGTCATTTGGCCACTGACTAGAGCTGAAAATAAAAAAAAAAGAAAAAAAAAACAACAACAACAAAAAAAAACCTTTCACTGTGCTATCAATCCCTATAGGATTGCATTTTGCATCACTCAGTGGTCAGTGGAGTTTTTATTTGTTATGTTTATTATGTTCATGAGACTTATTGTAAACATTCTGTCCTGCTACTTGCATTTACTGTCCTGTAACTTTTCCCGAAAAAATTTACCTCGCGTAACGATCACACCCCTAACTTTGCATCATATTTTTGGAAAAAAAAGTGCGATCATTACACGAGTAAATACGGTATGCATTTTTTAACAAGACAAAGGTCCGCAAGGTGACGATTTTTCATGCTGGACAGAGAAGGCCCCATTGCATCCACTCCCCCCCGACTTCCCTCGAGCAGAAGAGGATAACTTGCACAGGTATTATGTGCAAAAAAAAAAAAGTTTTGGACGCAGTCGTTTTTGCGAAAGACAGTATTGGCTTGAATCTAGCACGCACACATGAGGCAATGGTAAGGGAAAGTGCCAAAGCACTTTTTAAATGTTCCAAGTTCCAAATAATTATTTGTGAACTTGAACGTAAGGCATTTGAAATTTGAACTGAATTATTTGTGCTGTTATTGTAAGACTCAAAGCTCAAATATACGCCCATCCCTGAAGCACTGCGACTTTTAGCAGAAGTTCAAGCTGTCATTGATTGGGATTATCGGTCAACTGAAACCACTTTAAATGAGTAATTTTTGTTCGACTGTATCTTAACTGAAATCACATGACAAGCTGCTTTACCAAGCCTTAGCCAATCTTCCTCCCATGGGCATGTGCATATCCATATTAGGGCGCAGCCCTTTGGCAGCCGTCTCTGGGCTGAGCCGCATTGTCGGTGTAACCGAGCGAACGATGGCAAGACCAATGAGGGAAAAAAAAAGCGAACAATGAAAGAAAGCAAAGGAGGAGAGCGCCACGAAATCGGGAGGGGAGGGCGGTTCACCGTGGCGGCGTGAGCCCGCGCTCTCCGAAAGTATGGGGTGGGAGGAGGGGAGGGGGCAGTATGCTGTGCCCGCACGAGGTGCTCAATGGTGCGATGACGAGAGGGGGGGCGTGCGCGTGACTATGATGTGCGCTCACTTAAAACACAGTTTGCGGTCCCTTCCTGAGACGCACTTCGCACCGCCGACACAAAGGCTCACCATCGCTGCCTTCGAGAGCACCCACGAGTGAGTGCTGCCTCAGCGCGCTGCTGCTGCGCCCAAATATCACATCAGGGAGTATCGTAAGCGCCAGCCAATTTTTTTTTTTTTCCCTTCTTCAAACATCAACAGGACCATATGCAATCAGCCTTCTACACCACAAATGTAAAAAGCTGATGCCAGTGCAGTTCCAAGGCCTGATGAAAGGCAGTTGTTGCAAAATTCCCCACTTTCTGCTGCTACAGCCTTCGGCAGCTCTGCCCAGTGCTTGCAGAAGATTCACGGCTGCTGGCATGGCCTCCCCTCCCCCATTTGGCTTGCAGTGGGCGTTGTACATAGCCAAAGCCGGGTTCTACTCACCTGTTGTATACAATGCAGAGGAAGCGAAGGGCGGGTCGCAACCTGGCATACTCCACCAGTGTCGACGTCTTGCCCGTCCCTGCAGCAGCAGCAGCAGCAGCACAGTTACGAAGCCAGCACTGTAGCAATAAACAGCGGCACTGTTGCACCGCACGTGGTTCACGAAGTCAATGTTGCCAAACTACGAGGACAGCCTCGTAACACACAAACTATAGTTCGGCAGTACACAGAGTTAGAGATGATGATGATGATAATGAAATACATTCTGTAAGCGAGGTTGGACGTTGGCTTCAGACTTTGGCAGTTTCGATTTTGGGCATTGGCTTTGACGTAGGTTGCATGGTCGGAAGCTTCGTATTTTAACCATCTTTCTCTTAAAGGGCACTCACAAAATTTTGCATCTTGTTTTTTTTTTGTTGTTGTTGTGATAAGTAAGCTAATGACCTATTTATCACGTGTGGAAACCTCATTTGCTTCAGCGCGCGACGGTTGTTTAACTAGAGGCATTTTTAAAGTGGCCAGTCACAGTTTCAGTTTCAGCGGGTGCCACGAAAGGTTGGATTTTGTATAAACAAAGCTGTCCATGTGACTACTACGGACATCAAAGAGCGGAGCTGCCATAGCACTGTCGATTCCACGTTGGCGGCAGTTTCTGCGAATGCCCCTCTGTACTGATCTCGTCAGCCGCTTAATTAAAAAGCGACCGTGGACATGATGCAGGCGCTGCGAGTGCAAATTGCTGCCGCGGGTAGAGAACGACGCACGACGCTCAGGCCAGTGGGTGGGGAAACGTGCGCTGGGAGCAACTGGCCGGTCTGCCTACAGGTCTGCCAACAGATATTAGGCTTAACACTGCGGCGGATATTCGATTGCAGCTCTTGAAGGCGGTGCAGATACCTATTTTTAATGCAATTTCCCATCACATCATTTTCCCTTTCTCGTATTCACAGCTTTGCACCATGAGTCCCACTTAGTGGAGCGATAACAAGCTATCACTTGAGCTAATTGCACCTGCCTGCGCCACTTCGCGGGCGTCACCCGCACAGCGATCGTGCTGGTGGTATACGCAGCTCCCTCAATTTGCCTGTCGTGAGCCCCATGCGTTTTCGCGTCCAGTGTAATAAAAAGCAACAAAAACCGAGTGCTTGGAATCACTGTAGAAGTTAGGTCGCGGCCAGCTGCCTACAAAAACAGAGTGCTTGGAATCACTGTAGAACTTAGGTCGCGGCCAGTTGCCTGATGAGCCAACGAAATCCCGGCGCCTTCACCGCCAACGATCGGACTGTCTGAAGCTCAAGAGGAAGAGCACCGACCTACGGTCGAAGCGGCGAGCCGGCGAAAAACACCGGCAGTGTGGAAATAGTGAGCACAAACTCGTGGCGTGTTTGGATGTTGTTTATTTACTCCACATCCCAGTAGATGCCGATCTCGCGAGGACCTCCACTGGCTGCTCGGTTGCATTATGCGTTACACACATTTTAAAATTGAATTTAAATAAGTTATAGGCTGTATTTGCTGCTGATATTTTGCACATGATGTATGTGTGTTCACACCAGTGTATCTCCAAGTTATCTTGCCTTCAAAATTTTGTGTCAGTACTCGTAAGTGGCTTGGAATTTTTTTTTTTTTTTTGATATACTGTTACAGAACATTCTGGTATTTCTTAGATTCTGATGCCAATGTCAACGTCGAAAATTTCGCTCAATTAGCCATTTAAAGGATTCGAATTAAAACTTGCTTGATTTAAGGGGGAAAAAAAAAACAGTGTGCTACAGTACTTGCGAAGGTGTCAGTCATGCAGCGTGGCTTTTATCTCGCTGGAGTTAGGTACTCTTTCATTTTGCCATGGCTACAGCAGAATCTCGATGATATTGTGGGAATCGTGGAGAACCGCGACCTGCGATCCCGAGCCAGCGCGCGCTTCGGGAGAGACGCTTGTGCGCTGAAACCGGTCCGGCGCTGCGTTGTTTCGTCGGCGTCCCCCGAGAGATGGCACCACCAATCTATGCGGGCATTGGCGCGCGGGCGCGTGCGCACACGGGAGTCGGGAGAGTCTCGTCGAAGACCCGGCAGGGGCGACTTCGGTGGAACGCGGCGGTGATGGATACATGCATCTCAGGTGGGAGCTTTGTTTGTTGCGCGCCGTGAGTGCCTGCCTCCCGTTAGCGGTCACGACCCGGACGGCGTGATTCGTGAACGCCGTCGAGCCTTGTGCTCGCATGCTTTGGGATTTCCCAAATAAACGGCTGTGCTTCGGCACTACTGTCTACTGTGTTCTCGTATCGGCGAACCTCGCTGGGCTGCCGTAGCCATGGGAGCCCGCGTGGTTGACACGCCGGGAGCTAGCGTGGGGGCCTACCCCAGAGTGCTGGCAAGGCCCCCGAGGAACCCCTCAAATATCCCACAATATGAATCTCGCGGGACCGCGAAAAATATTCGTATCATCCGACATTCGTATGAACCAACACAGACCAAGAAATTGAGCACTAAAAAGAAGTTTTCGCTCATTTCTTTTTTTAATTTCGTGTGAAGAAATCCGTGATGTCTTGGTACTTGTTTTTAATCTCCATGTCGCCAAGCAGTCCTTTCTGGGGCGCGTAAAGCTTCGCACTCGTTTCCTCAATCGCAGTGCCTGAGCACTACACGCCGCAACATCAAGGCGTGAATCGCATGTCATGTTTTCACACGCGATTTGTGCGTGTTGCGGTTGCACGTGCGATTTTTTCACGCCTGCATCGACGATTCCGCACCCGCGTCAGTACTCCGCCTGGGTCAGAAGCTGATGTGGGCATGATTCTAGCACGCATTGCGCTAGAATCGTGCACGCGGAATCGTACTAAAATCGTGCTTGATACGCGACACGCGCGGCAGTGGGAGGAGCCTGGCAACTTGCAACCAATGGGGAGGCATGTGCCTCATGGCAGCAGTTTCAAAGCGCTTGAGACAGCCAGCTGGCTGCGCCGGAGATGTTTAGGCTTAGCATGCTGGCAGATATTTCATGGGCGCTTTCACTAGTGGTGCGGATGATGTTTTATAGTACTGCTTTCACCCACAATATCAGCTCCTTTACCGCACAAGCAACTTCGTTTGTGCCTTGAGCCGCATTTTAAAGGGCGGTTAGAAGTGGTCGCTCGAGCGCCCCGCACCACTTCACGGCCGAAGCCGCCCCTTGCTGCATCGCACACAACATTCGGGTGGTTCCGCGGTGGCATCAGAGCGCGTGGCATGCACGGTGCGTTCTTGTGAGCAGGAAACAACAGCCGGGCCATTCCTGCAGAAAGAGCGACAAAGAGGGGAGGCAGAGCCTGTACGTCGCCGTTGCCGGCTCGTTCGTATCATCTGCCGGGCCGTGCAGGTCCATTCGTAACAGCTGAAATTTTCCCCATTGCAAACAACGCAATTTCGCCGGGACTTCTCAGAAATTTGTATCATCCTGAAATTCGCATCACCCAGAATTGTATAATCGAGGTTCCACTGTACACACATTCCTCTTCCTACCAGTGATAAAAAAGCACCCCAGAGGTGCCTTGCGTGCGCACATGCGTGGCTCACCTGCGAAGGCCACGATGCGCACCACGTCTGTGGGCTTCAGCTCGTGGTGGATGATGCGCATCTGCTCGTGTGTGAAGCGCACCCGCTGGTTAGGCAGCCTGCAACACAGAGAAAAAAATTCAAATTCGAGGTGTTTGGGCTATAAGGTGTGGCACAGCGGAGGGCTCCGGAACAATTTCCGCCACCTCGAGATCTTTGACAAGCGCTAAAACCTCAAACACGGCAGGCATGTCCGCTTTTCGCCACCGCCTGAAATGCAGCCACTGCGGCAGCGATCGATACTGCATACTTCAACTTGGTAGCAAGCACACTGCCCTGGCCACTGAATCGCTGCAGTGGCTGCAGCTCACAGATTGACAGCAGTGCTGGCATGGAAGACAAGCAAGGTAGACGAGGTCAGCAAAACTTTTAAGGAGTGAGTGGGAAGCAGTTGCAGAGCTTCAATTACAGCTGAACTCCTCTGTCTTAGCCATCTAAAAGGGTGTTAACATCAGCCACATGAAAAGGAACTCTGAATTCCCATGGCAGGTGACCACAACGAATTGAACAGGCATGGGAAAGGAGCTGCTTCATGGTGCAACGTTCCCAGCATCGTCATCACCACCACCACCACCACCACCAGCCTGTCTGCAGGGCAAAGGCTTCTCCCACAGATCTCCAGCTATCCCGGTCCTGTGCCAACTGCGATCAATTTATCCCCGCAAACTTCTTGATCTCATCTGCCCATCTAACCCTCTGCCGCCCCCTGCCACGCTTGCCTTCTCTAGGGATTCACTCTGTTACCCCTAATGACCAACGGATATCTTGCCTTCGCATTACAAGACTTGCGCACGCCCATTTCTTCTTCTCAATTTCTACTAATACCATATTTACTCGAATCTAACGCGCACCTTTTTTCCGGAAAAATAGGCCCCAAAATCGCATGCGCGTTACAATCGAGTACGACTCAAAACTGCAGTGCCATATGGCCATATCGCCATTGGCATTTCAAAATGGCCGCTTGACTAAGCGCTGAATGCGTAGCCAGCTCTTCGTAGTCGGCGCACGTTTGCCTCTGTCAGCGTAGTCGATGTTTTTTTTGCGTTCCTCTGTCCTTACCGCCATGGAAGTTCCTACTGCGAAGACACGGCGGGTTCATTACGATGCTGCATTTAAAAGAAAGGTAATCATGTGCGCGGAAAGCGACGGAAATCAGGCCGCCTCATGTGCATTCAGTGTTCCGGAGACTTGCGTGCGGGACTGGCGCAAGAAGAAAGAGAAGATTTTTGCAAGCAAGACCACACGGAAAGGTTTCAGCGGACCAAAAAAGGGGCGATATCCCGAAATAGAGGACCCACTGGCGGAGTACGTGAAGCAGCAGCGAGCGGCTCAGAAGCCCGTAACGATGGAGCTGCTGAAGATACGGGCAATGCAGCTAGCGTTAAGGCAAGGGCTGACGCGTATGGAGTTCAAGGCCAGCAGGTGTTGGATCGCTAATTTTATGAAGAGGAAGGGCTTTTCACTTCGCCGGCGGACAGGCATATGCCAGAAGTTGCCGGCTGAGTATGAGGAAAAGCTGGATGCATTTCAGCGGTACGTACTGAACTTGCGCCGCAACAACAACTACCAGCTCGGGCAAATCGGAAACGCGGATCAAACACCGCTATACTGTGACATGCCCGCCACCACAACCGTAGAGAAGAAGGGTACCAAGCAAGTTCGAGTGTTGTCGTCTGGTCACGAGAAAACGAGAGTGACGGCAATGCTTTGCTGCACTGCGGACGGGCACAAACTTCCCCCCCTATCTCATATTTAAACGCAAGACGCTCCCAAAAGGGATTGTGTTCCCCAGTGGGGTGATCATACGCGCAAACGAGAAGGGGTGGATGACCACGGACTTGGTTGCCGATTGGATTGAGCACGTGTGGCGGAAGCGACCAGGCGCAAGCTTGGGCCTGCGCGCGATGCTCGTTCTGGACGCATTCAGGTGCCACCTCGACGAGCGCATCAAGGACAAGCTCCACGCTTGCAATACAGACCTTGTCGTGATACCTGGTGGCATGACATCGCAACTGCAGCCACTGGATGTTTCGCTGAACAAGCCAGTGAAAGACCGGATTCGGGCGCTGTACACGGAGTGGCTTGTTGGTGACGGCCATGAACCTACAAACGGCCTACAAACAGGATCAAGCGCGCCTCTCTGCAAGACTTCGCCGGATGGGCAAAAGATGCGTGGTGCACGATCCCGCCTACCATGGTGAGTAAGGCGTTCAAGAAGTGCGGCATTTCGAATGCAATGGATGGAACAGAGGATGACATGCTTTGGGCCATCGAGAGCGACAAGGAGTCGTCCGACAACGACGACGAGTGATAATGTGCCCCCCAACGGGTGCTGCCCCGGACCATCGTTGTGGTGACTGTTGCCGGCGATAACCAGCACCGTTCATTTTGTGGCACATTTAGAATAAACCTTGTTTGTTCCAACTAGGAAAAAGCTGCATTTTTGTATGAAATCATAAAAATCTAGTGCGCTTTACAATAAAGGACGTAGTTTTTTTTTTTTTTTCCCCCGACCGCGAAAAACGGGTGCGCGTTACAATCGAGGGCGCGTTAGATTCGAGTAAATACGGTATGTCCTTAACGCGCGTTTGTTCCCTAACCCACTCCGCTCTCTTCTTGTCCCTTAATGTTACACCTATCATTTTCCGCTCCGTTGCCCGTTGAGCCGTCCTCAATTTATGTTGAACCCTCTTAGTGAGCCTCCAAGTTTCTGCCCCATAGGTGAGTACTGGTAAGATGCAGCTGTCACACACTTTCTTCTTCAGGGACAATGGTAGGCTGCCATTCATTATCTGAGAATGCCTGCCGTATGCACTCCACCCCATTCTTATCCTTCTAATTATCTCTGCCTCATGGTTGGGATCCGGGGTCACAACTTGGCCTAAGTAGATATATTCGCTTACCACTTCCACTACCTCGCCCCCCATCCCAAACTGCTGTGCTGTCCCGAGGTTATTGATCATTACTTTGGTTTTCTGCATATTAATTTTCAGGCCCACGGTTCTACTCTGTTCGCCCAGTGCAGAAAGCATGCTTTGCAATTCGTCCCCTGAGTTACTTAGCAAGGCAACGTCATCAGCAAATCTGAGGTTACTGAGGTATTCTCCATTAACCCTTACTCCCACCTGTTCCCAATCCAACGTTCTCAATACTTCTTGTAAACATGCTGTGAATAACATTGGAGAGATTGTGTCTCCTTGTCTGAAGCCCTTCCTTATAAGGTATTTTACTGCTCTCCTTATGGAGGATGATGGTAGCTGTGGACCCATTGTAGATATCCTCTAGTATTCTTCCATAATGCTCATTTACCCCCTGGTTCCGTAATGCCTGAATGACTGCTAGGGTTTCGACCGAGTCAAATGCTTTCTCGTAATCTATGAAGGCTATATATAGGGGTTCAGTATACTCAGCGCACTTCTCTATCACCTGATTGATCGTGTGAATATGGTCCATTGTTGAATAGCCTTTACGGAACCCTGCTTGTTCTTAAGGTTGACTGAAATCTAAGGTTGCAGAAATTCTGTTAGTGGTTACCTTGGTAAGTACCTTGCAGACGACTGACATTAAGCTGATCGGCCTGTAATTTTTCAAGTCCTTCATGTCACCTTTCTTATGGATTAGGATGATGATCGCATTCTTCCAAGATTCTGGTACACTTGCGGTCATTAGGCATTGCGTATACAGGTTTGCCAGTTTTTCAAGTACAATTTCTCCGCCATCCTTCAAGAGGTCTGCTGTTATCTGATCCTCACCAGGTGCTTTGCCCCCTTTCATTTCTTTCAAAGCCTTCCTTACTTCTTCGGTCGTTACTGGTGGGATGTTTATCTCCTCTGAACTACTTTCTCGTTCGGCATTATCCTGGATGTCCCGGCTACTGTACAGATCCCTGTAGAACTCCTCGGCCACTGTGACTATTTTATCCCTATTTGTAATGACATTGGCTTGCTTATCTTTAAGTGCATACATCTGATTTTTCCCCATGCCAAGATGCCTCTTCACTGCTTTCAGGCTACCTCCATTCTTTACAGCGCATTCGATCCTCTCCGTATTATACTTCCGTATGTCAGCTGTCTTACGCTTACTGATTAACTTCGAAAGCTCCGCTAGTTCTACTCTGTCAGCTAGACAGAATAGAACTAGTGCAGAAACCTACCAATAGATTAATATTTTTCCCTGCACTGTTCTATATTAGAAAGAAAAGTACACGACTCCTTTGCAAAGCTCTGCCATGTTTGCTGCTACCGAGATAGGGATTTGTTGCTTACTTGTCTCAGCTTGTGAAGTGAACAACACCTGAAAAGGGGCTACACATTTCAGGGCAAACCCCCTTATGGGCTCCGGCATCCAGCGTCTCATGTCGTCGTCATCGTAACTGCCGTTTCATTTAGTCACGGTACTAAAACACCCCGACATTCGTTTAGGTCTCACGCTAGAACATAAAGCGTACTAAAAAAAACACCGAGAAACTCGTTTACACTTTGCGCTGGAACGCTTCGTTCTTCAATGACACGAGACTTGCAGCAAAGCTGTATACCTCTGCCTCCCAATGGTTTCATTTCCGTTGGCCACAACGCCAAGGCGTTAAGAATACACCGATACACAGCATGCTTCGTTTCTCCCCAGGATTCACGTTAGTGGAAATGGCCCCGGGTTATTTTTCTCTTAAAAAATTAAATTCATGCTGTTTTAAAAAACCAAAAGGTTAAAAACATTACGCCCGGATTTACATTACCCCACAATTCTAAAAGTTTCCCAGTCGCCACTGCCACCACTACCAAATGACATTCACTTCACCGTGTAGACCCCCGCACAGCCAAAACTTGCGTCACCTACAGCTAAGGTCATTCGCTTTCAATGACATCAGATTTGCCGTGTGACAGGGGTGTAAGTGAGGCACACGCACCCAAATTGGTGAAGGCTCTGCTGTCCGGCCCTACTGGCGGCACCAACGGCCACGTCTGCGGCCGTCCCCTGCCACGCCCTCTCAGACAGATGCAGCGCGTAGTAGATGCGGTAATGGATCCTGCATGAACATGCGCACACACACACTTCACTCGTGGCTCGCTCCATTTCCCAGAGAAACAGAGTGACATCCTGCAGCAAGTCAGCGTAAGGTACCCAAGAAAAACTAGACTTGGCCTCTCACTGCCTCTCTCGGCCGGGGATTGGGAATAAGGGACACTGGTCTTAAAACAACTTCTCTTAATTTTCAAGCGAACTTTCTGAAACTTGTCAGACTTGCTGCTTTCCCCCCACTGATTTCAGATATGCCATTATTTTCTGAGCTGGTCAATTAGTTCCCAAGATAATTAGAGATAATTAGCCATTTTTGGAGGAACAATAGACAAAGCAGTGTTAGTCATAAAACTGTAATCTCAATATTTTCCAGCATAATGAGCCCTGGTGAATGCAATATTCGAAAAAGTTTTTTGATGCATTGCTTGGAACTAATTTTACAGCTCATTAAACTTCCGTGTTTGAAATGGGCACTCAAAACGGTTACTTGCCACTGGTGCCACCAAAGTTTAATGAGCGGTAAAACAAAGTCATTATGTACACTATTATTATGTACGCTTTATCATTAATAAAGTCATTATGTACACTGACATTATGTACACTTCATATACACTATGTATTCAGAACTCTCATGATCGCATACAAGAGGTCGGGCAAGGCCCGCATCGAGTGGGGCTCACCACTCTCTTCCGCCCTCTCAATCTCAAAACATCGAGCTCCTCAGTTTTACACCTAAAACCCCACCCACAACAGGGGCATCACAATTTGAGAATGAGGATGGCTCGTTGATTAGCCCCCCCTAGGCCGCTGCTTGGCCACCATGACAAACAAAGCTAGGTGGGTTCAAAATAGTCACGTGACCCACTCTCTCTCTCGTACAGAAACCCGGAAGTATTCCGCAAAACACTAATATAACACGCGTGAAAATCGCCCAACTAAAAGCAAACCTAGCGCCGGCCATCGGTTGTCGGGCGGCTTGTCTTAAAGTACTGTACATATTGTGCGCGCCTATAGTTGTGCCCCACACCGCCAAAATTTTTTTCGTTTGTAAACACGTGGAGTGCCTAACAAAGCCTGGTCGCCTAACCATTGACGCATCCCAGCCGCCGAGTCGCCAGGGTCAGACGTGTGACAAATGGAAATGCAACTGTCATAGACCGAAAATCTGGAGTCCCGTTCCTATACTGTCCGGTTCGGGCATTCTCGGGGCGGCAATCACGGTCGTTAAAATGTCAACAGTCACCCTCCGCCGGTTTCCCAGATGAACACAACGAAATCCTCCTTCGAAAGCTGACATCGCTTTGAACTATTATGGGGTTACCGACGCGTTTGTGTGCGTCCTCTCTGGGCCCGCTTGTCGGGTGAACACAATAGCGTGGCGAACAAAAAAGAAGCGTCCGCAGTTTCTCCCCACGCCCCTCGCGCCCAAGTCATCTCGGCTGGCACGAAAATAAACACAATACAGGTAGACACGCTATACCCAACCACCGATACCTAGTTGCCGGGAGGTATTACTTAAGTGAGGTGTGCAAACTTAACACCTGCCAGGCGAAGCAATTTTGCCATTACAATGACACTGCTGTCGCATAAAATTAGCACTGCAGCAGTTTCCACGTCCGATAATATTTTTGAGCATTACATATTTTGCCTATTACAGTCGAGCCCTCTTATAACGATCCCGTTTGTAACAATATATTAAATGTAACAATGAAGAACTATGGCACCATTTACTTTTGTGTGCGTTCAATGGTAGAATAAACTGCTTATTACAATGCTCCAGTCCATGATGCCAGATATAATGATTGAATCCAGTTACAGCGTGCACCAAAAATGCGAGCTGCCACCAGCCCTCTGTGCCGACTGCGCCGACGGCATGCGCTGCGATGCGCCTTGCATATGGTCCACCCCCACAGAAACTGAGTGGACTGCGCCGAGGGGAGGAAGGCAGTTTTCCTTCTGAATCCCCCTCCCGGCGCCGCTGCTTTGGCCTCATTCCCGCGCCTGCTCACTCGCACGTTCACTCGTTGTGTCGTGAGCGTGCCACTTTGAATGCGACTGGGCGCCTCTTCAACTGGCTCCGCTTTCTCGCGGAAGGGACACCAGGGCCGATTGGAAACATCCGAGTGCCTCACTTGGAGCCGATAAACTACACTTAACCTTTTATTTAGTGGCTGTAGCCTCACTGAAGAGGCGATCGTTGCATGAATATGTGCTGTGGACAGCGGTGACGGTGATGACCCAGACGACGCGGTTACAGTGTTCTAGAACATGCGGTTGCGCAGCCTACTCAGGTAGTGTCTTTGCAGGAAGCCCAGCGCATGACACAGTCCTTCAGGGACTGTTTCTGCCAAGGTCCCTTCGCTAGGTGTGTGCCAGCTTCGCGTGCAGCGAATAAAGCTGACCTACTATGGCTTCTTTCCTGTAAATAAATAGTAGTATGACCTTGCTTGCAAGCGAATAAAATGTTTTGAGCTCTCTGTTTCGTCATTTTGTTTCGCAACCCGCTTATAACAATTATCAGTTATAACAATGGGATTTCCTTAGCACTTGTGGACTAGACCATATATATGTACTACTTATTGTATGTAGAAATGAAAATTTGCTTTTGAACCGCATTCTTATGCTCATGTGATGCTTCCCTTCTATGTCCTCGCAATCAGTGCAGTTTGTTTCTTGTTGTTGTTGTTGTTGCTTTAACCCCGTGGTACTTCGGAACTGATAGTAGCATGAACTGTGCTCATGAATTGCACCCCTTTACATGTGGATTATATTCTTCAGTTCGGCTAACTTATTCTACCATTACATTTTTTCTTCTGTACCTCACACGAAATCTCACCCGCTTGCCTTCTATAACGGCCTACCCAGGCCCTGAGGGTACAATAAATACATAACTTCGGGGCAACGTCCCCCACTGGGCCCTACACAACGCATAGCAAGTACTAAATGCTGTGTTTCCTGCCATCCGTTTGTGCAATAGTGTCAGAGCATGATGGGGAACTCCACTCCTCTGAAGTGGAGGATGCATGGGTGCCTGTCATACCGCAAGCAACCAAGGTGCCCGGCCCGGCAAAGACAGCCATGCTAAGGCATTGTCGAGACACCAAAAGGTGTTATTGGCAAAACACCCATGGCACTCCAATAGTTCAAACATTCTCCAATGGCCTCGCACAAAAGAACATATTGCTAGTGATAGTTGACCCCCCTGCAGAGCAAAGGGGGGGGTCTTCTCAACGCAGCCAACGTCAGCTCAATGCAGGGAAGGGCCCACTCTAATCAAAAGCGGTGCTGTAGATAAGCAAGTGTGCACCTGGCCATCCACCTGCATTAAGGCCCATTCCCACTGGCGATTCGCCTCATCGCGCGACGGCGCGCGTCGCGCGATGAGGCCATGAGGCGGTGTTCGCACTTGCGATCAGCGATGATGCGACTGCGTTCAGCGCAGCTGCTTCCCAACTTGTACGACCTCCTCAGTGCGTCAACCATTGGCAGTCAAAGAAAATTATGTTACACGAGCGCGACAAAAGCAGGTAGAAAGCAAACTAAAACACATGCCACTAACCTGGAACAATGCCGAAAGCATTGCGGGTTGCGGGAGGAGCAGAAAATAACAAACTCAAGAAGGCTCTTTTCAACATATTATTGCACGAAGAAATGCACACGCTTGCTTTCACGCCACAACACCCGCATCACGGCCCACAAATTTCACTTTTCACAAGCGCAAAGTTCTGACGCCTCCGAACTCTACGCGTGTTTACCAGTCGCCGATAGAAGTACGAAGAGGCTGCAAGTCAACCTACCATCTCGCTATCCACCTGTAAACGATGATTACTTGCTTTTACAATCCATTATTTCCATACAATCCATTGCTTTTACAATCCATTTACATTACTTGCTCGCAATGCTAAGCATTGCTACAACGGCAGTTATTCCGATGGAAAAATATCTGTCGTAAGGTCTACTTCATTTCGATTGATAGCAACGCTATGTCGGAATTGCGCCTAACTCCATTATCCTGGGCAAATGTTAGTGGGAGTTCGAGTTCTTCCGTGGAAATAACAGTGCGAAACGCGACGCTACCATGCGCATTTGAAAGCGGCTCTGAGCGGCCGCCGGTTCTAGCGCGGCCGCTTCCGTTTTATCACATACATCACGTCCCGCCGCACCGGTAATGGCCGCCTTTTCTATTCAGTTTCGGTTCTGAAACCACCAACGTCGTGAGCCGTTTGTGTTGCTCGCGTTCATGTCTGAAATGTAGTATTTTGCATTTCGCACTTTTTTTATGTGTACTATTATGGGACATTAATTTTACGTTGTCAAAAATTTGAGTGCAGTAGGCCTTTAAAGTGCAAAGAACTGTGACTTCACAGCTGACAAATCTGCTTCATTTTCGGCCACAAGGCACTGCGACATGCTTGACCCTACTTACACAGCAAAAGTAACCACAGTTAAGCGAAACCGTGGTTACTTAAAGGGGCACTGACACAAAAATTTTGCATCTTGTTTTTTTTGTTGCTAGTGACCTACTTATAACCTGTAGAAACCTCCTTTGCTTCAGCGTGCGACGGTTGTTTAATTAGAGGCATTTTCAATGCGGCCAGTCGCAGTTTCAGTTTCAGCGAGCGCCGCGAAACGATGGATTTTGTGGATTTTGTGTGAACAAAGCTGACCCCGTGACCGTCGGAGGGATATCACAGAGCAGAGCCGCCGTAGCACTGTCGAATCCGCATCGACGGCAGTTTCTGCGAATGCCCCCACGTACTGATCTCGTGAGGCGCTTAATTAAAAAGCGACCGTGGATGTGACGCAGGCGCTGCGAGTGCAAATGCTACCACGGCTAAAGAACGACGGCGACGCTCGAGACGGTGGGTGGCAAGACGCGTGCTGGCAGCAGCCTGCCGGTCTGCCTACAGGTCCGCCTACAGTTGTGTTCGGCTTAGCACTGCGGCGGATATTCGAGTGCCACTCTCGTAAGCGGTGCAGATGACAATTTTTAATGGAACCCGCCATCGCATCATTAACTCCTTTCTCATGTAAGCCACCATGGTCGGGACTTGGGGACAATTTCGTGCAGCGGTAACAACCTATCACTCGAGCTACCTGCGCCAGCCTGGGCCACTTCGCGGCCGTGGCCGCCGCCTGCACAGCGACCATGTGGCTATCTCAGTGGGCTCTTCGTGCCTCCGGCGCGTTTTCGCATCCAATGGTAATAAACAGTAATAGAAACAGAGTGCCTGGAATCGCTGTAGAACTTTGGCCGCGGCCAGCTGCCCGATGAGCTGACGAAATCACGCCGCCTCCGCCGCCAACGATCGGGTCGTTTGTTCTCGAGAGCAGAAGCTCCGCCCTCCGGCCCTCCGATTGGAGCGGCGAGCCAGGCGAGCAGGCGAAAAACGCCGGCAGTGTGGAAGCGGCAAACACAAACTCGTGATGTGTTTGCATGTTGTTTATTTACACAATATCCTCGGGATGTCAATTGCGCGTGGTCCTCTGCTGGCTGCTCGGTTGCGTTTCGCACACTTTAAAATTGATTTTAAATATGTTCTAGGCTGTATTCGCCACTGATATTTTGCAGATGATGTAAATGTGTTCCCACCAATCTATCTCCGAAGTTATCTCAATTTTGTGTCAGTGCCCCTTTAACTTTAACTGCGGTTACCACAAACTGCAGTTTTGGTTGTTACACGCGAAATTCCAAATGTGTCGACAGCGGTCACTTGGTTGTGAGCGTAACAAAAATAAATTACCACACTTTTAACTTCACGATAAAAAACAAAAGAGAAGCAGTGTAGAAAAAAGGAAATATCGTTAAAGCAGTCGCTTCAGACCCAAACGCAACGCACTTGCGCGCGGCGAGGAGAGGGGCTTCCCCAACAGCTCGCAACCGGCTTGGTTTGCTCAGGTCTGCTCAGTGTTGGTGGGAACAAGCTTAGCATCGCGGTGGATATTTGACCGCCGCTGTCTCTACAACTGCGAATTACAATCCGTAGCACAAGTTTTCACCATAATAACATCCACTTTCTCGCATGTGGAAGTTTATTTCCGTGATCAGATTGATTTCGAAGAGCGGCGATAAGCTGTTGCTGCCATGGTATGGGCCGGTTTAAGCCGCTTGCAGTGCCGTGCGAGCAGGCGCACCAGAGTGTTTGCAGGCATGGCCGACGGGCGCGCCGATTGTTTCCGAGTGCTGAAAACGCTTCATGATTGCCTGCGTTATCCATTTTTTTGGCGGACGACGCGCGGAATTTACAAATTTAGCATCGCTTTTGTTGTAGTTGATCGGGTGGATCGGGAAACGAGCTGCTGACGATGGGCAGTTGCGCTGGTTGCGAGAGCGACGCAAAGAACGCAAGCACCTATTGGGGGCAGCTTTGGGGCGCCTGTTATTTGAGGGCCTTCGTCTCCTCCAAATGCCAGGTGATTTCCCCCCCCCCCCGCCTCCGCTGATGCGTGTTGCCACTTGCGTCCGAACTGACTTGTGCGATTTTGAGCACTGCTGCTGTGGGAAATGCGGTTAGCGTGACCGAACGAGGTGGCCAAGCTCAGTTTGCATTAACCATAATTAGCAAGGTAACCGCAGTTTCGTCGGTCGTATAACGCAGCAAACTGTGGTTTTGTCTAACCGCGGTTCACTTAACCGTGGTTAACTGCGCTCGTGTAACTAGGGTATTATACCCTAGTTACACGGGACCAAAAAATTGCCCCCAAAAAAAGCATTTTTTTAGGTATCACTTGTCCCCTAGTTTGCACAGTTTTTCCTCTGAAAAGTTGGTACAGTAAAAGCTCGTTAATTCGACACCCATTAATTCGGAGATTCGGATAATTCGGACGGCTCTATTGGTCCCGGCCAAAGCGCATGTTAGTCTATAGGACCAAACCTTCGTTAGTTCGTCAGAATTTGGCCCCGCACCGCTTAATTCGGACAAATGCTGACGGCTGCCGCTACACAAAAGTGTGGTAAATTAGCAGCGCTGGCACCACTGGCGCCCAGGAAGACCACGATTCTGACGAAGAGTCATGCAAGGAGGTGCAGCCGCGACCTCATCGCATCTCACGAGAAGTCTCGGAGGCACTTTTGATATTGGAGGACATTTGCCTGAGCAGTTCCGACAGTTTGCGTGCTGTTGGCCACTTGGAAGAGTTAAGAAAAATTGTAATGTCAGCCGGAATCTGCTCGAAAAAGCAGACGACTATAACAAAATACTTCAGCAAATAAAGGTATGCTTCTCCAACGTGATTTTAATGTTGTTTTTCCTGTTCATTCATTAATTCGGCATTCGGATAATTCGGACATTTTTCCCGGTCCCGTGAGATCCGAATTAATGAGCTTTTACTGTACTTGAAAATGCCAGGTACTTAAGAAGCCGTGCAGGCCCAATTTCGATGAAAAAAATAACTTTTTCATAATGTTCTCTTTTTTCGCCACGAACGATACTGGAGCAATAGGAAAACCTCAAGAGGTACATCCCAGCATGCAGAGCAGCTAGAAAGATAATTTCATTTGCAGTGCAAAGCTGAATGTTTAAACCATGCAATATGGGAAGCAGATTTTGCATTTCGTGTTGCAGTAGTTGTTTAAGTAGCATTATTTTTAACTGGTTAGCACAAGTACTTCAAACCTAGAAGCTAGAATTGATGTAAAGTTGTATGTGGTTGAAAAATAATAATAATAAAAAAAACTGCTTCCCACGTTTCATTCTCCACAACTTCTGGTATCTATTCATGCCTTGCTGATAATCTTTTGTTGATTAGTTTTTTTTTCGTTGTTCTCAAGAACAATCAAGAAGGATTTTTAATTATCTCTGAAACTAAATGCCTTCATCAAAACTATTTGGATATTTGAAATCAGCGAAAAAACTGAATGAGCCAATATAGTTTCATCAAGATGAGTTGGAAAGCAAAAAAAAAAGTTTCTAAACCAGTCTGCCTCGTAAAGAGCCATGAAAACAAAATATGGCCCTGTTCAGTTTGGAAGATTTTGCTATCTCCCTCAACTAGCTCTATGCCAGACACAAAAAATATTTCCTTTTAACCGAAAAGATGCAAAAACTATTGAAAAAGATGCCAAGTTTCGTGCTACTTGTCGTCAGCTATAAAGCTTTTAGTGTGTTAAACTGCATATTAGCGTTCAAGCAAGCGATCAAACAGAGCTAGAAGACCCAATATCATCGCCCGGTCACATACCTCACCGGTGGCTTTTTTAAGTTGGTGGCCGCCAATAGCCCAAGCAAGATTGGTTGACATCGCAGAGCAATTGCAGGAATGCGGCTGGGAGTTGCCACTGCTACTCAAGTTTTCTTTAACACAGTCTAACCCACTTATAACAATACCGAAGTGCCACAAAAAACCCATTGTTATGACAAGGTCGGGCAGAAAAAGTTACTTGAACACGCGTTTAGGGGTTTTCACCCTGTATTTACAAAACGGAAATGTAACTGCAGGGCCGACCACCCATGCTTGCACCAACAGACGTCACAGGACCCCTAGGAAAGACGACCACCGTCTTCCACAGAGAAGAAAGAGCGCATCACATCCTTGACCATTTTTTTTTTAAAGATTGGCAGATTGCATGTTACTAAAGTGCCGTTGTTTTCTGCTTTTTTTTAACATCGGTAATCGACAGCAGCCTTTACGCCACTGTAGCTTTATTTTAATCAGTGGCCTTATTTAATCCAATGCCTCTCTTATTTTCTGGGCCAGCTGACAGCATTCAGAAGTCTGCGGTCAGAAGAGGCGGTCAGGAGATCTGCTTCTACAGGGATAGCAGGGCTACATCAAAGGCACCAAGTTTTTCTGAGTGTCAGAAAGACAGAAAATGCTGCAACTTGGTCCCACATGCTTGGTCCCACACAATGCATCCAAAATCTCTCACAGATCTCTAAACACTATACCTTACATAGGCTCATACAGTCAGGCTCAATTATTATAAACAATAATGAGGAAAATGAACATTGTTATAAGCGGTTTATTTTACCACATAACATATAGCAAAGTTGACGGTGCCACAACTGTTCATTGTTACATCCAATATATAGTTATAACCGGTATTGTAATAAGTGGGTTGAACTGTAGCTCAAGCACTTGTTCGAGGTCTGCGATAAAGTTTGTATTATTGTTATTTTTCATACCTTTCATGGCTGGAATTAAGCTGAATAAGTTACCAGAGGATCATCACCACCACCAGCCTGTCTACACCCACTGCAGGGCAACGGCTTCTCCCACAGATCTCCAACTATCCCGGTCCTGTGCCAACTGCGACCAATTTATCTCCGCAAACTTGTTGATCTGATCTGCCCATCTAACCCTCTGCCGGCCCCTGCCACGCTTGCCTTCTCTAGGGATTCACTCTGTTGCGCTTAATGACCGACGGTTATCTTGCATTCGAATTACATGCCCTGCCCACGCCCATTTCTTCTTCTTAATTTCTACTAGTATATCCTTAACACGCGTTTGTTCCCTGAACCACTCCGCTCTCTTCTTGTCCCTTAATGTTACACCTATCATCTTCCGTTCCATTGCTCGCTGAGTCGTCCTCAATTTAAGTTTAACCCTCTTAGTGAGCCTCCAAGTTTCTGCCCGACAGGCGAGTACCGGTAAAATGCAGCTGTCATACACTTTCTTCTTCAGGGACAATGGTAGGCTGCCATTCATTATCTGAGAATGCCTGCCGTATGCACTCCACCCCATTCTTATCCTTCCAATTATCTCTTCCTCATGGTTGGGATCCGGGGTCACAACTTGGCCTAAGTAGATATATTCGCTTACCACTTCCACTACCTCGCCCCCTATCTCAAACTGCTGTGCTGTCCCGAGGTTACTGATAATTACTTTGGTTTTCTGCATATTAATTTTCAGGCCCCCGGTTCTACTCTGTTCGCCCAGTGTGGAAAACATGCTTTGCAATTCGTCCCCCGAGTTACTTAGCAAGGCAACGTCATCAGCAAATCTGAGGTTACTGAGGTATTCTCCATTAACCCTTACTCCCACCTGTTCCCAATCCAACATTCTGAATACTTCTTGTAAACATGCTGTGAATAACATTGGAGAGATTGTCTCTCCTTGTCTGAAGCCCTTCCTTATAGGTATTTTACTGCTCTCCCTATGGAGGATGATAGTAGCTGTCACCCCCCCCCCCCCCGACTTACTTAGCAAGAGAATACCGTATTTACTCGCATAATGATCACAGCCCTGAAGTTCATCGTCAAAATATGACTTTTTTTATTTCCCGCGCAATGATCGCACCCTGAACTTGCCGCAGCCATATGTCGTATGTGTGCCAAGTCTAGACGACGATGGTCCTGCTTACGTTAGTTTTCTCCTCTTTCAAAGCGGACATGGCTACCTTATTGCCACGGACTTGATGATATTAGTGATATCGGCAAGCATGAGTTTATTATTGGTGCGGAAGAAACTCACTAAATGCACATACTGTACTGATAAAACGTATAAAGAAACGCTCTCGGCTTGCTGTGTCGTCGGCAGCCGCGTCTTGATGTCACACACTGTGACAGCAGCAGCCACTTATTGGTCGACCTGTTCTCACCTCACAGCAAACTTGTTCCGGCCCGATTCGTAATTCCGTAATTCTGGCACGTTCCGTAATGAAAACACTGCATTTTGCATCACTCAGTGGTCATTCAGTGGTCAGTGGAGTTTTTATTATGTTTTTATTTTAGATGCGAAGCGTCTCATGCTCGGGGCTGTGTCCCTCCCTCCCTCGTCGTTGTTCGCCGTCTGCACTCTACTGCGCATGCGCGTCTCTTCAGCCCCGTCAGCGTTTGGGCTGACATCAGCGCAGCCCACTATAAAAATAAATAGTTAGGCGGTGCCCGGTTTCGATCCCACGACTCTCTGGCCGCAACGGGAGGTACGTGGCGCTCTTCCCACTGCGCTACAAACCGAGATGGGAGCATGTGCTACGAACGCGCCTTATGTCCTTCACTCATTCAAACTACGTCAAGAAGCTAGTGATATAACGAAGGCACGCGAAGCTGAACGTCAACGGAAACGACGAACTGAAAACTAATGGGAACTTCAGTCGACCCCATGGCTGCTTCGCATACTACTCAGGGTTCCCCTATGGAAAGATGGTGTAATTTTGTTATATTTATTATGTTCATGAGACTTATCGTAAACATTCTGACCTGCATTCTGCGTTTTCTGCGCTGAAACTTTTCCCCGCAAAATTTACCTCGCAACTTTGCATCATATTTTTGGAAGAAAAAAAGTGCGATCATTACACGAGTAAATACGGTACTTACCAGAGGACAGTTCTCTTGAACTGAACAAACTTGCGTGCTGTCTGTGTGGCCCCTCCTAAGCTTGCCACCCGCTCCCCCCTGCTCACCCATGGTGGACGCACAGGGCACGCTGGAAGTACAGCATCAGGGTGGCCACGCAGTAGAGGGCCTCGCTCAGGGCCACCGGGTCCGCGTGCCGAAACAGGGCCCGAATGTCGCTCACGCTGTCAGCCACCAAAACCACCAGGGCGGCCACCGCACACCACCAGGGGGCCTGGTCTGGCGCATCCTGCATTGCACGCAATTACCTGCTTTTAAAGGGGGGACATGGGCCTTAAAACAGCTCCTTTTAATTTTTAAGTAAACACTGTGAAACTTGTCAGCCTTTCTCCTTTTTCCCCCACTGATTTAAAATATGCCACTATTCTTTCAGTTGGTCAATTAGTTCCCGAAATAATTAGAGATAACTAGCCATTTTTGGAGGAGCAGTAAACGAAAGTGTTGGTCCTAAAACTGTAATCTTTGTATTTTTTGATACTGTGAACCCTGGTGAGTGCGATAAGAGAATTGGTTTTTGATGCACTGCTTGAAACTAATTTTAGAGCTCCTTAAACTTTGGTGTCTGAAATGGGCATTCAAAATGGTTCCTTGCCACTGATGCCACCAACGTTTAATGAGCTGTAAAATTAGTTCTAAGCAGTGCATCAAAAAACCAATTCTCTTATCGCACTCACCAGGGTTCACAGTATCAGAAAATACAAAGACACAGTTTTATGACCAACACTGCTCCTCCAAAAATGGCCAGTTATCTTGTGTAAATAATTGACTTACTCAAAAATTAATGCTGCATTTCAAATCAGTGGGAAAAATTACGCCCCCCTCCTTTCGCGGGAACCCTGGTGTGATGCGACGCTGAGGGGGGTTCAAGCGCAAGCGGAGAGCAACCGTCGACCGAAAGGCCGCCGGAGAGCGGCACACCGGTCATATGCGCAGTGCGCCCGAAGGAGAGGAGACTGCGGAGAGAGAGTGCAGTGGCTATGACGCAACACAATCCACTTTAATCCAGTCCAATCCAATCCATGCCAAGCCAAGCCAATGCTCCTCGCGAGAGAGTGTTCGCTATTGAAGAGGAGAGGGGGAGAGTGGAAAGGCTGCGGACAACAACAACGGACGCACGCAGGAAGGACAGGGCCGCCGACAAGAGATGCTCTCAGCGTCGCATCTAAAAAGCAGCAAGAATGACAAGTTTCACAGAGAGTTTACCTAACAATTACAGGAAGCTGTTTTAAGCGCAGTGTCCCCCCTTCAAAGCTGAGATAACTATGCAGAAGGCTTCCTTTGTACATGGAGATATCTTACAGCAAGCTTCAACAGTAACCGTTCACTGTAACATATATTAAATCCATTTTAATCTTTGTGCACACAAGAAAGCACAGAATGGCTACCTTTTTGGCATCAGCATTAGCATGGCGCCATCTGCTCCTGGCATGGTTCTTGGCCCCAAACTGCCGATGTCAGGGCTCCCGTGATGTGGCCAATGCACTGCTTTGCTGTGTGTACCACGTCACAGTTTTGGTACTGACATCATGCTGTTTGGACGCATTTATGTGCGCGCGCAGACCGGCAGTGGCGCAACAACAATGGCGGCGTCACGAGCGTTGTCCGGTCGTGGTGGCCACCTCAGAGTTCCTTTCGTTGAAACCGAAACTGACCTGAATTAATGAGGCTGTAAATAATTATTTACATTGTGATCGATCGTCTAATGTGCGATTCTATGACTAGTGGCCTGATAGGCACCCAAAGCAGCAAAAAAACAACGTAGCATACTAAATATTTCGTGGAGGGGCCATGCAGACAAAACACAAGTTTGGTTCATTCGAAAGATTGCCTCGTTAGAATCATACTGACACCACTTTTAGCGCACATTTCACTCAAATAAGCCATATAATTAGGAAAAAAGGGAATGTCCATGCGACCCACTAGCTCAGGGGTTCTCAAGCGTATTGGTCCAAGAGTACCCTGGTAAGCTCCATTAAAGGAGCACTGACACCAATTTTCGGCGGTAATATTATTGCACGGTTATATTATTGCACAGTTCGCTTCCTTCACTCAACAGAATACCCTGGCTGAAATATGAGCGGCCTGCGACGCGAAGAACATAGTTCAATTGGATCTCATTTATCACGCCGACGAAGCAGCGCGCGGAGCGGCACTCAGCCAATGGACATCAGCGTGACATCACCCCGTGAAGCCGAAAGAGGTGACGCGACAGCGCTCGTCAAAAAATCGTGATGTCACTTCACGCACGCGGCACCACGAGCGGCGAGTGGGCGCTACACCCTCTCAAGCGGGTGCCGGTGACGTCCGCACAAAGCGTTGAGGTCAGGCAGGGAGTCTGTCATATGCGCCGTTCGGGATGAAAGCGCGGGAATTTGAAACAAACAATTTTCAGGCCGTTCAATGTAAGTAACGATCGCGCGCTGAAGTATCTGAAGTGCTGTTTCATGTTTGCCAGGCTATTAAGCATCGATAAAAGCAATAGAAGTGGAACAAAATTTTTGCGTCAGTGCTCCTTTAAGTGCCACGTGCCCCCCACCCGCCTTCATGCAAGCATTTTTCATTCGGTTCTAGCTACATTCACGGGCAATTCTAAAGCGAGGGTATATAAAAAATTTATTCACTCACATGCAGCTGAACTCATTTTCCTTGCACTAACAAACTGATGCGAGGCTCAGTCACATTCAGGGCCAGCCACATGTCGGCTGCTGGATTCAGCCGATTCCTGGGCTTATTTTCCGGATAGGCTAGAGTCGAGAACGCCTGTCGTCGACATTACGCAAGCGCGTACGCTAGCAGCACCTACCTTGAAACAGGAGAAATGCGCATGGGGGTAATATAAGGCCTCCTAAATTCAAGTGCAATAGCTTAACCGCGCGGCCCATTTTCGGAATCTGGCTGGTTACAAGCTGCTGTCGGGATTTGTGGCGCAGCTCGCGCCTTTTGCTTACGCACTGACATGCGCTTATTGACACTAGGGCGTGAGTAATGGAGGTTGTTCCTTAGATGTATCGCACCTTGAGTTTGCCATCTAGGTGACTTGGCGAGTGCGGAACCTGGGAAAATTTATCAGTGGCTCGCAAAACCTTGGGGAGGAGCCTGGGGAACCACGCACTAGCTCGTTTCCCACAACAGAAACTATGATGTCATATGTGACAGCTCTGCGATTGGCTGAGGCCGGCAAAAGCAAAGCAAACGCAAAATAGCAGAGCTTATAAGCTTGCCGAACGAGCTATTTGTGCTCAAATTTAGGGCACATTCTTTTTATAGCAGTAAGAATGGTGGGACAAACAGTGGATGGTACGATAGAAGTACCGATGTGTACAGCTGCTGGTCTCCTCCTTAAACTCTGTACTCTCGCTTGTAGGACTCGACTCGTACTTTTGTAGGTGTTGCCTTATTTCTCCTCTTACGAGACATGGATCGTGTGGGGCATGTGCTATTCGTCCGTATAGTCTTTGTTCTAGGTAGCGGATAATTATGTATGCTTCTTTAACGGACTGCAAGGCATCATTGTGTTGGCCATCAATCCAGGTTTCGGAAGCAAGGGCATCCAGTTTTTCGCTGACAGCAGCAAGTCGGTCGACGCTGTGCTGGCGCCTCGCAACCGAAACAGTGGTCTCGACATCTCTGGCCTTCTCAAGAGTGGGTGTCAATTCAGCGATAAGCTTTCGATTGAAATCAAGAAGGCTTCTTTGAGCAATCTGCAGCCGGTTAATCTGCCTCGACACCTCGTCCTCGCTTCGCGGTGAGCAATGCGGTTGACGAGTAGATTTCCGCTCCATGGCACACCTCGTCGTGTCGCTGGACATCCCGGGTTTCCGCACCATGTGGAAAACGTCCAGGGAGGTAAGGGAGGAGGCCGTCGTCGATAGAAAGCAGATATATTTAAACTATTTACGTACAACGGCACTGTGAGCAGCCATCTTGATGCCTTGCCTTGCCTAGTCGTCATCATCTTCCTTGCTTACGCGCCTGCTGAGCTTCATGCCAACTTCATCTTCCTCTTCATCAAAAGTTTCAACAGTTGGAAATGCGCGCACCATGCTGTTTTAGCTGCCCAGCACTGCGGCTCTTTGGGGTTGTCTCAGACGACACTGGCCGAATGGCGTAAGCGGTGTCTTACGGGATCATATTTGTTGAGCGAACACCATGTTTTCCGAAACGATTATTTTTTCCTTTAACAATATAACATGCCAGCTACAAATACGGTCAAAAACAAAGCAAAGGCACAAAACGGTCCGCTGCGGTATGGTGGCACCATCTAGATTGACTAACGGTAAACAAGGCTCCCCAGCCCATATGACATCATTGAAGATCATAAAAAACTTCTCACGTGCTTGAGCAAAACAATAAAGTTTTGGATATCAAAGGCTTAAAAAGCAGTCCCATTTTCTTGTTCTTGGACATAAAAATACAGGCAACCCTGGCCATATAAGCTTCCCCAAAAAAGACGTGCCCTCCCTGTGGGTCATCCTCAACCCATGTGCACCTTCTCACCTTGGTGGAGAGAGGGAAGACGTCCGCAAAGGACCCCTGGAGCACCTCCATGAGGGTTTCATGCTTGGGATGGCTGCGAATTGCTTTTGGCAGGCCTCGCATGCTCTGCTTGAAGCCAGCCATGTACCTGCAAGTGGGAACGGGGCACGCCTTGTTTCTCTCGGCGGCGTCCCAGTTCACCCTGGTTCCACAGAATCGTACCCCAAACTTTTCGTGTAAGAAAGTTTTTCGCAGCTATTATGAATTTCATAGTTCGGTGTTAGTGGCACGTTCTGGGATAGGTTTAGTGCATGTAGTTTCACAAAAATCAGTCTTTATAAGCGGAAGCAAAGAGAAAAAAAAAAAAAAACCTTTTGAGCACTCTGGTATTTGCTAACCCGGTAGTGCGGCAATCTTTAACTGCACCCAAAAAGGGGTGGCACTTTGCAGAGCCTCAAAGTTGTTTGTATTCATTCAGAAAATTCTCTACTCACACAAGCCAATAAAAATAAAATACGGGGCCCTAGAAAAAATTCCTCAGGTGTAGGCAAGAGGTAGTCAGAAGAGGTATTCAGAACTAAATGAGCAATGTAGTTCACTGAAGAAGGAATATTGTCATTCAGTCCATATCCACTCAAAGCAACCCCGTGTGATCATCCCAATGAGTGATTAAAAAAAAATGCACAAGAAATGTGGCCCTGTCGTTCCAAGGTAGTAATTTTTTTCAAAATGGCCACTGGATCTCTCGTAGGAAAAAATCTTTTTTCTTTAAATTAAACTTTCAAATAGGCAAACGCCGTCACTGTTTGTGCTATTAAACACGATAGATTACAAAATGAGACTTTCGTGTGGAGTTTGAGCGTAAACAGATAAGCAATTTGCTTGGGAAAACCGTTTTTAACCCTTTGAGGGTCACGGCCGTACATGTACGGCATCGGCAAACACTTTCAAAATGGTCAATAACGTACATGTATGACATTGCTTGTATCTTTAATAAGCGCGCCTTTTTCGCCAACTTCTCTTGCTTGGCATGTGCTGCTACACTTCAGACTTCAGAAATACGTCAAATTTTTTTTTTTCTTGCGCCGATGGCTCTTCTTTTTATTTTTTATGATTTACTTCAGCGGCGCGCCGGCTACCGCTTGCACATCCGCTAACGAGGGGGCGCACTGGGTATCGCCCACCGGGCGCCCGGGCGCCTCTCACTTCTTGCGCCTGCCACAGACCAAGGTCGCCTGCGAAACTGATGAGGCTCTTTTCTCCTCTTTTTTTGTAGTTTATGAGCGGTGCGCTGTCTATCGCACCCGCATCCGGCCACGCGCGCCCGCCCGCACCGGCGCGCGACGGTGGGTGCACAGCGGCTGGTTTCGTTATCGTCCTCCTGGCGCTTCGCGCTTTTTGCGCCTGCGAAACTGATGTCTATCTGATTTTGATTCACTCAAAAGGGGCCGGCTTGTTACTCTCTCGTTTTTATTTAGAATTAATAAACCACATGTATGTAACAACACAAATGATTTTTTTGTCACTTTACGGTCCCCCCCAAAAAATTTTTTATAATTTTTTCTTGATATAGATTTGTACGCAGATTATAAATCAGCAATAAAAAAATATCGACCCTGGGGGGATGGATTTGGCGAAAAAATTCGACCCTCAAAGGGTTAAAGACACTCATTTATTGTTGTAACACCCTGTGTAAGTTCCACTGTTTGAGCCCTGTATTTTCCAGCACACACTTTCTGCAACAAGCCTTTCAAATCAATAACGTAAACTAAGAACTGCTTGTCTCAATTCGAGCAGTTCTTAATTTACGTTAAAGATGCACCAACTCGCCCACCGAGTCCTTTTAAAGGAGCCATGAAGACAAAATACAAGTTGGGTTTATTAGAAAGACTGCTTAGTACCGATAACAATGATACCAATATCATTGCAATCTTCGGACAAATAACGGAGATATGAAAGAAAGCGTGTGAAGCAGTCGCGACCCCCTAGCCAATTTCCAGCGACTTTTCTATGATGTCACGAAACCTTGTTGGTGCGATTGGCGGCCGCTTAACTGACCTGTCGCGACGACACATGACTGGACGTCTGTAATGGGGCCTCTAGTTCCATTTGACCGCATCACCTGAATGCTAATGTGCAGTTAACGCACTGAAAATTATGTTTTTTTGTTGGCCCGTGTGACGTCATTCTTGCTCATAACACGTCACTGTGGCGCAAAATTTGAAAGTTTTTAAATACTTTTTGCTTTTTTTTTCGTTAAAAAAAAACATCTTTTGTGGCTGTAACGGAGCTGAGTGAGATACTGAATCCTAGTTCTTTCAAATTACACGAAGTTGTATTTTCTCTTCATGGCTCCTTTAATCCTTCAAATCAGCTCAAGTGCACCTAAATATGAGGACCGTCACCACCTAGAAAAAATGGCGATGGTTCTTGGGAACGCAGCACACTCAAAGAGGAGACCGATGACACAGAAAGGAGCTTGTTTGCCAGTTTGCCAGTGACGCTGCCCCTAGACGATTTGCAAGCAATGTTTGAGCACTGCCTAATCGTGTGCACCTATACCTAGCAAAATGCTTTTGCACAAAAGGTGACACCGGGCTGTCAACATTTCGTGTTTTTCTCGCAAATGTGAAGCTGAAAGAAAGCCTTATGCCCCGTCACACGGCAAATCTAACGTCATTCAAAGTGAACGGCATTAGCTGTTAATGACATTCAGTTTGGCCGTACGGGTCTACACGGCGAAACAAACGTCATTTGAGAGTGATAGCGATGATGATTATAGCAAGCTCGCAAAAACGCAAAATTATATTTCAAGGGCATCTACAATGTTTTCATACGTACTATCTTTTTAGAAAATAGCAAAGGATTAATGTTTAAAAATAAAAATAAGACAATCAATCACTGGTTTAGGTGACATCAGCAGACATCACAAGCCGAGACAAGTCCGCGAAAAAAATCCGCTTTAGGGCAGCGCACGCATTGGGGCCGAGATTTTATTTTTTTGTTAGCATTTGTTTGTCTTTATTTATTTGAAAAACAACACGAAGGGTACAATATAAGTTTAGTAGCAGCTCTTAGAAACAGCATTCTCTGGTTTATAACTGAACTTTCTTGCTAGTGACCCGCCACTGCTGTCGACGCTACTCATTTGGCTGCTGAATGAGCTCCTCGAACCTCAGTTAGCCGCTAAATGCCATTCGCCTCAAGTGCCATTCGGTATGCTCGTGTTGCGCCGAACTAATGACATTTAGAGCGAATTATACCCCTGTCACATGGCAGATCTAATGACATTTACAGCAAATGTCATTCACTCTAAATGTCATTAGTTCGGCGCTACACGAAAATACCGAATGACATTTGAGGCGAATGACATTTAGCGGCTAACTGAGGTCCCGGACCTCAGTTAGTGGCCTAATGAGTAGCCTCTACAGCAGTAGCGCGTCCCTAGGCAGGAAAATTCAGTAACAAAACAAAGAATACTGTTTCTAAAAACTGTCAGTAAACTTATATTTTCTTTTTTTATTGCTGTTCTAATAAAGAAAGTACAAAATAAAGCAAGTAATAAAGTTATAAATAAATAAAGTTCTAATAAAGCAAGTACAAAAAAAAAAAAAAAATCTCGTCCCCAGTGTGCGCGCTGCCCTAATCCGGATTTTTTGCAGACTTGTCTCAGCTTGTGATGTCTACTGATGTCACCTAAATCGGTGGTTTTCTTGTTTTTATTTTGAAAAACATTCCTTCGTTACGTTCTTTTTTTTTAGATATTACGTGTGAAAACATTCTAGATGCACTTGAGATGTAATTTTGCGGTTTTGCGAGCTCGCTAATCGTCACCGCTATCACAACCAAATGACATTTGTTCCGCCATGTAGACCCACACGGCCGAGCCAAATGTCATTTACAGCTAATGTCATTCAGTTTGAATGACATTAAATTTGCCGTGTGACAGGGGTATTTATTACTCTCACTGCTCTCTCTGGAATGCAATTTGAAAGCGGTCCTCCACTGTGGCGGGCAAATCCAGCCAGTCCAGGCCAAGGCTTACCGAACCAGGCCCGGCAGGCAGGTTTCGGCGGAACGCATGCCCTGTGAATTGCAGAGGGCCACGACCTCTGCAGAAGTCACCTTGCAGCGGGAAGTCTTGTACCGGTAGTAGCGCTTGCGCTGAGGCAGGAACTGCACAGAGAGTGACCGCCGAGGCACTCTGGGCGAGTTCAAAAGGGTGGGCCACAAAGCAAGACCAATGATTGATTGTAGGGTTTAACGCGCCGACGCAACGCAGGCGATGAGGCGCGCCGTAGTGGAGGGCTCCGGATTAATTTTGACCACCTGGGGATCTTTAACGTGCGCCGAAATCTCGTACACACGGGCGTTTTTGCTTTTCGCCTCCATCAGAAAAGCGGCCGCCGCGGCCGGGAATCGAACCCGCGACCTCGTGCTCAGCAGCGCAACGCCTTAGCCACTGAGCCACCGCGGCGGGTAAGCAAGACCAATGCTGGCCCCCTCCGAGAGAAGCCAAACAGAAAGATGGATCGTACTGAATTGCGCTAA
Source organism: Haemaphysalis longicornis (assembly GCF_048455015.1). NCBI lineage: Eukaryota > Metazoa > Arthropoda > Arachnida > Ixodida > Ixodidae > Haemaphysalis > Haemaphysalis longicornis. The sequence goes on from NW_027526460.1 coordinate 138,667,565, forward strand.
GTATACAGACGAATAGGACACTAACAGGACTGGGACGAGGCACGATTCCTGCTAGTGTCCTATTCGTCGGTATACCTAGCGCAATTCAGTTTGAAGCGTCACATACTAGCCTCATTCTACGTCCTTGAGAAAGATGGACCGCTTAAAGCAGCACTGACACCAATTTTCGGCGCTATTATTATTGCACAGTTCGCTTCCTTCACTCAACAGAATACCCTGGGTGAAATACGAGCGCCCTGCGACGCGAAGAACATAGTTCAATTGGATCGCATTTATCGCACCGACGGAGCAGCGCGCGGAGCGGCACTCAGCAAATGGACATCAGCGTGTCATCATCCAGGGAGAGCCACAAGAAGTGACGCAGCAGCGCTCGTCAAAAGCTTGTGGCGTCACTTCATGCGCGCGGCCCCACGAGCGGCGAGCGGGCGCAACACTCTCTCAAGCGGGCACCGGTGACGTCCGCTCAAAGCGGTGAGGTCAGGCAGGGAGTCTGTCATATGCGCCGTTCGGGATGAAAGCGCAGGAATTTGAAACAAATGATTTTCAGGCCGTTCAATGTAATTAACGATCGCACGCTGAAGTATTTGAAGTGCTGTTTCATGTTCGCCAGACTATTAAGCATCGATAAGAGCAATAAAAGTGTAACATAAAATTTTCGTGTCAGTGCTCCTGTAATGGGTAATAATGAATGGGACAAACAGGAGGAACAACAGCACGAGTGCTTTCCCATTGCCGCATTGCTCTCGTTTTATGTCCTGTTCATTTGTGTGCACAGTGCTGTTTGCCACAAGGAGAGAAGTAGTAAGTGAATAAGCGCCGCAACTTGAAGCTGAAGGGGGACCCACCTGACCATCTTCCTCTGGGACTCACTAATCGATTACCCACGGGGTTAAAAAGCATCGTGCACCAATACAAAAAGCTCTACAGATACATATCAGTGTTCACAACGGCCTAGCTTGCTTCTTTTAGAAACACAGCACACCTTTACTGAAATAAAAAATCAACAAGAAATTCATTTTAGTTCATCTAGTTTTCACTAGATGCCACTAGCGGTCTACCATGCGAGATATTTATTTTTTTTTATTTCAGTACAGAAGTTACGTAATTCTAAAATAAGCGAACTAGGCCGTAGTGCACGTTTCTATGTGTTTGTGAAACTTTTTGTATTGGTGCACTATGGTTTTTAGGCCCGCAGGTCACGGAGCTGTACGTCCGATAGGAACGTTAACAGGTAAGCCCCCTTTAATTAAGAATTTGCTCTGTGAACATGTAGAGACCTCCGTAAGCGCCAGAACCCCAGATGCAGTGGGAAAATTCTCAATGGGATAAAATATTTTAGAGGGCTGCCAGAACTGATTAAAAAATGCTGTCAACTATGTGGCGTAGAAAGAGACGCACGAGACAGTATCACTGCAGGGCGCAACAAAGTTTGAACAAACAAATACAGGTGGTGTCTATCAGGCCACAGTCAGCATTATTGCCCCGACCTTTCATGTTGGACATCCCTAAAACACGCTGCACATGCACTGAGGGCAAATGAACTATTCAATCCACAAGCCAGTCTATCCCTTATGCCTGTGCATATGACATGTGCCACCTCAATCACCAGGACTTTAACACGAATAGTATTTCTAAGGCTACTCACCCTGCAATTCATGCCCAATCGTTATCAGTCCTCGCGAAGGAGGGTGAAGGGAGAAATGTGAGCGTGACAGAAGAAAAGAGTGAAGCGTGACGTGGTGGGATTGGACTGGATTGGCTAGGACTGAATGAATCGTGGGCCTGAAAATTAATATGCAGAAAACCAAAGTAATGCTTAATAACTTCAGAAGAGCACAGTGGTTTGAGATAGGTGGTGAGGCAGTGGAAGTGGTAAGCGAATATATCTACTTAGGCCAAGTTGTGACCCCAGACCTCAAGCATGAGACAGAGATAATTAGAAGGATAAGAATGGGGTGGAGTGCATTCATCAGGCATTCTCAAATAATGAATAGCAGCCCACCATTGTCCCTGAAGAAGAAAGTGTATGACAGCTGCATTTTACCGGTACTCACCTACGGGGCAGAAACTAGCGAGGCTCACTAAGAGGGTTCAACTTAAACTGAGGACGACTCAGCGAGCAATGGAACGGAAGATGATAGGTCACGTGTAACGTTAAGGGACAAGAAGAGAGCGGAGTGGGTCAGGGAACAAACACGTGCTAAGGACATACTAGTAGAAATTAAGAAGAAATGGATGGGGGCACGGCATGTAATGCGAAGGCAAAATAACCTTTGGTAATTAAGGGTAACAGAGTGGATCCCTAGAGAAGGCAAGCGTGGCAGGAGGGCGGCAGAAAGTTAGGTGGGCAGATGAGATGAAGGAGTTTGCGAGGATGAATTGGTCAGACTTAGAACACAGGACCGGAATAAATTGAGATCCATGGGAGAGGCCTTTGTCCTGCAGTGGGCATAGATAGGCTGCTGCTGATGCTGATGATGAATGAATCGAATTTCCCAACCAGTCCAGCATGTAGTGACACTGCAGATTACGTTTCCCCAGTGCAACACAACCGATTTCCCAGCATGCAATCTGGCACTGACTTCCTTTCCCAGTGCCACCTCTGTCGTGGTTCCAGCTGAGACGAGAGGGAAGCCACTCACAAGCGGATTCCGGATGACCTCGTTCCAGCGGACGCAGACCCGAGTGCAGACGAGCAGCAAGTCCTGCAGTCCCACGTGTGCGAGCACAGTCTCCAGTAGCTCCACCGGCAGCCTCCCAAATGGATCCTCCAGCTTCGGCTCTTCTTTCTTCTTGGTCGGTGCTGGCAGCAGGCCAAACACCTCCGTGATCACTACAGAGTCCGAAGAGCTGCTGCTGTCGCTGTCCCCCCAGTCCACTGGTGGCACTGACGCTGGAGCAGGCATCATCGGGGGAACAGGTCACAATGCTCCATTGCTCCGCACTTACGAAGCCAGAAAATAACGCGGAACCAAATGAAGCAACGGCATCTTTTCGCTCCTGCTAGTTTTGTTAGAAGTCTCAACAGTGCCAGTAGCTATGTGACATTACTAAGTAAAAACTTGCTACAAGAAACACTTGGTTAGAAGAGACATTTGAATATAAATGGTTTGGTTGTTTTTCCTATGATTTCAACGTTAGCAACATCACATACAAGATACAAGAGACACGTTTCCCGGGTCCCTTGCGCGCCTCTTGTAATGGGGTTTTACGGTACCAACTAGTACGTCAATCAGCTATCATTTGAATGACGGAAAGTTGTACGCGGTCTTTATGGCTCCTTTAAAACAAAATTTGAAGGCGACAAAAAGCAACCACAAGTATATCTTGACTTCAAGTGACTTCATGAAAACAAAAAACTTAAATTCATGTAAAACTTAACCTCAAAAAGCAGTGCTTTTTGAGGTGTGCTGCTAGGATGCTCAGTCCGAGATCTCTCTGGTAGCTGACAAGCTTCTGTAGTAGCGCTTAAGAAGCAAGGCAAAATTTTTATTGTGGGTTAGTGGAGATGTTATAATTCATTCCACTTGTTGCAGTCAGTTGCACAAGTCACCCCTCGCACAATTTCACGATGCTGCTGCAATACTGGACGCCGAACCACCTCTGCATGAATCTAACCAAATCATCTTGCTTGCATGGTCACTCGTGCTGTTGTGCTTATAAGAGGCTCTAGAGCATCATTTCAGTAAATTTCTGCCTGCTCATCGCAACAAGCTTGTCACAATGAACAGCGATTACTGGAACATATGGCATCCTGATGTTCTTGACAGGAGTAGCTTAGTATGATACAAAAAGCAGGGCAGGGTATAATTAGGAACTTTACATGCATGGTGTTTATGCCCAGTTAAGATAACCCCCTACTCTGAGGTGCAATTATAAGCTTCCACCACCTGGTTCCACTACTTGGCACGCAACAGTCCATGCCGTGGCTGTAGTGCTTAAGTACATTGCACTGCTGGTTTTGAAGGATCAATTGACCAAATTCGTACAGGCCAGCAAGCAGAAAATTTATTCGATTGCCCGCAAGATTTGAAAATTACCACACACTAGGAGAATAACTTTGTGCCTGCTTTACACGGCCTCCACTTTTGTACCATAAAACTTCCTCCTGGTCTTCTTCCTTCCTGCAATGGGGCTGTGTTGAAGCTGAATGCACGAAAAGGCAAGCCAACAGACAATTCGGAAGCCAGAGAATTGGCAAGTGTCGCCTAAGCAGCTGAACAAATAAATGGGATCTTGCAACAGGGCACTGTCAATGTTCAAAGCAGGCCACTTCGACCTCTTCCAAGTGCAGTGCATCTGGCGCAACACAATATTTCTACAGGAGCGAGAACACAGGTTCTAAACCGAGGCTCGTCATCGGCCCATAAATGCACCGAAGAGCGGTACCTGGTAGCTTGCTAGGCAGCCGTGGGACCTCGCCTACGAACTCTTCCTCAGGGGAGTCCGAAGACTCCGGGGACTCCGAGTAGCGTTGCCTTTTCTTCTGAGGAGCAGCCCGGAAGTAGCCAGTGATCTTGTTGTCCTGCGTCTCATGACGCCGGCGACGGTTCGAGGGGGCATTATGGGCGGCATAATTCGAGCGAAGCAGTGAGCTGGTGCTTTGAAACGTCGGCATCGGGCGCGCCGCACTGCCTCCACAATCGGGGGCGGAACGACTTGGCCCTGGGTCCTCCGATCTCCCCTTTGGAACGACGGGGGCCGGTGAGCCGTCACCCGAGGCCTGCAGACGAGCCTGGCCGTCTGGCGTGCCATTCTCGATATTCTGGCTCGAGCAAGCTTCGCGGGCACGATTAGAGCGAAGCAGCGAACTGGCGGTTTGGAATGTCGGCATCGGGTGCGCACTACAATCACCAGCAGAGGCAGAACGACTCGGTCGCGGATACAGGCCGCGATTAGGGTCCTTTGAGCTCTTCTTCACGCGGCCAGGATCGACAAGGGCCGTTGCGCCTTCATCGGAGGCCGAGAGCGCCTGGCAGTCCACGAAGTCCAAACGCAATGAGCGCTTAGCGCCGCCCTCTGACATGCTTCAGACACTTGTTACGTGTTACCACTTATCAGTATCCGTTGCCGAAGACCCAGCCGACACCTTTCGAGCTGTAATGTGTCATGCCTACACAATATACCGTAGATATTTCCTGTTGGTCATGGAAGCCAATGACTGGGTTCAGGTCGAAGCACAGAAGCGCGGTTGCAAGCGATCAACAAAGCGCGCAGAAGGACTTCAGAACTCGCGCTTCGGTCGCCTCGGCCACTGCGTCTGCCGCCAAGTGAACGAGAAGCAGTGAAAACTGCTCTTTAGACGAAAACCAGTGGCCGTGGGAGCACCAGGGAACGCTATCCATCCATGAAAGCAAAAGGCAGTGGAAAACAACTCCGAAATTTCTCCTTAGAACGAAAAAAAGCCACTTCTAGTCACAGTCGATTTCTACTGTTTCTACTGCAGTTAACCAAAAAGATCCCTGATTGGCTGAGAGAACCAATTTTTTTATTTCTCTATGGAACCACTACGGCCAATCAGAAATGGTGTCTCAGGCACCAATTTCCCATATTCCCAAACATGGCGTCCATACTAGTTTTTTAACTTTGGCGGCACGATTTCTTGTTGAATTCTAGCTAAATTAATACGGGCAAAAAACAAGTTTAAATTTTTATTGATTAAATATACAGCATATGTACATATATTTAGGAGCTCGGCATGCAGCAATTTATAAACGGCTAGACATGGATAGTAGCATAGTAGTGGCTAGACAGTTGAAATTTATACCCATCCGAATCCATACCGTGGCTGGCCGGTCGGAGACTCGGAGTGCTCCGAGTGCGGCAAGCGAGAGCGGAAAAGTTGCATGTGGGGTTTGTGTGATTGTGTCAGTTGTGTGGTAGGCAGGTAAGCGGGGGCGTTTGCCTAACTTACGCGAGGCCCGTAACTGCTGTCTACTGTGCTCCTGAAGTTTGAAGTGAACATGTCCTCTTGCTGCCGATCATAGTCATCGCGAAATGGGCAAGGAAGGTAGGTGGTTCATCTCTTCAGTATAGTTCGCGCACTGCGACTCTTCCGCACCCGTTTCCTTGGGGCAGGAGTTCACTGTGGCATACAGAAAACATTCCGTGCACCGCCAAGATCTGTTTCTGGCCGAATGACAGCTTTCTGGCGTCAAGCTGCTGGTCGGGGTGTATGCCCTGCACCGTTGGATCCTTCTGTTTACACGTACTGTGTTTCAAGTTTGTTTGTGGGTGCTATTTTGCTGGACGAGGTGGCGTCGAGAGGTGAAATGAAGTAGTTGTTGCAGCGCCTCCGATAGATGTAAAAGCATCGTGCGCAGTTATCTTCCAGTCAGTGGGGTATTTTGCTGTCAGCCGGCACTCTGCCCCTTCTGAAGACCTGACTTAATGTTGTTCCACCAGAATAGGTCAATGTATGCATTGATAAATAATTTGTTGTACTTGAGTGCACTAATTATGTGAATCTAGTGCCACCTAACTGATTTCCACTCTACCGACCTAAGGTCTTAATGGCCATATTAAACACAAGAAAAATGGTAGAGTTGAGGTGGAAATTTGGACTGGTTGGTATTGAGCATAAGAATACATTACTAATGGAACTGTACTGAGGAAGAAACGAAGAGACTAAGGAGGCTAGCGTCTTCCCGTGTCTCTTTTTTTTTCGCCCATGTTTCAAGAAAAATCAAACAGTAATTTCAATGGAGGACTATGTATTATATAGACTTTTATCCAGCTAATAAAAAAAAAACAAAAGAGAAGTTGCAGGAACTTCGATGTTGGAGTTGTAAGATAGTGCGCAAGCATTCTTTCCTGCCGCCCGTCTCCGCACATACACCTTGACTTGTTTAACTGTGAGCTGATCCTGAACTCAGTGAGCTTGAGAAGTGTAATCATAAGGGAGCGTCTTTTCTGCCAGCAGCCGGGAACAAATGCCTAGCCAAAATTCTGCCGGCACTTGTCTCTCATTGGCTTGTAAAAACTATGTGACATTTTTCTTGAAAATAAGTTTCTTGTTATTCGCACGGCGCATTTCAGGAGTGACAGAAATGAGGGCCGGAAGTAACCTAACATAGTGTAATGTAATGTAACCTAATCGAATTGACCTTACTTAATTGATTGATTGATTGTGGGGTTTAACGCGCCGATGCAACGCAGGCGATGAGGCGCGCCGTAGTGGAGGGCTCCGAATTATTTTGACCACCTGGGGATCTTTAACGTGCGCCGAAATCTCGTACACACGGGCGTTTTTGCTTCTCGCCTCCATCAGAAAAGCGGCCGCCGCGGCCGGGAATCGAACCCGCGACCTTGTGCTCAGCAGCGCAATGCCTTAGCCACTGAGCTACCGCGGCGGGTAATTGACCTTAATGTAACCTAACCTGTCAAAATGTCAGCTAACCCAACCCAATGTAACCGACCCTAATCCGGGCCAACTACACCAAACCTAATCTGTTTTTAACCCAACCCAGTAGAACTCCCATGTGTTGACTTCATGATTATTGTAGAAATAAACCGACTGCCGAAAAATTTGCTAACAAAAGTGCGACGATCAAAAACTTGTCGGATTGTGCCAACAGCAAAAAAAAAGAAAGGAAAACCGCGCCTACTCGAGATTGAAGCCTTTTTCCTTTCGGTTGAAGTCAGGTATTATACCACACCGCCACGCAAGCACCCGGGAAGTCAGCTTTTTGCAGAATATTTCTCCCAAGAATGCTCCAAGGGGCGTGCTTAGCCAGTCACAGGCGACTGCTGGGAGGAATTCCTTAAGGTATTTTTACCAGCTGCCGGTAGAACTGGTGACCTTAATGACAGATCATAGCCATAAGTCACAGAATGGGATGAATGTCATATACAGTTAAACCTGGATATAACGAGTTGGCAAAAATTGGCAATTTTTCGCTTCATGCAGGTTTCAAGTTAAGGCTCGCGTGAATGAAGCAGAGACTAAAAGCAAACTGCTAAACATCAGTGGTGGTGAACTCACCCTTAAAGGATTTACTCCACAGTGAAAAACTGCATAATGTGCGCCTGCTGCTTTCCCACGAACTTAGTCACTACACAGGACTACAAAGAAGCGAGGTCACTCCCCCCCTGTAATTCACAAATGTAACTCAAGCATCATTTACGCCTTTTGACGCTCTTCGGTGCCTCAACCCGTTTGAAGGACCAAACTTAATCCGAAAGCGCACGTTTTTGCGAACTTGGTGCTCTTTGCCGCACTCAAAATTGTTGAGAGGGCGGTGCTAGCTGGGTTACTGTACCGGGCGGCAAAGTTCTTTCTCATCGGTGGAGGCGGCATTTAAAATTGTGAGCTTGTCTCGAAAAGACGAAACTTTTCTTGTTCCGAAAGCCGAACTCATCACCGACGATCCAACACTACAGGTAGCAGTGGAAACCCCGAATGCACTCTTACAAAGAGGCCTAGCACCTGACTGACTCTGCAGTGACGCTGGAAGCACACGGTAGTTTGCACTGAGGGAAAAGTTCGCTGAATTAGCGCATTTCTCCTGCCGATTTTTGAGAAAAAGTGCAAAAAACAATAGATCATCAGCCTAGCGAATTCGTTACTTGAAGGCTAACTGTCACGATGCCTTCTTTTTATAGAGGTCGCAAACACATGGGCTGGCAATAGGGAATTGTAAAACTTTGTTAAATACAGGAATTCATTGCACAGAGGTTCGTTCTATGTGGGTTTACCTGTTTACCCAATATTGTCTCCTGGTATCTATGAGGTGCGCAATGCTGTAGTCGTGACGGCGCAGTCATAACTTCAATGGGCCACCCCTGGGGAGGCTGGTTCTGCAGTTATTTTTATGTCGCATGTAGGATGGCTTACTTCACCTCGCTACAGTGCTGGTTGATGGTATGCTACACTCGGATGCGACCAAGCTTTGCCAGCATGTTTCTGTGGTCATTCTTGCTGTGTGAAGCGTTGTTCCACCACGTCAAGCCTTCCTGACCTTATCTCGTGCATGGTTGGACATTGTGGAGAGTGCATCAACGGCCATGCACCCCGACGGCTCTCCCCTTAAACCTTTTGAGCGGACGAACACCCACCAGGTGGACATGTGGACATGGTTTCTCATAAGAGGGTGCTCAAAGTGCGGGGGTGCACTGGACCGGAAAAAAGGGGGGGTTGTGTGAGCGGTGTGGGGAACGGATTCAACTGTAGTCAGTTTTGGGATCGGATGGCGATGTAGTGGTGTGCAGAGCGGTGGTAATAGAATTGAGGGAGGTTTAGTCAGAACTTTTTTCGGAGTGTGCCTCGATCCTTGGCATGCCATAGCCAGCAGGTCTGCAAAAAAAGAAAAGAGAGAGAGAGAGAGGAACGCAGAGAGACATTATAAAGCTGCTTAGACGTGTGAATATGAAACCATACCTTTTTATTTTATTTTTTTTTAAATTCAGAGTTGTTTTCACGGATGCTATCCGGGGGAGTGGGGGGCAGAGAATAGGCGGAATGCCTGACAAAGCCTCTGCCCCCCTAAGGGCAGTTCAGTGTAGAAGGTAATACAGAAAACATATTCTCAAACATAATGGCCTAGAACGGAACATTGAAACAATTTTATTTATTTATTTGTTTATTTATTTATTTACGATACTTTCAGGGCCAAGAGGCACTACAGAAAGGAGGGGGGGAGGGGGGTACACAACTATGACAACCAACAATTGTAGTACATAGGTGGGAGTACATAGTATTACTACACACTGTAACAAAGGAGGTTTTGTGGGGCAGTCTTGAATTGGGAATGTTCTGAGGTGGCAGCAGTGGAGGCGGGAAGGTGGTTCCAGTCAACACTGCTCCTTGGAAGGAAAGAATCATTCTTAAGGTTAGTCCAACAAGAAGGAACACCAACTTTGTGTACATGGTCTATGCGGGATGAAATATATGCAGGCGGAAGCATCAGCTGTTCTTTCAAGTGAATGATATGGAAAAATATTTTTTGGAAAAGGCAAAGACGACGATATTTGCAACATGCCGACAAGTCAGGCAAGCCAAGAACAGATTTTATTGAGGTGACACTGGCATTACGGCTGTAGTTTGATAAAATGAAACAAGTCGCGTGATTCTGAATGGCTTCAATGGACTGGGTGAGCGTGAGTTTTCTGGGATCCCAGATAGCGCAGGCGTACTCTAATCTAACATAACGTTGAATAGAACTCAAGATACTTTTTAAAAAACGTAAGCGATGCCATGTAATGCACAAAGAGTACATTCCAAGTACGTAGCAAAAGGCAGCGTTATACAGCATTTAAAGTAAAACATTCCTATGCATACATTTAAAATTTACACGTGTCACAAAACGCTCAAATTTGATTAGATACACCAGGCACATTGCAAGCAAATTCATTTTCACAGTTCTATGCCGGGAAATACATAATACCACATGCCTTCTGCATACGCCTTTGAAACTTTGAAAAGGCTGATTAAAATCAATGCAGTGACTACATGGTCATCTTGTCTACTTAATGGAAGGTCTGTCATGATTACATTATCTGCTGTTGCTGCAGTGTCTTCGTCATCAGAGAGACATGTGTCTGGCAACTATTCTTTGCGTCGTAACAATTGCAGCGGTGTTGTTCAGTGGTGTCTTTACAGTGCAGTGAGAGCCTGCCTCCTTGCTCACTGCACGGTGTTTTCCTGAAACCTTCAGAGGTGTAATTCCATGGACAACCATGTTTCACAGCTGCCGCCAAAATAGACGCTTCAATGAACACTGTAATAGATACATCAAAGAAAGCGGAAGCATGTCCAGTGCTACGATTGTGTCCCCTCATTGTCATCGTCACGATCCTTTTTGCATTGTGCTGTTTTCTTCTACAATTTGAAAATTTTTTTTCTAGAATTTGAAATTTCAATTGGATGAGTTCCAGTCAGCATGGAAAGTTCATCTAAAGTTGGTAGTTAAAACAACGGGGGTAGCTCCTATCAGTATAAGAGCGTAGTTGGAGAGAGCAGTAGATGTGCGCTGTATGATACAGAGGAAGCCAAATCACTCTCTTTGTGGCATTTCTTTGCATGTATGGGATGCAGTCTGGCATGTATGTGATGCAGGTGGTTAGTGCTTTTCCAAGCGCAGTGAAAAGGTGCAGACCGTAATTTCACTTTGCTGACAGAACAAGCCAGAACTGAAACAACTTATAGCCTACCGTCAACATCAGTTAGTGCAGTGGTTCTCAGCCATGACTGCCCCGGGGACCCCTTTTGGGCTTGCAAAAGCGATGGGGGACCCCACTATAGAGCATATTCGAAAAAAGAAGGGTGGGGGAAAACGGTTTTGAGGGAGGTCTCGCGGACCCCTGAAATGCTCTTGAGGACCTCCTGGGGTCTGCGGACCCCCATTTGAGAACCACTGAGTTAGTGCATCGCACTAGTAGTCAGACAGCGGCCTGAAACTGCTGAACTATCCCGGATGAAAGCAAAAAGTGTCTTCATAAAACACTTACTTTAAGTGTTCGAAAATACTTTTGGATGTGGCAGTAGAAACCTTTAGTGGGCTGGTTGAAAGTGTCTTTCATCTATGAAAGTCTTGCAAACTTTACATGGTCCCAGAAACCGTTATTTTTGGAAACTTGTTGGCATACAGCAGTTCCCTGTGTATCGGAACACTACATTTAATTAAGTGATTGAGCTGTATGCCTGGCATATAAGGCAGTTATTTTACCCAAACTAGAATAATTGTGCATGACACGAGGTTCCTGATGTCTTAAAGGTATGCTATAAATGGTAAGCTATACCTAAATGATGAGCTATACTATATTATAATGATTTGCTATACCTTTACATATAGCTTACCTAAAGGTAAGCTATATATAAATGCTAACTATACATAGTTCAGCAGGGTTCTGTCCATTTCATTATTACAAAGTATCTCTCCACTCAATTCCTCTTCACAGCTCACTCCTGAAAGCAGCATACTTCGGCTAGTATGACAGAGAAAGATGGCGAGATCAAAGTTATGTTTCCTTTGCACGAACTCATTCAAATGCAACGTGTGTACATCGTTGTCTTCCATTCCTGTATACCTAGATATTGTCGTTAAACTATTCACTGCTCTGTAAAGCTCAGGCTAATCTTTTCCAGCATTAATTCCCCCTTTTCACCATTGCTGAATGAAGCCCATTGCGTGCTTGGGCTTTTTGGGGCGAAACTGTGTACAAATTTCCGCATGCACTGTTTTGGGTATATGAGGCATGATTCCTTGGTAATTGCTGAGCTACTTGTTGCGGGGCCTTCATTGGCTTCTTTTTTGTATAATTCTTGGTGATGCAGTAAACCCTCGTTATAACAAAATCACCTTGCTCAAATTTTTTTTACTGGCCCCGCTGCTGTGTATTTAGAGAAAATCATCTCTGCTTTTAATGAAGTATCGCTTATAAAAAAGTGTTTCCATCCGAAAGACTTCATTACAATACGGGTTTGCTGCATATGCGATGGTTTCGCTATTTGCTTGATTATTTCAGGTTATGTTATGACCCACCCGCCTCCTCTGTTGAGAGCGCAGTATGATAGTAAATAAATTAATGAGTACAGTGAAATCTTATTAAACCGTACCCGCATAAGCCGTAGTTTCTTTAAGCCAAATCCCCGACTCGGTTTCCCTTTTACCTAAAGCATTTGGATAAACCTTAGTGCTGGTTAGTACGTACTTTCTTTGCATCTTAGTCAGGGACAGTTTAACGAGGTTTCAGAGCTGCTCAAGTTATGTGTTGCAAAAAAAGCTGTGCTGGATATTAACACGAAATTGTTTTATTCCCGGATACACCAAGATTTCCCTGACGTCATATCCACAACGGAAATGACGCCAGTACAACGAAGCAAGCAGCCTGTAAAGGATGCACCCCTGCACGCAGGGTCTTCTTGCGGGGAAGCAACCTTTGCTACTGAAGAGTACATTATACTTAGGGTTGTTCGTTTTCGGGTTTTATATTTTAACATGAAAGTATTTTATGCCGGGATACACCAAGATTTCACTGACGTGTTATTCGTCACGGAAATGACGCCAGTACACCTTTGCCAAAGCGACACGCCAGTAGGACGTTGCTTGCCAAGCACACCCACAAGACAGCCGCCGACCCACAAATCATACTCAGCTGCATTTAACTTTCGTGTTTTGCTGATTCCTACGACAGAGGAATAAACCACATTTTTTAGAATGTGGTCAGTAGCCTTTAAATTTACACTTAGCTTTTAACAGTAATTAAAAAGAGTTCATTAGACCTAAAACCTTAGTTGGCCACAATTGGATAACTGCTAGCTGTCGTTCCACATGATAAGCGACAGCACTCCCTTTATCCTATTTGCGTAGAGTACTCCGTATTTTGGAAATTTGTGATGCCTGTTAGCTGGCACGCCCGATTGATTTCAATAGTCTAGGGCACAATGGTGCTGCATGCCTTTGCTCAAAGTGCTTTTCTAAGGTGTTTAGTGTTTAGTTCTAACTTGTGCACACATTGAGCATTTGAAGCATGCCAGTGCAACCTGGTTTCTAACCTAGCACAGGCAGATGAAAATGAGTTATGCGGTTTTTGTGAGATGAGAATGTTTAGAACACTTTTTCGTGCCCTCACTGCTTCCCGGAAACTACTTGAAAATACGGCTTGCTAACGGAAGTACGAAACATTGGGAAAAATAAGTGACTACCTTTTCGATGCTCTTTGCTCCCTTCAAGCCTATTACTTATAGTGCTTAATAGTAGAACTAGTGGCCTTTTGTTTGAAGAAGTGTAAGTGCAAGTGTTAGGAGCTACATTACATTGTTAGATTGCCGAATCCACGTTTTATGCCACTATAGTAAAGGGGGCACTTGCCAAAGCTAGGCGCAGCAGCATACAACAGAATGTGCTGGGTTAACGTGCATTGAAAGGCTCTGGAGAACCTGCTAACAGAAATAAAGTGCAGTTGGATGTCAAGTTGCATCTGCACTTCCTCCTCGTCAGTTATCATGGCAGGTGAAGTTGAGAGCACCCCTGCCTCTTCCCTGTTCATGGGGGTTGTTCACGGTCTCCTTGGTATGTGCAGGAGACAAGAGGTCCTCGAGCCCTGGCTCGGAGGAGGAGGACAGTGGGAGGAGGAAGGACACTAAGAAGGAGAAGGAGGAAGGGCACCGCACGAAGGACTCCAAGGACTCCAAGGATTCCAAGGGCAGCACCAAGGACTCCAAGCCACCCAAGAAGAAAGAACGAGAGCGGCACAAGTTCAAGGATGACGAGCCAGGGGTGAGCGGGAGAGGCAGTGAAGTGATCGAAATTTGAAATTAGTGTTAGAGGGGCAAAATTGGGAAGGGAAGTTACCAACCCGATAGGCTTAAATGGAAGCTGCTAAAGTTCTAGCCAGATGCCGTGCATGGGCAGCACAACGGGAACAGCATGGCTGGCCTCTGGGATGCCTCGCACAGGGCAGCAGGCATCGGGGAAAACTAACTGCTATGCAAAACACTTGGCCTTGTAGTGTGTACTTGAAAGGGCACAGCCTCGCGCTGAATTTGGGTGGAAATGCATGCTGTTTCACTCTGACGTTGCTGGAAGCATAGCTAGTCCAATTATCAAGCATAGTGCCGCTTGGAATGCATAAAGCTGAACCTGAAGGTTACCCACCACTAGGCATATTTATAGGGCATGATGCCTAATGTGACATTTTGAAGCGTAACTGGTACCAATCAGAAAGAGTACCTATATTACTCATTGTATATGAAGCTGCAAGTATCGACTGGGATGTTAAATCTCAAACGCAAGCATTAGGCCTACACTGACATATTCCCGACAGTTGCTGCTGCTATTCTAACAAAGTGATACGTACCTGCAGAATGGCGCATACTCGCAGTGAGGGATTTGCCAGTGCTTCATAAGCTTGACGCATGCCGAGATGTGCACCAAGAGTTAAAATAATCACTCAGTCAATCGCTTAGAGTGCAAGCATTAGGAGGGCAGACCCCGAGAAATCTTCGCCCTGTATTCTACAGGCTGTGCGCATACTTTGACGCCTGTCAAAGTGTTGCGTTCCCCTAGAGTAACATGTATCTGCTGTGGGCTACACTTGATAAGAAATGTATGCTGTTTTCTCGCAATACCCTGAGGTTGGTGCAGCCAAAAACCATCAGTTAGGCTTTGCTGCTATGTGACCCGAGTGGGGTATCGCTCAATCGATGGTTGATGTTGAAGATGGCTCATTGATCAGAAGCACATAGTTGACGATGGTCTACGCCACAAATATTGCCACGAACCATGCATTGGGTTTGTTTATTTGTGTTTTGCTTTTGCCACCCGGCTGCGCCGGTCTGTGTTGTCGGTGTTGTGTCTGCCAAGAGAGGCGCTTGTTCCGGGCTTTCGTTCTGTGCCGCATGTGTTATCTCTTCTGATAGGGAGAGTGTTCCGAACTAACGTGAACAGCCCAGAATAATCTTCATTGATCTACAGTGTTCTGGATACAATTCGACTATTCCAAAAACCCTCGCGCCGAGTGATAAATTCCCACTAAGCAGATGCCGCGGCATTCGAATAGCCGACACCAGTTTATGCACGTCACTTTGTTGACTGCTGTTTCGCCGCCTGTGTATTCTTTGAGTTGTTAGGAGAGCACAAGTTCGCTCCAATAGACTTGTTTTTTCTCTTAAAGACAGCTGTGTCGTCTTTGGCTACGTGACAATATTCGCAATTTACCGTAAAAACCCGCGTATAATACGAGGTTTTTTTCCAAATTTTACTATGAAAAATTTGTGCCCCGTATTATATGTGGATCCCAAAGTTTTCAGCCGAAAATTTGCCCTTTCAGTTTCGGTTTCAGCGAAGGCAGCGCCATCTTGCGGTGGCGTTAGCTGGCTGCTGCTGCTTCTCTCAGCCGGTGCCATTTTGATTGTTTTGACCACGCGAAGGATCGGCATGTTCACCGCAAGTCGATCACGATGTTAGGTGCACGCAGGCAGTATTCGGCTGCAATTAAAAGAAGAGTTATTTTATGGGCCGAGACCATCAGCAATTGCGCCTCAGGACGGTAGTTCGGCGTCACCGAAGGCAGCATTTGCGGGTGGAGAAAGTAACTGGTGCTTGAATGGATGAAGTCTGTGTGGTGTCGGCGGCCTGGAGCACTGTTGGGGGTTCCCGTCAGTGCTCGTGTTCGACGCCTTTCGCTGCCACCTGGCCGATTCCGTGAAGAAGTTGTTGAAGAAGAACCCCGCACCGAACCCATTGTCATTCTAGGAGGTATGACATCCCAGCTGCAACCGCTAGGGGTTTGCATCAACAAGCCTTTCAAGGACTGCATCAGGTCCTGCTACCAAGAGTGGATGAGGTCATGAGAGCCGTAAGTGACAGCTACCGGATAGCTGACGCGGGCTTCTCCAGCGGTGCTTTGAGGCTGGATCGCAGATGCGTGGACCAGCATCCCAGAGAAGCTCGTCAGCCACTATTTTAAGAAACGTGGCATCTTGAACGCCCTTGATGGCACTGAGGACTACTTTTTGTTGAAAGACATTTCCGACAAGAGGACTTCGGGAGACAGCGGCAGCGAACCTCACGATGACTGAACGGACGTCGGGAGACAGTGCGATCGAAAACTCACAATGACTGAATGGTAACTGAAGTGCAAATAAATGTTTTCTGTGCTCTTTACCTCGCATTATATGCGGATGAAAACTTTTTTTCTGATTTTGCTGCCCCCGAATTACACCTCGTATTATACGCGGGTCCGTATTATACGCGGGTTTTTACGGTACTACAAGTATTTACAAACACAGCCGGACTCGACCCTTTTTCCGCGCTCCCCTTACGGCCTTCGCAATCCCAGCCCAGCGCATGGGATTTTTTCTGACGCGTAGTTGGGAAGTGGAGAGGGGGGGAGCGACCGCACGAGGGCCCTCACCGCATGAGTGGCGAGGGCTACTCCTGGGAGACAGCCCAGGGGTTGGGCACAAAGCTGGGCAAGCACTTGTGTGCTTTTTTAGGGGTAGTGGTGGGGCAGCACAGTGCCCAGCGATCCCCCCAGCACGTCCGGAATGGCAACCCACAAACCCAGGAAACGTTGATGGCCGCAATGGGCAGCATGCTCCTGCTTATCTGAGCGACAGAGAGCATAGGCTCCCAGCAGCGGTAAGGGAGACTGGGGGTACAACCGGGCCCAAGGACGCCTCCCATCGTGGGCATGCAAAGAATGCACCAGACTGTAGGAGGCGACGACGGGCAGGAGTCCAGGCAGTATCGGGCATTGCATACCTCAATATCCAGGGTGGCAGATCGCAAAGCAAGTGGGAAGAGTTCTTTAAGGCCCTGGAGGAAGAACACTTGGTCGTGTACGGCGTGGCTGAGTCACACCTCCGGGAGTCTGAAGGGCCACCCGTACATGCACAGTTCTGTTGGGAGGGGTGCAACGGGGGAGCCAGTGAGCGGAGAGCAGGAGGCATGGGAGTACTGTTCCCACAAAATCTCTGGTGGTCCCGAGTGCGTCCAGAGTGCTGGGAACATGTGTGGCTGGCAGGTGACTTGATGGGACAAAGGACGGCTGTAGGTGTGGTGTACATGTGGTGCGGTCAGGCCGACAGGCAGCAAAATGAGAAGCTGCGGCAGTGCTTAAGAGAGGACATAAAATACCTTCAGGCTGAACACCAGGTGCTGCTACTGGACGACTTCAGTGGCCACCTAGAAGACCTTTGTGATGTGACGGACAGAAAGGGCCAGGAGCTGCTGGCCGCCATGGACAGACACCATCTAGTTCTCGCTAACCTTCAGCACAAGTGTGAGGGGCGAGTGACCTGGTCGTCTGGGTACCGCTCATCAGCAATTGACTTTGCCATAATGTCACCACGCCTTTACGAGAAGCTTACATGGATGGAGATTGATGAAGCTGGAACCCAAAGCCTGGGCAGTGACCACAACCGGCTGCTGCTTATGTTTGGGGGAAGGTATGAGAGAAGGAGCAGTGCTGACGTTAGGACACACCTGACTGAGCAGGAGGTGGAACTCGTTGCACAAGGGCTGGAGGAAAGACCTGAGGTTGAATGCTCGAAGTTGGTCAAGCAGGTGCAGGCTGCGAAAAGGATGAAACAAGGCCGAAACCAGCGTACCAAGCATGGGCCAAAGAGATGGTAGAACGCAGCTGTCCGAGCTGCACTACAGGAGAGGAAGGCAGCATGTCGACAACATTGGACGGCGGTACGGGCTCAGCAACCTGAGCCAGTTCACAAGCAGCTGTGGGACACCTACTGAGAAGAGAAGTATGTGGCAGCCTGCACCGTACAGAACAGCATCCGTCAAGTAAACAAGAACTTCATTGAGGAGTTGAAAAGGAGTGGGCGGGAGGCACCCCGAAAGTTCAGTCAGCATGTCCAACGCTCGCACAAACATGCAGAGTCCAAACAGCAGCTGCGACACCCAGAGACTCAACAGCTTCTGTCAGAGGGGGACAGCAGGGAGCTCATGGTGTCTGTCGTTGCAGCTCTCTTCAAGAAAGAACACCCAAGTGGCGCCTCAGAAGTGATTGGGCATGGAGGCACTATACAGGACTGCACAGAGACCAGCACAGGTAGGCAAGGGCAGGATGGAGGGCCTGCGGCGGACCTAGAAGAGTGGCTTGGGTCGGTAGAGGAAACAGAGTTGAAGCGGGCTCTAACTCATATCCCGGCCTGAATAGCGACAGGTCTGGACAGCTTTCCAGCAGCTCTGCTGAAGTGTCTGGGCCCAAGGCAGTGTGAGGCATTGTGGGAAATGTCCAGCATCATTCTGGTGACGGGGCAGGTGCCCACATAGTGGAACTGCAGCCGGATGATGTTCATCCCGAAGGGAACTGGAGATCGCAGCAGCTGGAAGGCCTACAGGCCAATCACTGTCACAGCGGTATTGTACTGGGTCTTCACTCAAATCCTTCGGAGACGGCTGCAGGCATTGGCAGAACGAAAGGGAGCCTTGGGAGAGCTCCAAAACGGCTTTTGCAGGGGCAGACGGCTGGATGACAACCTCTACGTCCTGACCCAGTGAATAGAGGTGGCTTGCCTGCAAGGGCTGGAACTGTGGGCTGCTTTCCTGGACGTGGAGAAGGCACACGACAGGGTTGACCACACCTTACTGTGGAAGAAGCTACAAAACAAGGGCCTACCAGTGGAGGTAGTGGGATTGCTGCAGAGCCTGTATACGGACACAGAAGTGGTCGTGGAATGGCAGGGCGTGTGCTCCCAGCCGGTGCCTGTCGAGCGGGGCCTCCGTGAGGGTTGCCCTCTGTCCCCTCTGCTATTCATGCTGTTCCTGAGCGGTCTGGAGGCAGAGCTGGAGGGAAGTGCAAGAGGCTTTGACTGAACCTATATGGAGGAGGGGAGGACAATCCACCAGCGACTACCTGGCCTCATGTACGCTGATGATATTGTCCTTACAGCGGACTCTCGTTCGGACCTGCAGCGACTCCTGGACATTTGCACCAAGCACGCAGAGCTGTTGGGGCTAAGGTTGAGCGTGCTGAAGTGTGCCATACTTCTCAGGGGCGACACGGACGCACTACCAGATGGAGAAGCGCTCACAGTGCAGGGGAAGCCTGTCCCTTTTGCGGCGACGTACCGGTACCTGGGTGTGGACTTGACCACCGATCCAGACCACTTGGCTGCACATGAGCAGGGGCTTCGTGAAAAGGCACTGCGCAGCCAGAACATCCTGAGGGCCCGAATCCTCTGGTCCTTCAACAGGGTGGAGGTTGGCAGGAGCCTCTGGAAGATGGTGCACGTTCCGGTGCTCACGTTTGCTAATGCAGTGCTTTGCTTGTCATCAGCCACCCGGGAGTACCTGGAGAGACGACAGAGGGAGGTGGGATGACTGGCCCTGGGCGCCCACCGGTCGACACCAAATGAGGCAGTCCAAGGGGATGTAGGCTGGTCCTCATTTGAGGCACGAGAGGCCGTGGCCAAGCTCGGTTTCGACATCCGCGCATGCTCACTAAGCGACACGCTGTGGGTAGACCGGGTTCACCGGTGTATGCTGCTAGCAGGTGACGCCACAAGGGGGAAGAAAAGGGTGCACGCACTGGCCCACAAGAACGAGGTGTCGCTACCGGTCTTAAATAACATCAAGGAGACCAGCCTGAGCGGGAAACAGCTGCAAGAGCGAGTGGTAGCTGCGGAGACGAGAAGATGGGCGGACAGGGCCGTGGCGAAACCATCTCTCCGTCTGTACGCGTCACACAAACACGCCATTTCCCAGGAGCACTTTTGCGACAACTTGCCAGGAAGTGCGATGCTGTTCAAAGTGCGGGCTGGGGTGTTGAGGACGCGGATGTGGAGGCGGAAATGGGACGATGCGGAAGAGGTGATGTGCGCGGTGTGTGGTGAGGAAGAGGAGATGGCAGAAAACATTGTGTTGCGTTGCGAACAGCTTAATCCCCACCATCCTAGTGATACCACCATGGCGGAGGCGCTAGGTTTCATTCGCATCCCCCACCAGGGGGCGCACTGGGCACGGACGACAGCACGGGTGCGAGTGGAGCGCCACCGGGCGGGTGACTGGTGACGTGGCGCCGAATCCGGTCGGCACTATGAAGCGTCGACTGAAGGAATGGCGGAGACGTGCCCGTTAGTGTGAGGAAAGGAGACGACGTACAAAACTCCTGAGGCTAGGACGCCAGGGTGATTATATGCCCTCAGGAGTGTCCCCCAGCTACAAAGGGGCAGCCACCAAGCAATCATCACCATCAGCAGCACCACCTCACCACAAGCTCCGTGTTGCCGCTTCTCCGTGCAAGGCAAGAGCAAGGTAGCTTGAGTGTCGACAACATAACGAGTGAGCTTTCTTGGCAGCATTTCCGCTTGAAACGAGTAGTTGCTGTAACTGATGTGGTCCAGATTTTTTTGTCCTGATATATAAATGAGATATACGCAAGGCAGTTGCTTATGAAGTAAGAAAAGTGCAAAAGTTGTTCACGTGTGTATATTCGCTTGCAACATTCCTGACTTGAGGCACACCGTGACAAATAAATTTTTATTTCGTGCCAAGCTTTATACAATTTGGGGGAAGTACGTAGCATATTTCGTATAACTATACCAAAACAAAAAAAGCAACAAACCGCACAAGAACTGCCTCATGTAGACATGTAAAACACCAGAAATTACACCAACGACGAAGGAAGACGCGAGGGACAAGCGCTACAGTAAAGCCCGCCTATATCGAACACGGATATATCGAATTATTGCCTATATCGAACCCTTGTATAATTCTGGTAAAAATTACATTCATTTAAAACTTTTTTTATCGAACGCGATTCAGCTCACAAGGATATATCGAACTCTCCCGCGCAGGATTTTTCGATTTCTTTCGGCATGCGGCAGGCTTTCCCGCAATACATCGGCACGTAGCAGTGGCGCGGGTGTCACTTGCGGCTCCTACGCGAGCTCGGGCGCGTCCGAACCGACCGTGGCAGAGTGGACCAGCTCCTTGCATGCATGCCCTTGGGGCCGAAACCGCCACATTGGGCGCTGCGGGCTGCGGTGTCACCGAACTTCAAGTCCGCACCACTCGTTGCCCGCACTTGCTCGGTTCGCTGGTTTCGCCATTCTTCGCTTGTATCCATGCTTGTCTCCGCTCTTTTGAAGACGCCGAGGACGTGTCGCTTCCGAGCACGAGCGAAGCCGTCACTGCCGTGGCCCTGCTACGGCGATACTGCAGTGCCATTGAGGGCAGCGGTCTTGTGCTTGTCGACTGTTTAGATACTGTGTAGTAAGCAGTCATCAGCAACGTGTTGCACTCCAAGAAGCAGGCTACACTCACGCAGTTCTTCCACCCCAATAAATTATTGTTTTCTTTCCGAGAAAGTGTCGTATCAATAGTGAACTGAAGGTGGTAAGAGCTCGGCGTTAGCTCGTAACTCCGTCGGCAATATTGCTCTCATATAAGTTTTTTTTTTTGCTTCACTTTCTATATCAAATTTTTGCTATATCGAACTATTTTACAATCCTGGTGCTATTCGATGTAAGCGGGCTTTACTGTACTTCCAACGAGCATTTATTCGTAGCCCAAAGATATGGGTTCGATCCCTGACCGCGGCAGCCATTTTTCTGGTGGAAACGAAAAGCAAATACGCCTTATGTTCAAGCTTTTGGGCGCACGTTAAAGATAACCAGGTGGTCAAAAGGAATCCGGAGCCCTCCTCAATGGCGCGCCTCATTTTCCGTTTAGCGTCGGTCAGTTAAACACCATAATCAATCAATCAGCGTGTATTCATAAAAACTCTTATATATTACACAAGACATGTGCACATGAGCAAAAAATTAGACCAAGCACTAGCAAAGCAGCCGTTCAACCTTCGCCTAGTCACATGGTTCACTTGCACTGAAGCGCATGCACGGACAGCGCAGCCAAAGCGGCCGTTTCGCCCTCTCTCAGTCAATGTGGTACCATAGTGGCTATGCTCCGATCAAGCGCAGTAAGAAAGGCGCAACTTGCGTGAACATCGCTTTCAAAGTGATTTGTTGTTGTTTCATGCGGTTTTTATCTGAAAGTGGCCGTCATGTATGCGGTAATGTTTTGGGGGCCAGGGTTTGACCGGGTGCGGTGTTTTCGGTGCAGCGCGAGTACGAGTGCGTGCTGTGCGACTGCAAGTTCTTTACCCTGGGCCAGCACGCGATCCACATCGAGAGCTTCGAGCACCGCAAGCGCGTCATCCAGAAGGCCGCCAACAAGGCCTACGACAAGGCACCCAACTACCATGGTGAGGAAATCCAGTGGAGAGACTTAGCTCTGTCAACGTGCTCACAATTGTAGCTGCTGCTTGTTTGGTAAGCAGAGGGTAAGCTGATTGGGGGGAATCCACGTGCCGCCACTCCCTCTGTAATTAAAGAAGATACGTGATTGCTTCTTTGCAATTGTGGGGGAAAAGGACTAACATTTCGTGGTGAGAACAGCTAGTGGAATTTTGTTTCCCTAAAGAGGGAAGGAAGCACAGGTGAAGTCTTTGTCAAAATTTTCTAGGCCATGCCAGAAACGCACAGGCCACAAAAAATTCAATGTACGAGCTTGCTTCCCGAGAGAAGCTGAAACGTTTTATGCCGGAAGAGGTAGCAAAAACACCTTTTTTCCTTACTGTCGTAAAATAATTCTGTTACATAAAAAAGGTAAAGCTTGTTTTGTGCATTCTTTGGGGTCTGAAAGGCTTAGGACTGGCCTAGAAAATTTCGACAAAGGGTGTACCCAGTACACAGCTACATGTCGGGTGCTTTACTTCTAGCTAAAACCTGCTGTCACTATAATTTTGCCTCCCCTTGCCCCCTCTTCTCATTGTTTTAGCGGGGGTGTAAAAGTACCGGTGTTTGAAATTGTGACCTGTTTAGTGGGCCGTGCCACGTGTTGTAGCTGTACGGTGTCATAAACGAGGTGCACTTCTTCTGGTGTCGGTGTGAAACGAACGAACGCATGGACGCAGGGGGCGGGCCCGGCACGGACCTCCCCCGGGGCCTGACGGGCAAGCGGGTGGTGCACTGCAAGGTGTGCAACGTGTTCACCAACAGCGCCAAGCAGCTGGCCGAGCACCTGGGCGGGGGCCGCCACAAGCTGCTCTGCTTCAAGCTCAACGTGCCCATCACCACCCTCGAGCCCTCACCGGAGGACGTGCACACCCTCGAGTGCACCCGCCGTCAGTTCTCTTCCCCCTCCTCCTCCGCCTCCTCCTGTTTTCCTTCTCCTTGGAGGGGGGTGTGGAAGGCTTACTCTAGAGCAGTGGTTCTCAAATGGGGGTCCGCGAGAGAATTTGAGAGGTCCGTGAGGCCACCTCTAAAACTTTTGCCCCTGCCATTCTTTCCTCCATTTTGCCTGAACTTGCTGGCAATGCAAAAAGGTGGCTTCGTGACATGTACGCTTAGTCTTTCCACGTAGCACATCGGCTTTTTGCACAATATGCCAGCTATGAGAAAAAAAAACACACAGAAAAGGCAGCATATAGGTGTATAGACGACTTTTAGATTCAAGAGCACATTGTTTAACATTATGATGCGGATTGTCATAGAAGTCAAGCATAAAAGGTGGGCATTGAGCAGGTGTGTGGGGGGGGGGGGGGGGGGGGGCGTAAGCTGCAAGTGCAAATTGTGGGACGTAATGACACTGATCGACATGTATTTCCTAGTGGGGTCCCTCATCAATTTCGCAAGCCCGAAAGAGGTCCCCGGCGCAGTCATGGCTGAGAACCACTGTTCTAGAGGAGCTCATCGTGCAGCATTGCTAGCCAAGACCTAGTGTCCGCTGCCTAGTGTCGAGTGTGGAGGCCTCCAAGGTCCCCGTCTGTGCCCTATTCTGTTCATTGGCAGAAAGGCTGTAAGGTGCTTTGTTTGCACCGAGTTGGCTAGGAGGAGCTGTTCGTACTGCAAACTCAGTGGGCTATCTGTGGCTAGCGCAGTTTTCTGGGCGTCCACCCAGGTTGACTGCGTGCCAAATGGACTCGGAGACTCAGTGGCGGTGCACTCTGCTTCCTATAATGCCAGCTAAGTTCTGCATCCAGTTGTCTGGTTGCTGCATCAAGCTGCACCGAGAGGCCAGTCCTGCTGCATTTCAAGTAGTCTGATCCGAACCTTACTTTTTGTCATTTTTGTCATTTATGCAAACAAAGCTAACCAGCCGAGGTCGTAGTACTTTGCCATTGAGAGCGATGTTGTTCATAACCAGAGGTCGGCAAACTCACTCATGAGTCCACTCACTCAGACTCATTTGGACTCAAACTCACGCGTGAGTTTGAGTTTGAGTGAGCGCGAGGCTAGTGTGGCATGGTGAGTTTGAGCTTGAGTGAGTTTGAGCCGAGTGATCACGACTGAGTTTGAGTCCGATTGAGTTTGAGTCCATTTTGAGTTCTGAGTACATTTTGAGTTTGAGTCCATTTTGAGTTCTGAGTACATTTTGAGTTTGAGTCCATTTTGAGTTCTGAGTACATTTTGAGTTTGAGTCCATTTTGAGTTCTGAGTACATTTTGAGTTTGAGTCCATTTTGAGTTCTGAGTACATTTTGAGTTTGAGTCCATTTTGAGTTCTGAGTACAATTTGAGTTTGAGTCCATTTTGAGTTCTGAGTACATTTTGAGTTTGAGTCCATTTTGAGTTCTGAGTACACTTTGAGTTTGAGTCCATTTTGAGTTCTGAGTACAATTTGAGTTTGAGTCCATTTTGAGTTCTGAGTACATTTTGAGTTTGAGTCCATTTTGAGTTCTGAGTACACTTTGAGTTTGAGTCCATTTTGAGTTCTGAGTACATTTTGAGTTTGAGTTCATTTTGAGTTCTGAGTACAATTTGAGTTTGAGCTCATTTTGAGTTCTGAGTACATTTTGAGTTTGAGTCCATTTTGAGTTTGAGTCCATTTTGAGTTCTGAGTACATTTTGAGTTTGAGTCCATTTTGAGTTCTGAGTACATTTTGAGTTTGAGCACATTTTGAGTTTGATTACATATTGAGTTTTGAGTACATTTTGAGTTCTGAGTAAATAGGAGTTTTAAGTCCATTTGGAGTTTGAGTACATGTGAGTAGCCTAGCAGGCAGCTATGGTTGGCTGTTAAGTTTCATGCGTCACTGTGGGCTCGGAATTCAAGTTACCTGCGGGTATGGCACCAATCGCGATCTGCATGATCGGTTGGGAGGGAGGTGGTGTCTGATTTTTTTTAGTTTCTTGTTGAATTTTTATGGCCATAAGCACTTGCTGTATACCTAATTTTCGCGGCTGGGCGCGTGAGTGATAATTGACTGGTGAGGTCATAAAAAAGGGTTGTCTTAACTTTTCCTCCTTACGGATCCACTAAGAGCGTGGGAAAGGGTGGTGGGAAAGCACACGGCGGCGCTGGCGTGCTGGTTGTTCGCCTGCTACTGTTAACGGCTTGATATACTAGGGGTCACAAAGGAAGAGGTGAGAGCCGGGGGGAAATGGGGGCGGGGGCTGTCCTTTCTACTGTTTCAAATGAATTAGCTGAATTGACTGGGCAGCGCCCCTTAAGACAGAATAATGACCACATTAGATTGGGTGAAAAGGGAAACTGATGAGGCTAAGGCGTGTAAGGTATCAAATGAAAGGTCCGGATTAACGGAATCACGCGGGGTAAATAAAAAAAATGCTTCCTGATTGTAGTCATCAGGCAGTCATAATGAGTCATAGATTGGGTTAAAATTCAAAATGACGCTGCGAGGGCATGTGGGGAATCAAATTCAAGGTCTCGATGTGGGGAATCATTCGGGACGAACATGAGATATGGATATATCATGACGTAGTCATGGTAAATCAAAGATTCGGTTAAAATTCAGGTTCATGACGCTAGGGCGTATCAAATTAAATGTCTCGATGAGGGTAATCACGTGCTTCCTGATTATTATCATGACATAGTCAAAATGGGTCACAAATTAGGTTAAAATTCACAATGGTGCCACTGGGTGTCCGGGGTATCAAATTGAAGGTTCTGATAAGGAAAATCACGTGGGACAAAAATGTGGTAGGGCTATATCATGAGATAGTCATGGTTAGTCATTGATTGGTTTAACGTTCAAATTGATTCCGCTAGGATGTGATGGGTATCAAATCAATGGTCTTGATGAGCCGAATCACGTGGGAGAAATACAAAAATGCTTCCTGGTTATAACCATTAGATTGTCATGGCGAGTCTTAATTTGGGGTAAAATTCGAAGTGACCCCGCTAGGGAGTGTAGGGTATCAAATTTACGGTCTTGAAGAGGGGAATCACGTGGTACAAATGAAAAAAAGGCTTCACAGTTCGAATCATGAGATGGTCATTATGAGTCATAGATGGGGTTAAATTCAAGGTGAGGCCGCTGAAGCATGTGGGGCGTCAAATTGAAGGTTCCAGTTAGGGGAATCATGTCGGACACCTAAATAATGCGTCCTGGTTACAGTCATGAGTCATGGTTAGTTTGACTCAACGTTTATAGAACCAAGGTCAGTTTTAAAACTCTCCGCCTCCGCCATACCAGCAATACGGCGCCCGAGCGACCCACAGCGCCAGGTGGCGTCGCCGTCGCAACCGGCTCCCTTCAGCCGCTGGGGAAGCACGAGCGAAATCAGCGCGGGCCGCATCTGTACTGCCGTTGCGAGCGTAATCGCGAAATATGCCGATCACCGTGTTTATAACCTTTTATTTACGCTTGTAAGTGGTAAGTCTAGCCACATGTCACCGGAGCTACGGCGCTTAATCGGCGACAACCATTGCGCAGTAGCCGCTTGCATTTCAAAGGCCGCGCGGCTTTGTGGCTGCACTTCCGCGTTCGTTTAGAGCATCGTCTGCCATTTCACATTACATAATTTACGTTTCTTGTTGAGGCGGCTGCATATTCTAACCCTCTAGGCAGGAAATGTGGCTGGTGCGTCATGCAGAGACATTAGTGAAGGCTGGCAAACATTGTCATCATTTCGTTAAAAAAGCTTTATCGGTTGAATAAAAGAACCAAAAAGTGGATATTTTTTTAGTTTCAAGGTAAGGAGATATTTCCACGGGATATCCCTCTTGGCGAAAAGAATAGGCTGTCAAGTATCAGTTTCGCGTGGTGATGGGGCCGAGAAGGGAATCAAGACGAAGACGACGATCGCAGTGCGCCCGGTACAAACCGTATATCTGTGTCTCCGCTGCAGTACCTAGTAGCTCTGTAAATAGTGCAAATACCGCTATTATAATCTCGTCTACTTCGTGCCGGTAAAAAAGATTATAGTAACTGTATTTACGCTATTGACAGAGCTTCTAGGCACTGCTGCGGAGACAGCAGCTGACCGAAATAGTTACTTCTGCCCCGATTGAAACACTTTTAAACGAAAAGAAGCTATCCCTCTATTTTCTGAAGAACAACAACAACAAAAAACCAATATAACTTCTATTGTAATCTCTTCCAACATTCTTTCGCCAGCTCGCCAATGGAAAACGCGTCCATGTCTTTACTGTTCGCTGCCAGCACGTCTAAATTTGCAGCACTTTCTTCGGCTGCACCGTTAGCGCTTGTTTTGGCTTTCTGTGCAGACGAGTTCTGTACAAAAATCTGCATGTTTCGGCGTGGAAATTTCTTTCTATTGGCCGGCGGCTTGGATAGGTAAGGAAGAAGGTTTGGAAATATTTTCGGGACGGCTCCTTCGACGAGGCTCCACTTTCCTCACTCAGTTTCTACTTTTTCACTGTTAATTAAGTGGGAGTAGCTCTTTGCTATGTCCTCAGGGCAAAAATTCACGCCACACGCGCGATTTGGCTGAGAGGTTTCGGTCAAGACACGCATTGGCACGGTACCATGCATATATCTACACGAAGGCCGAAGTAACTTGAATTGCGAGAAAAGCGCATTTGGGTTTGGTTTCCCCTGTAACCACCCGTGCAACCGGGGACACAACACGCCGGCATGGTGCTCACCTAACCATCTACAACTGGAGTGCGCACGCATGCACGCACGCGCACGCAAGCACGCACGCGCGGAGACGCTAGCCGCACAACGGCAGGCGTATCCCTCAGAACGTGCTGACCTCAGCTGCCTCCTCAGCCACCCGGTGCTCCGCGCGGGAGCCGGGTGCGACTGCAGCGCCATCAATGCGGCTTGGTGCGGCGGCGCCGGGAAACACTTCGAAGTTTTACAACTGACCTTGGTTCTATAAACGTTGAGTTTGACTGGTATGAATTCCATATGACCCTGCTAGGGTGTGTGGGGTATCAAATTAAAGGTCTCGTCGAGGGGGTCACGTGGGACAAATATGAAAATGCTTTCTGGTTATAATTATGAGGATATCGCAAAAGGTATACAGCAAAAGGTACACACTCTCACTCTCACTCACACTCACACTCACACTCACACTCACACTCACACTCACACTCACACTCACACTCTCACACTCTCACACTCTCACACTCTCACTCACTCTCACTCACTCTCACTCACTCTCACACTCACACTCACTCACTCACACTCTCACACTCTCACACTCTCACACTCTCACACTCTCACTCTCAGTCACACTCACACTCACACTCTCAGTCACACTCACACTCTCACTCACACTCACACTCTCACACTCACTCTCACTCTCACTCACACTCACACTCTCACTCTCACTCACACTCACACTCACTCTCACACTCACACTCACACTCACTCACACACACTCACACTCACTCACACACACTCACACTCCCACTCTCACTCCCACTCCCACTCTCACTCTCACTCCCACTCTCACTCCCACTCTCACTCCCACTCTCACTCCCACTCCCACTCCCACTCTCACTCACACTCTCACTCTCACTCTCACTCAGTCACACTCACACTCACACTCTCACTCTCACTCACACTCTCACTCACACTCTCACTCGCACTCACACTCTCACTCTCACTCTCACACTCTCAATCTCACACTCTCAAACTCTCACTCTCACTCTCTGACTGTCTCAATCTCTGTGAGGCCATGTGAGTTCTGAATTCATTTTGAGTTCTCAGCCCATTTTGAGTTCTGAGTTCATTTTGAGTTTTGAGTACATTTTGAGTTTTGAGTCCATCTTGAGTTTGAGTACATTTTGAGTTTTGAGTACATTTTGAGTTTTGAGTACATTTTGAGTTTTGAGTCCATTTTGAGTTTTGAGTTCATTTTGAGTTTGAGTACATTTTGAGTTTTGAGTCCATTTTGAGTTTGAGTTCATTTTGAGTTTGAGCACGTTTTGAGTTTTGAGTTCATTTTGAGTTTTGAGTCCATTTTGAGTTTGAGTACATTTTGAGTTTTGAGTACATTTTGAGTTTTGAGTACATTTTGAGTTTTGAGTCCATTTTGAGTTTTGAGTTCATTTTGAGTTTGAGTACATTTTGAGTTTTGAGTCCATTTTGAGTTTGAGTTCATTTTGAGTTTGAGCACATTTTGAGTTTTGAGTTCATTTTGAGTTTGAGTACATTTTGAGTTTTGAGTCCATTTTGAGTTTGAGTACACTTTGAGTTTGAGTACATTTTGAGTTTTGAATACATTTTGAGTTTTGAGTCCAAATTGAGTTTGAGTACATTTTGAGTTTGAGTACATTTTGAGTTTTGATTACATTTTGAGTTTGAGTACATTTTGAGTTCTGAGTACATTTTGAGTTTTGAGTCCGAGTGAGTTCTGAGTTTTGAGCTCAATGTGAGTTTGAGTTTGAGTGAGCGCAGATGTGCTGCTCAGCATTGAGTCTGAGTTTGAGTGAGTGGTGATTCGAAAAAAAAAATTGTGAGTGAGTTTGAGTGAGCCGCGCCAACTTTGCCGAGGTATGTTCATAACACATGTAGGGGTGCTGTGTATAATGGAAAGAAAGCTCAGTGCAAAGCCAGCAAAAAAGAACAAATCCAAAGAACTTGTCCTCTGTCATCACTCCTCCTTGCCTTTTTTGTGCTTAGAAAAATGCAGCCCAATTCTCTGCATTCTAACAACAACGGCTATCTCCTAAACGCCCCTATGACAGATTTATAAGAGCCTGCGTGTTCGCGAATACAGTGAGTGATCACAAATGCAGCAGTCATCTTGGTGCTCAAAACTACTTCGAAAATTGTTCCAAATCATAACCTGCTGGGCTGCTACTATCCATGATGTGGAAGGATTTTTTTGTTGTTGTTGTTACAGTGATATGAGGTGTCTCATAGTTCTCACACCTAACACTCTGGGCTCTTCCTTCTCTAATCAGCTACTTTCTTTCTTTTTTTTTTTTTTTTTAATGTGCAGCTTTCTTTGCCGAGTACCCCCACAGCCAGGACCGCGTACCACCCTGCATTTACACAAAAATGCGGAATTAATGGAAGTAACACATGTAATTGCTATAATATCATAAATGCAGATAATCGGTCGAATAGAATTTTGAAAAACCGGGAAATAAGAAAATCAAATAAAAATTTGGCCACTTTCACAATTGAGATGGCAAGACTTGAGGAAACACCAGAGCTGGTGGTCTTCACTAACTTTATCTTGGTCTTTCATAGGTCTCCCCCTTTCCTAAGAGGGAAGATGGCTAAGAAGCGATGCTTTCTCACATCAAAGGCCAAAATCCAAACTTCCAGAGTCCAAAGCCAATGTCCCCGTTACGAACCTTAAGGAAATTCTGTGCTCCCCAAATGTGATGATAGTACAGTCAGATAGACGCCGGTTTCATAACGCGAGGCTCCCAGGTTCGATTCCGATCGTGCAAATTGTTTTCTTTCTTAGGCACGCACTTCCAACACCTGCTTATGGTTCCTTGCTTCCTGACCACTTTCCCCGCACACTTCTTGGCCGAGCATTTCCCCCCTCCACTTCACCAAGGGAAATTTCTTGTTAACGATTCGCACAGACAGAAAAGCGCTTAAGGGGGGACGCGGCTTTCAACTTCGGAAAAATGACCAAAACATCGTTTTTTTGAAACCCGCATATTCGGCTTCTATGTTTCCTATTATGTGTGCAAGCAAAGTTTTTACGCTGAAAAGCGTCGCAAAGTGGCATAAAAAAATACTTTTGTCAGGCGCGGTGACAAACTATCAGCGCAAAAGGGCGAAAAGACGGCAATTTTCGGAGCGCTCTATCTCCGCAACGGTGCCACCGGGCGCGGCCATTTTGATATGGTTAGATCGGCCGAGCGATCGTTTTTCCGGTTCCGCTCGTCTATTTTATCTTCGTCCATTCGCAAACGCACAAACGGCAGAAAAGAAACGTCGCACAAACGAAGCTAGAAATAAATGCTGAAGCGCTATTGGTCCTCCGGTCGGGATGCAGAACGACGACCCTCCTGATTGGATGTCGCGGGCGCAACGCAAGATGGCGGCCGCCTGAGCTGCGTAGCGAGCGGATTGAGTTCATTTTCGCCGCTTCGCTCGGCCGAGTTTCTGTTCAATCTGTGGTATTCAACACGGACGTTATCGCGATGGGAATGCCAGAGATAACGAGCCAGATTACGGGAAGTTGTGTGGCTCGAAAGGCGGAGGTCATCGAACGCTTCGTGGTGCGCGTGACTCTACCGTCGCCAGACCCCGGAGGGTGACGCGGTGTGCGCGCTTGCGATAGCGGTTCGTGAAGTGAACTTTTAGTCGGATTTGCGATGTTTACACGCTTAGTTAGTGCTGTGTTTTGACTGTGGGCTCGCTAGCCTTGAGAAAGAAACGGTCGACGCGTCAAACGCTGCGGCGCGCACGGCATAGCCGACGCGCATTGGAGCATCACATGACTGGGCAACCGGTTACGATTGAACGCCAGTAGTTGTAATTAATGCCTGCGACGTTAGTTTTAATCTTAAAAGCGACCTGACCAGCCATATCAGGTATAATCAAAGCTCGATATGTCGCGGTAAGCGTGCGCTGCGATGCGCGCGAGCCATATCGCCTTTCTTGCGCAATGTTTCCCGTGCACTTGTAATTTTCATGCAAACAGGTTTGAGTTAGTAATATAGGAATAAAATATGCTCTCTGCGTTAAAAATGTACGTTACTGTGGCAGCATTTAACAGTGATTTTTTTAGGGAAATTATTGATACCATTGCTCAGGGCATACTGGCTGTGCTGCGAGAAATATTGGATGCCTTGAATGTCAAAAGTAGTAAAAAAAAATATGCTCTTGCATTGAAGTTGGGAGTTATGCAGAATACTCTACCAAGCTTCAAAGTAGCTCATTTTCAACCTTGTGCTATGCAAACTTTTGGCAATGAACACCTGCACTATGAGTACTAAGTTGCTGTGCCAGGCAAGATAAAACATGAAAAAAAAAAAGCCAAAAATGTTCAAATTTACGTTAAAAAAATGCTTAACTTGTTGCCATGGTGACAACACTGCAAAAGGAGGTTGTCCAGTGCGATACAGCCAACCAACTAACCTACTTTGCATTGAAAGCCCATTGAAACCCATCTCCCCTCCGTTTGGTTTGCCAAGGGGGGTATGTACTCTTCACGGAGGAGCTGAAAATGATGTTTTCTGGAAAGAGAAAGGCTGAAAAGGCACTCCAATTTCAAGGCAAGGCCTTCCAGAAGCCCCATGTTCAAAAGGACATGAAAGGCTACAACCGTGACGACTTTTGATATGTGAAACCTATGTTGCAACTTCGGAAGCCGTTTTCTCAAAACAGTTTTTTTTGCCACCTGTGTCGCTTGTCCCAGGGATTTCTTCGTGACTGCTGGGTCTATTTTGATTCCGTTTCTTGCATTACATTCCTTGATGAACTGTTCAGGTCGTGACACTTTTAGTTTTCCAGATTTGTTTTTTGTGATTTTTTTATTCAAATAATTGTTCAGAGTTGACATGCCTGTTGCACATTAACCTCTAAAAAAATGAAAACTAAAAAACATTGTGTTGTAAAAAAAAAATTCTAAAACTGTCACGACCTCGTCCATTCATTTGAGAATGCAAAGCACTTCGAACAAGTTTTGTATCGTGTTTTATAAGCCGCTCAAGCTCGGTACAAGCGGAACAGAAAGAAAATTTCATACATAAAAAAGTTATCAAAATATTAACTTCAAATTTTTATGGTGTTATCACAGAAGCATTTCCAGTTGCTGTGCCAATTTTCATCAAAATCCACAAAGAAATAAAAAAGTTGATTTTGAAAGCCACGTCCCCCCTTAAACAGCTGATAGTCGAAGTTTTACAACAATGAACTCACGAAATCCAAAATATGTCTTGCACATCTCGTCTGGAAAAGGAAGAGTAAACTAAAAAAGCATGGAAAAGAACATTGGGAGCACGAAAAACGTAATAGTGAAAATGGACCAACCCTGCACTATGCCTTGCATATGTGGAAAAATTCATAATTGGCGGAGTAGGGGCACTTAATCACTATTGTGGTATCAATTTACATTGTTAGCAAAAAGAAACAAAAGAAAGCTTAAAAACAATAAGGTAACCCAACGTCTTTGGGTACTAATAGCCAGATCTGCCTGCAAAGAAGTAAAAGAAATTTCACGCATTAGTAGATGATTCTCGGAGCTTCTGCAGGTTCTTCTGCTGAGAGCCAACAACTTTTTCTTGTTCCGGAGGCTAAGTCCTTTTCCTTCGCCTCACCGACCATGACAATGCCGACTGTGTTGGTGCAGCTCAGTACTTAGTGCGAATTCTGGGCTGGAATTTTCTTTGTTTTGCTTTGTTTTGCTTTGCCTTTCTCCAAACTCTGCCACAGGGTTAGAAAAATGGCAGGGTCGCATGGATGATTACATAAAAACTTGTGTCAATGAAAGTTGCCGTATCAAACTGTCGACCCGTTTTTGGCTCCCTCTTCCCTCCTCCGGCTGTGTGCAGTGGAAGGCAGCAAGCTGGTGTGCAAACACTGCTCGGTGGAGCTCAACTCCAAGCAGCAGTACGATGAGGTGAGGGTTTCCCTTCTTCGAGTGCCTAGTTGGTGGTGGGCATGACCTGCACACCTCTCGACTGTTCTGCGTAGTTGATCTGTAAGTGAATTCCCGGCCGCGGGGGCTGCTTTTCTGATGGAGGCGAAAAGCAAAAACGCCGATGTGTACGAGATTTTGGCACACGTTAAAGATCCCCAGGTGGTTAAAATTAATCTGGAGCCCTCCACTACAGCGTGCCTCATTGCCAGTGTTGCGTCGGCACATTAAACCCTACAATCAATCAAGTCAATTAATCAGTCAATCAATCACTCAATCAATGATCTGTAAGTCAGGCTGGGGCAACACCGCTACAGGGTGAGTTTCGAAGCTTGGCCAAGTTCTTTGCCTTTTTGGAGTGCGTTGTAATATACCGAAAGTACCACCTGCGAGTGCAAAGGCTATGTTGTTCATGCTATGCAGGAAGCTGTTTTCAATAGAGCGCTGCCTGTTGTAAACCACTTCTGTTTGTTATGCAGAGGAAAAGGTAATTTTACAATTTTTGTTGCTTACTCTGTGAACAATTTTGTTTAGCGGCATGCGAATACTTAAAGGAGCCATGAAGAGAAAATGCAAGTTGGCTTTATTCGAAAGATTTCGTGTTTTATAGTGCCCTCAGCGCTTGTCCGGATAGAAACGGTGCTTTATTCACTGAGAAATTAAACAATTTAGGTTAAAATTTTGATTTTCCTGCTCAATCGTGCGTTTTCGTGGTCCCAAGTGACATCACGGGAACCGACCGCTCTGCAGCCTAGAGTACCTTCATTCACGCATCCGCCGTACAGGGTACAGACACGTAACGCTGGCGCCGCCATGTTCGGTTGCTCGCTCGCCGCCGAAGCAAGTCATTGTGTCAAAACCGCGCTAAAATTATCGCCGCAACGCGGTTTACTGAAGAAGTTTGAATCATATTGTCTGTTTCGCGTTGCTAGGTCTCGTGGGAAACGAAAAGAATAACGCGTTGAGCCCGTTGGCCCAATTGCGGCGGCACGGGACCGTTCAAAGGTTGTCTCCACCCTGTACAGCGGTGTTGGTTTGTTCCCGCGTTTCTTTACGTTCCGTAACCTAGATGGCGCCACCATACCGTGGCAAGCGTTTGGTTTGTTTTTGCCCGCATTTAAACCTGGCTTGTTTTTGTTCTGGGAGAAAATATTCGTTCCCCGAAACAGTGCTCGCTCGACAAATGGGGTCACGTAAGACACCGTTGCTTGCGTCAATCGGCCAGTGTCGTCTGCGACAACCCCAAGCCCCGTAGTGCTGTGCAGCTAAACCAAAGCATGCTGTGCGCAGTACAAACAGCAGAACGCATCAGTACTTCTATGTTTACATGTGCTTTCGTAACTTCCACTGTTTGTCCCATCATTCTTATTACTTTGTAAAGAATGTGCCCTAAATTTAAGCGCAAATCGCTCGTTCGTCTAGTTTGTAAGCTCTACCTAATTTGCGTCTGCTTCTGCCAGCCTCCGCCAATCGCAGAGCTTAGCCCATGTGACATCACAGGTTCTGTTGCGGGAAATGAGCTGGTGGGTCGCATGACCATTCCCGTTTTTCCTAATTATGTAGCTTATTTGAGCGAAGTTTACGTTAAAAGTGGTGTCAGTATGATTCTAACGAGACAATCTTTTGAATGAACCAAACTTGTGTTTTCTCTTCATGGCTCCTATAAATGTCAGAATACGAATGAATTCAAATAGTAGCTCCGCAAATAGTTTGATTTTTGAATCAAATATCTGCTATTCGAATTTTTGAATACAGTGTAGTGTGCTTAGAACAATATTCTAGTGCCGAAAAAATTCCATCGTTGTAACTGATCGCTGTTGTAAGCACGCTGCGGAAAAAAAAAAGTTCTAAACAGATCAAAACATTTTATTTGCATGCAAGCAAGGCCGCACTACTATCTATCTACAGAAAAGAATCCATAGTCAGTCAGCTTTGTTTGCATGATGCAAAACTGGTGCACGTCATTTTCAAGAGCATTTAGAGTGGCACTTGCCGCGGACAATGCCATAGGGCACGGGGTTGAGCTCTGTCGCATGGCAGGTTGGAGCGGACGAAGTATGAGGGCTGCCGGGCAGTCCTGGTGTTGTGGGAGCACATCGGAAATTCATAGCACTGGGTACTATGCTGGTTGCGCAGAACCCCCGTGTTTGCTGTAGCATGCGCATGGTAATACCCTTGACACCAAAAGGGAACATGTGGCGAGGAAAGCAGCCTCTTCTCCGGAACTTTTTCCAGCAGTTGCTGGAAACTTGCTTGCCGTGACTTCTTGATGTCACGCTGGCTGTGTGCAGAGAATGCCTGACGTGATTTAAGGGCGGACAGGGCTCTTAAAACAGCTCCTATTATTTTTGAGTAAACTCTGTGAAACCTGCCAGACTTGCTGCTTTCCTTCACTGGTTTAAAAAATGTCATTATTTGTTTTGAGTCAGTCAATTAGTTCCAAAGATAATTAGAGATAATTAGTCATTTTTGGAGGAACAACAGACAAAACAGTGCTGGTCATAAAACTGCAATTTTCATATTTTCCATTGCTACGAACCCTGGTGAATGCAATAAGAGAAACAGTTTTTTGATGCACCGCTTGAAACTAATTTTTCAGCTCATTAAACTTTGGTGGCACCATTGGCAAGGAACCATTTTGAATGCCCATCTCAAACACCAAAGTTTAATGAGCTGCAAAATTAGTTTCAAGCGGTGCATCAAAAAACTGTTTCTCTTATTGCACTCACCAGGGTTCGTAGCAATGGAAAATACGAAAATTGCAGTTTTATGACCAGCACTGTTTTGTCTGCTGTTCCTCCAAAAATGACTAATTATCTCTAATTATCTTGGGAACTAATTGACTGACTCAAAAAATAATGACATTTTTTTAAATCAGTGGGGGAAAGTAGCAAGACTGGCAGGTTTCACTGCATTTACTCAAAAATTAAAAGAAATTTTGTGAGGAGGAATCGACAGTTTTCATTTCAGGTGAGGGGGGGGGGGGGAAGGGGTTGTTGGCTGTAAGGGTACATTTTCAACAAAAATGACAAACACCGACCAGCCCAAAAAATCGTTCATGTTTCGGCCCAGCACGGAAGCCTTGTCCACAATTCATAACGTCAAAAGCGATTTCTGGGACTGGTAGGCGTCTCTCCTCTCTCTTATTGCAAACGTACCCTTACGGCCAGATGGGATTCTATCACACTGTTGACTTTGTGGCTGTGCCGCTGGGTGTGGGAAGAGGTGTGATGACCGAGCCCTGTGGTTCCCGTGCAGCACATGAAGAGCAAGAACCACCAGCTTCGCCTGACCAACACGCCCCTCCGGCCCATGCGCAAGATGAAGAAGGAGCTACGGGTGAGGGGGCTCCGCTCTTTCTTGCAGTGGGGGGGGGGGTGCAATGCAAGTCTCAGCCCCAGTTGGTGTTGCTTCATTCCAAGGGGTAGATTGATGCTGGCCATTTCATTTACTACCTTCTATGTATGTGTGTGTGTGGGCTGAGGCATTCCTAACTGAGCCCCACACTGTGAGGTTCTGCAAAATGATGCACAGTAGAACCTTGTTGATACATTAAAAAAAGAAAAAGAAATGCGAGGGAGAAACGTACTATCTGGGAAAGCGGAAACATCTTTGTCCCACCATTTGCTCCCATTAAAGCTTAGCACAGAAACATCTGGTACACTGACTGCCATTAGTGCTGGTACT
This sequence comes from Haemaphysalis longicornis, assembly GCF_048455015.1. Lineage (NCBI taxonomy): Eukaryota > Metazoa > Arthropoda > Arachnida > Ixodida > Ixodidae > Haemaphysalis > Haemaphysalis longicornis. The sequence goes on from NW_027526460.1 coordinate 138,705,494, forward strand.
AACACATTTGTGGCGTAGTGCTACAGTAGAACCCCGTCGATACATTTTCAGTTCATACCATATCCCGGTTACCAGGCTCTTAACTATCAACACTAAAAATGCCCCACAGTACATTTCATAGAGGAAATGTACTGTGGGGAATTTTTATTAATTTTTATTTTTAAGATGTAAAACTAGTTCAAAGCAGTGCATAAAAAAAAAATGATTTCCTTATTGCACTCACCAGAGTTCGTAGTATTGGAAAATATAAAGATCACAGTTTTATGACTAGCACTGTTTTGTTCATTGTTCCTCCAACATGTGGGCATACTGGGCCTCGCTGCGGGGTAGCAAACGACCCCGGCTAGCTTCGTTAGAGACGTCGAGCGCCAAAGTGGGCTCGTTGGTCCCTTGCGGGCTAAGTGGGGTTCAGGGTGTTCCCCCTACGCCCGGAAATGACCCATCCAAAATGCCCCAGAGAGGTTCGTGGCGTCCACAAGGGAGACGCCGCGACGGGTTCGACTCACCGACACAGGCGACGACAGGCTCCAAAGGGCCAGGACGAACCATGGGGTTTATTGGCCGAGTCGTACAGTGCATAATAACGCCAAGACCGGGTTAAGAACTACACTGTACCGACACGCGTCCTACGGCGTCGCCCAAACAGGCGACCATGGCCGAGGTTGCACGCGGGCCGCTCGCAAGGTGACCAGAGGCCTACCCTGCGCGTCCGATCAGGGCCAAACAGCGCCCGACCGGCCGGCGCGGTGGGGAGGAGACGAGCCAGCCGGGGACAAGGAGCGCCCCGGTATCCGACTCCCATCTCCTCCATTCCCCCATCTCCCCTATCCATGGGGCCTGAGCCGGAGCAAGAGCCAAGAGCAAAAGCAAGAGAGCGCGCGTCGTGCTTATAAGGAGAGGGCGAGAGGAGGCAGGTTCCCGGGCGAGGAGGAGCGACAGCGGCGGCAGGGCAGTCGGTGCCCGCCGGCGCGTCGACCCGCGAGGTGACGTCACGCGCGCGAGAAGCGCGCTCGTTCGAACATCGCGCTCGCGGGAGGGGGAAAGGGGATCAAGCGGATCCCCACATCCCCCCCCTCCTCAAAACCGAGCCCGGTCTGAAGGACCCGCTCGACAACTGCAGGCACAGCACATACCCTACGAGGTTACAACGGGTCCCCAGCCCAAGAAGTCCGCGAATGTCCGCACGTTGGAGTACACGCCGACACACACGCCCACACTTCGAAGACACGCCGTTCCAAAGTTCGACACAGCGCCAGAGTGGTCGGCACGAGCAGGGGCCGTCTAGATGACTGGAGGACACCGGAGAGCAGGCCCAAGACCGCCAGACCGCGGGGCAGGTTCACGCCGGACGCTCGAGCAACAGGCTCGAGGGTTGAAGCTGCCAGGCGTAGCTCGACCAGCTGCAGCAGGAGATGGCCACCAAAGGTTGGAGTGGCAGCAGCCGCAGGGTGCCGTACCGCCTGAAGGTCCCGAAGAAGCACCCAGGGTGCGCTCGTCGAAGGCGCCAAGGAGAGGAGCCGCGGCGAGCGACGCCGCACGAGGCATCGTGAGGGAGTGCCCCTAGAAAGCGCCGGAGCGCCCGAGTTGCTTGGGTGTGCCATGGCCCTGGCGAGTGGCGACGTTGAAGCCGCCGGTCGATGCAGGCTGGCCTGTGACAAGGGCCGTGTGTGGTGCGGCAACTGAAGACTGAAGAAAACCGGGCTGGGGACCGCGCCAAGGAACAGTGCTGCAAAAGGGAGACAAAAGGCGAAACCCAAAACTACCTGCCGGGAACAGCGATAGGGGCGCGCAAAGGCTCGGGCCGAAAAAGTGGCCGTAATGCCGGTGCCGCGAGAAACTGGAGAGAGCTAACGGCTGCGTAGTGCGTAACAGCGGTCGCACGGAAGGTAGCCGGCATTCCCCGTTTCGCTTCGTCGGCGGCCATCCTCCCCCCCTTCCAAAGCGTCGCTATCGGCGACGAAGGCATAGAGGGAAGAATACTGGAACGAAGGGCGTGAGGCCCGCGTCGTTCCCTAGGCCGCCGATTGAGTGGCGTGCCCTTCTCCCGCGGTGTCTCTCCGACGTCCGCCATGAGAGAGGGTTTACCTGCCATGTCACGTGGGCTTATTGGGCCAGTTGGTGGGCCCGTCGCCTGACGTGACGCGCTTCCGCCCGCCACTGAGGAGAGGGGGCAAACTCGTTGCCCAGCCGGGCGTCGCGAAGCAACCTCTCCGTGGCTGCGGCGTTGGCGCTCGCTGGCGCTCGGTAGGGTTGGTCATGGGGCGGAAACGTCGCCCCGCGCCAACGCTCCGCTCGGACGTGAGGACGCATGATCAGGCCCGCGGAAAAAGCCAAACGGGTGAATATCGCGGTCCTTTGTCGTCATCGCGCATGCCTAGTGCTTCCTCAGGGCGAAAATGTCGCCCATCAGCGAAGCCAACAGCGGCAGCCTGAAAGGAACCGACGACTACGGCCACCGGGATGGAGTCCGAAAGTGTACGCCGTATTTTGCCGTGGTTTGCGCCTCTCGATTGGCTGCATGAAGTCGGATAGATTGAGGGATCCGCACTTCGCGCTGTGGCACGCGCTGCACGAGCGAGAAGCAAAAAGGCTCCTCGCTGTGCGCTCGGCCCGATGTTAAAAGCAGAGTGACACAACTTAATAAAAGTCTTACGGTCGCTCGCTTATCCGGCCCTTCGCGAGTCGGGGAAGCTCAACGCGGCTTCCCTAGACTGCGGTAAATCGCCACCCATGCTGAGCCTCGTGGGGCCTTATCGGGTGAGATTTTATCGGCAGAACTCCCATCCGCTCCTCGCAGGCACGGGTCCGTGACAAAAATAAAAACGCGCTTGCAGCAGCCTGGCTGCATAGCGCACGAGACCTACCGCAGTACCAGCGGTTATAGGCCTCCAACGAAAGCGTCGCCCGCTCCATCTCGGAGCGCGACTCACACAGAGCCAAAACGACCTACTATTTACATATTTACAAATCGGACCTTCGTGCTGCGTTCGGAGGAGGTTTGTCCTGCCAAAGGCGATGCCGGCGGACAACATATGGTCCCCGGGTGCGCCTCTCGTCTAGGGATTGCCAAATTCGTGGCAGTGCTCCTTTCGACGATCGCACCGACGAACACGTGCGAGCACGTGGGGACAGGTTCCGTCAGGTGCGGCGCGCGTCAGGAACTCCGGGTTAGCGACTGGGGCTGATATTTGCCGCCACGTTCGCGTTTCCCTTCCTTCAGCGCAACGGCAAGAGCGAGGATAGTGGAGATCAGCTCGCTACATGCCTGGCCAGGTAGCGGAGCGGCACAACTTCGGGAAGTCTTGCGGCCACTCGCCCAGCCGCCCACGAGTCACGGAAGTATCGTATACCTTCCTCAAACTGCGGGTGCTCACCACCGCGAAACTCTCAAGGGGAATTTCCTTCGGTGGGGTAACTTCAGCGAGAGACATTGAGCGTGTAGCAGATACGAATCCGAGAGATAAAAAAAAACGCGCCTGCAGCAGTACGAGCTGCAAAGCGCTCGAGGCTGACCACAATACAAGCGGTTAGTAGCCTCCGGCGACCGCGTCGCCCGCTCACACAGAGCACGACTCACACAGAGCCAGTTAAAATCATATTTACAACACGGATCGTTCTGATAACCGGGCACCTGCTCGTCTCTGCTGGATGCAATACCGGCTGACAATGGGTCTGCTCGGTATGCGATATCGCCCGGGAATTACAACGTTTGCACGCTTAATGCATTCCCTTCGGGGCTCGCACCAACTGGCCGACGTTCAGCGCGTGGCTACGGGGCCAGTCGGGTGCTAGGCGCGTTAGGAACATTCAAGCGGTCACGGGGGCTCGCGACAGGCGTCCGCCCCCACGTGGTGCTACCGCTCCCCTTGCGCACGGTGACGTTTTCACGGGCGCAGCTTATATGGCCAGCACGCGTGGTTCGCGTATCCGCTTAAGCCAGCTGAATGCCACGTGGTCCGTCTCCACTACGAACGAACTTTGGTCGACGGAACGGTCGAACTCGTTCAGTACGTGTGGCCCGACCTCTAAGTCGTCCGTAACACTACGCGGCGAGCGGGCCGCCGTGCTTTGGAAACACGAGATCGTAAGGCGAGCTACGCCTGGGAAACAGAGTGCTCCCCAGTGGGCCTAGCTGTGGACTCAGCGCACTGCATCTCACGCGCGCCGGCAAGATCGACAACAAAGCGTCGTACAATGCCTGTGCGGGGATGTGCTACGCTGTCCCGGCCGTGTCGTGGGAGCGAAAGGTGCTCTTTTGCGACAGGGCCCTGGCGTCCACGCGTGCTATGCGCGATAGGCGCTCGCACGTGGTAGGACGAATGCGCATTATCGTCATCAGAGCGGGAGGCTCCTCCTCGACGAGGCGCAGGGGGCTCCTTAGCGAGACGCAAACTGGGCCACCAGGGCCGTTTGGCGTCTGCACGTGGAGATACGTTGGACGCAGGCTGACGCCGTCCGAGCAAAAGAGGTTCTCGTTTCCGACGTAGCGAGCGTATGGCTCTGCTCCAGGTTCAAATCGTACGTCAATTTCGCAGGCTCGGGATCGCCGCTACGTTGAGTAGTACAGAACACAGGAGATGCTGGCGCGGGTCGGGCGATAAGTGCCTCGGTTCGCGGGCAGCGGTGAGCGGCGGGAGCGCGTTACGCCGAAGCGTCGTGCTCCCAAAAGCCGATTGCTGGCGCGGGTTGGGCGATAAGTGCCTCGGTCCGCGGGCAGCGGCGGATGGCCCGAGCACGTTGCTAAAAACAGCGTGGTGCTCAAAAGCCTAACCGCTCACCTCACAGTAAATCGCACAGGGACTAAGGCCAGGGGCCTGTTCCGTCGCGCAGTGTCGATACCGTGTTGGGCGCCAATGTGGGTATATTGGGCCTGGCTACGGGGCACCAAACGACCCCGGCTAGCTTCGTTAGAGACGTCGAGCGCCAAAGTGGGCTCGTTGGTCCCTTGCGGGCTAAGTGGGGTTCAGGGTGTTCCCCCTACGCCCGGAAATGACCCATCCAAAATGCCCCAGAGAGGTTCGCGGCGTCCACAAGGGAGACGGCGCGACGGGTTCGACTCACCGACACAGGCGACGACAGGCTCCAAAGGGCCAGGACGAACCATGGGGTTTATTGGCCGAGTCGTACAGTGCATAATAACGCCAAGACCGGGTTAAGAACTACACTGTACCGACACGCGTCCTACGGCGTCGCCCAAACAGGCGACCATGGCCGAGGTTGCACGCGGGCCGCTCGCAAGGTGACCAGAGGCCTACCCTGCGCGTCCGATCAGGGCCAAACAGCGCCCGACCGGCCGGCGCGGCGGGGAGGAGACGAGCCAGCCGGGGACAAGGAGCGCCCCGGTATCCGACTCCCATCTCCTCCATTCCCCCATCTCCCCTATCCATGGGGCCGGAGCCGGAGCAAGAGCCAAGAGCAAAAGCAAGAGAGCGCGCGTCGTGCTTATAAGGAGAGGGCGAGAGGAGGCAGGTTCCCGGGCGAGGAGGAGCGACAGCGGCGGCAGGGCAGTCGGTGCCCGCCGGCGCGTCGACCCGCGAGGTGACGTCACGCGCGCGAGAAGCGCGCTCGTTCGAACATCGCGCTCGCGGGAGGGGGAAAGGGGATCAAGCGGATCCCCACAAACAATGGCTAATTATCTCTGATGACCGTGGTAACTTATTGACTTACTGCCATATTTGAAACCAGTGTAAAAAAGGCAGCAAGTCTAAGGTTTTACGAAGTTTACTTCAAAATAAAAGAAATTATTTTAAAGGGACACTGAAGTGATTTGTAAACATTGTGGGATTACTAGCGCAAATTGTAGTCCAGGGTCCATAGGCCACGTTTCAACCATTCTGAGCGCATTTACGCGAATTTAGTTAGTAGAAAAATTTATTCGAAAATGCTGTCCTTCTCTTTGCACCCTCGCCCATTTTCTGTGGCGTTTTCGTGTGACGTCAGGAGGAGATGACTTGGCTTGACTGAGCTACTGCATGGCTCGCCGACCTTCCGGCAGAGTCAGTCGGCCCAGCGTTTAGTCCGCCGGCCGCCGACGGGCCGTCGCAATTCGTTCGTTCAGTTGAAACGAAGCCACGACACGTTTGTGAATAAGAATGTGCCTTTATTTAGTTTGTTAGTTTTTACACTGTATCTAGCTCCGAGTCCAGGTCGCTCCACACAAGCGCTGCACAAGCGCACATGCGACGCTTCACTGTCTGGCACGCCAGTAGGAAAATCTACGGCCACTTGAAGGCGGGACAAGAGTCAGCGAAGTGAATATAGGTACTAAGGAAATAAAATCAACTGATACTTTTACCGTACAGCGTAATTCTAGGGAGCACGAAGCACTTTTTTGCGCTGGGAGAACAAGCACAGCGGTCAGCAGCGCGACCGCACATCTGCGAACGCTTTTCCGTCTAAGAAATGCTATTGCTAGATGTGAGATATTGTGGAAATTTGGGGGACTTACTGCACGACCACTATACAACAAATAGTCATCTAAGCTGCTTGAAATGCTAAAAATAAATAAGAGTGTAAACTGGTTATACATTATATGTATCATCTTGACGAAACAGCGTAAAAAACGGGGACACTAGGAGAGAAAGACGACAGGACGACGCTCGCCCTGTCGTCGACACTAGGAGAGAAAGACGACAGGACGACGCTCGCCCTGTCGTCTTTCTCTCCTAGTGTCCCCGTTTTTTACGCTGTTTCGTCAAGATGATACATAACCAGTACCAACTCGCCCAAATGTTGATCCTTCTGCAGTATACATTATATACCTTGTAATTCGAATGCTGGCAGTACTGGCCCGTGGCCGAGCGGTCTGGAGCGCTAGGTATGTTATTTTGACAGTCACAAGTTCGAATCCCCAACGGTACATTGTTTTTTTTTTTTTTTTTTTTTGTAAGTTGATTTTTTCGTTTTCGGCTGATGTTTTCTGTAGAGTTCACCATTTTTGGGCCTTAATGTTCACTGCTCCACGAGTGAGTTAATAGAACGCGCGCATACTGACACTGACGCGCTAGCGAGTTCTCGTTGGCGTGCTGTTGCCATAAGCACCGACTGCTTGCGAGCAGTGTGCACAGGCCTGAATCAGCAGACCCTTGGCCTGGTGCGAACACGCTTTTTACGATACAGGTATGAGTGAGGCAAGCTCCAAATATGGGGGAAAAGCGCATGGCATTTGGGCGTCTGCGGTGACGCGGAGGGCTTTCATTCACTGCGTAGGCCTCGGCTAATGATTGCTGTTCGTTTCCCGGCCGCGGCGGCCGCTTTTCTGATGGAGGCGAAAAGCAAAAACGCCCGTGTGTACGAGATTTCGGCGCACGATAAAGATCCCCAGGTGGTCAAAATTAATCCGGAGCCCTCCACTACGGCGCGCCTCATCGCCTGCGTTGCGTCGGCGCGTTAAACCCTGCAATCAATCAAATCAATCAGCTAATGATTGCTACGATTCCAAGGTGTCCTGGGAGGCTTATCTTAGGCATTTTACAGCTGACAACATGGCACAAGCGCGGTACGACGATTACTGAGATATCGAGAATGCCCATCCAACGATGCCGTCGAATGTCAAGCATGTTGTTTTACAGAACCGCAACCGAAACTTGTTTG